>NC_090749.1:90690020-90990020 GCF_036898095.1 Palaemon carinicauda | reverse complement strand
GTAACAAACACAGAATTATAACAATTATAATTATGTAACTATGTAATTGCGTAATTTAAAAAAAGAATGAACACTAAATAAAGAACGAAAACCCCGAAAGGAATCGTTCTACAAAACTGAAAAATCAACCAATACAATTAGATTCATAAACTAATTGAGACAAAACATACGGAGTAGCAACCCCACCCGCACGTGAAGGAAGCTACTCAGACGTAGTAAGGTAACGTAATAAGGGTGAACGACCTCAACAGAGAGAGAGAGAAAGACCGAAGTCAAACTCGATCGCAACCCATGAAATTACACCGTGGTGGCCTAACTGCCAAGGGCTCCACGGAGATATCGTACACTACACACACAAGCACAAACTCTGAAAAGGAACTTACTGATTTCTATACTCAAATATATACATAAACACAAATTTTTTTTTACATATATATTGAGTAAAAGAAAAGTAAGTGATTAAGTAAAGACAAAACAAAAAATGGCTGCCAAGCGAGGACAAAGACAGGCATGTCTGTCCATTGTCCGAGCCAAAAGTGAAGTGGGACTTTTCACCGGTGTGTGAGGGAGGGAGGGGTAGCAAGCGACCCCTCCCTCTACCCCTGCTAACTAGCGCGGGGTAGGAAACCCTCGTTAAAATCTAATGGCTCGTCATTTCAGCTATGCCGAAAGTAATACCCAATGTAAATAGCGTGGTTTGTATTTTGGTTACGGAACAAACGCATGTTCTGACTTTTGCTGGTCTCCTCCTGCTGTAGGACTTGCAGCGAAGTCTCCTTCTATCCCCAAAGTCTCTTCTTGGGGAGAGTCGCGGACATTCCCTGAGTGGCTAAGTGGCTCCATCCTAGTCCTAGTAGAGGACTTAGGCAATGTTTTGGAGTCTTTAGAATCCTTCCTGGGAAGGATGTAAGACTCCAACATTGACGAGGGTGGCATGTTCCTTCCAATCCCCGACTGAGTAGACCCCTCAGTGCGAAGAGAGGTTTCCTCCATTGGTGCGATGGGGGAAAGTCTCTCCCAGCGTGATTCCCTTGGGGACGGGAAATCTTCGTACGAAAGGGAAGGAGAGGCAGTCTGAGGAATAGAAGGAATCTGCCATGAAGGTCTGCGTGGAGTCAGTTCCGCCCTTGGGGAAGTGACCGCATCTGAAACTTCTCTTTCTCTCTTCAAAGGGGTAGAAGAAGCCATGGTTCTGGGTCCCAATTCAGAGAAGACAGGCTTGAAGGCCTGAGTTACGGCTCTGACCAGGGCACCGAACCAGGCCTGTTGGCTGACAGACGCACTGCCAGACATACCCTTTAAAGGGAAAGGGATTGAAGGATCCCTGGGAGGAGTCACTATCATTGGTGGGTTCACCTGTGGTAGCTTTGGGATCCTGGACCCCTCTGGAAGTTTCCCTTCTCCCGCAATGTGCGGTGGTATGCGCTTGCAGGAAGGGGAATGAGGCAAGGGCGCGCGCGCGGTAAAAAGTTACCTAGCGTGAGGGCCCGCAGTTAAATCAAGTGGAGTGTGCGGAAGCGCGGGAGAATGTTGGCGCGCATCCCTTGGAGAGGATGGGCGAGTGTGCGCAGGGCTTGCGCGCGTATCCTTGTGGATGCACGCAGAAGAAAGCTGGAGCGCAGATGAGCGCTGGCGCGTGAGAGAAGACAGCATTGCTGACTTCCCGAAAGTCTTGCTATCTGTTGACAGTTGGCGCACAGGTTTTACCTGGCGCGTAGGATGATGCGCAGCATGGTGCGCCGGAGAGTTAGATGTTGGACGCGTATGCGCACAGGCAGGAGAAGGTTGGCGCGCGGGAGAGCGCTGGCGTGCACGAGAGTGCCATTGCGCGGGAGGTTGATGGCGCGCAGGTGGTTTGCGCGCAAGTGAGTATTAGCGCGCAGATGAGCGCGGGCGCGTAGGAGAACGTGGGCGCATATGCGCATGAGGGCGCGCATAGCACGTGATATAGCTATGCCCTGTGTTAGGGTTATGGTGAATATCCGCACATAATGATGGGGCCTGACGAGCTACTAAAGAGTGCTAATCAGGTCTCGTGGGCGCGTATGTTGTTGGCGCGCAACAGCGTGCTTGGGTGGAGCCTTGTTAGGCCCATGTAGAAACGATGACGGCAGGTCTGTCGAGTGAAAGCTTGACGTGCCTTTTAAAAGGACGACCTTCCACCGAAGGAGATCGCGAATGATCTGCAGAAAGGTCCAGGACCAATGCAGGAGCAGTGATGGATGATTGGTCTAGAGGCTCCTCTGCGGGGGACTGCATCGAAGATGTTGAACCAAAGAGGCGCCTCCTCACCGCAGATGAAGGAAGGCCTCTATGGCAAAGAGGAAGGCGAGCTTTCCGACGAATGCACCCTCTGGGGGCCGTTGGATTGCAGTCCTCTGAAGAGGAGTCTCTGTAAGTGAACTCCCCCGAGGGCAAGAAACACTAGCAGGAGAGACTGACGATGGACTTAGTTTCTCCCTCGTAGGTTGAACAGGAATGGAAGAAACTAAGCCGTCAGCTGCCGTAGAGTTTGGAGTGGAAGAGGTGATGGGTGATACCGCATTGGATACCTCTGACACCACACCGTCGACAAAAGACAGAGGATCAACCTCTGACCATGACGACGAATGCTTGACAGCGGAACCCAATCGGATGTAGTTAAGCAAAACCTCCTTGGAGGGCGAACCCGTAAGCCCCAAGGAGGACCAAAGCTGAAAAAGGGAGGTTAGTGACATATCATCCCCTGGGGGGGAGAGATGGAGCTGCTTCGTTAGGGGAAGCAACGTCATCTCTCGAGCCCCGAAGTTCGTTAACAATACATCGGTCTACGCTACCACTCGACGGTCTCTCAAAAGACACCGACCGAGTGGGAGCTTCAGAGGAGGTTTGGGCAACAGAAGAAGAGGCCTTTGGGTTTTTCTCCTTTCGAAGCAACCTTTGAAGAAGAAATGTCCTGTTTGGACTCCTTCCGCCGTCGCGAAAACCTCTCCCACTGGGGGGCAGACCACTCCCTACTACTCACTACACTTGTTGTTACTATCACACCGTTGGCCCCTACAAGAAGGACAAAGGGGTGGTCAGGAAACCCAGGGAAAGTGTGCATGATCGCAGAGGTCAACTTCACATGTACAGAACTAGTAAAAGAAAAGAATAAAAGCAATTAAATGGGTGCCAATATGACGGCGAGGATGAGAGCGGACACGTCCGACCACCATGCTAACTAGCGGTGGGGGTAGTAAACCCTCGTTAAAAATTAATGGCTCGTCATTTCAGCTACGCCAAAAGTAATACCCCTATTAAATAGCGTGGTTTTTATTCCAGTTACGGAACAAATGGGTAGTTAACCCTCGCTGAAATTTAATGGCTCGTCCTTTCAGCTTTGCCGAAAGTGATACCTCTAATAAATAGCGTAGGTTTGTATTCCAGTTACGCAACAAATGTTATTCTAATTGTTCATTACTTCTCTTGTAGTATATTTACAGTAACATATTTCCTTTCCTCTATGGGCTATTCTCATAATTTATATGTAAAAGTGCTATTCTAAGGTTGTTACTGTTCTTAATATATTATAATTGTTCATTTCTTTTCTTGATTATTTCCTTATTTCCTTTCCTCACTGAGCTATTTTTCCCTGTTGGAGCCCCTGAGCTTATAGCATCCTGCTTTTCTAACAAGGGCTATAGCTTAGCATGTAATAATAATAATAATAATAATAATAATAATGGGGTCTTATGTAGATTTGTAGACAGGTCGTTAATTTATCTTATTTGTGCCCTATCAAATAATTGTCAAGAACAACAATTTGGCAAATAGATTTTCACGTCAACAATTTTTGAGTCTGTCAATTATAACATTTGCTAAGAAGGACGGGCATTGGCCAGGATGTATTCTGTACTGAACGGGTATACTGTACTGTACAGGAAACAGCAGAGTATGTATATATCAGCTCTATGTTAGGTTAGTGGACATAGCCTACATTAGGCTAAGGCAGGAGCCTTTGTAGTATGTTGGGACAGACTGGGAGTAATATTTTGGGGTGTATGTATGATAGCGGCCAACTGTATATATGATGACGGCCAACTAAGAATATGGCACTGAGGGGGGGGGGTTTAGAGGGGGCTAACATAAAGTAGGTAAGGACACGGCTTGTAGGTTACGTAAAGGGGGGGGGAGAAGTTTACGTTAGTTGGTGTTCAATTTCAATGCATGTAGGGAGAGGAACTGACCGCTAATATGAAAAGGCTCCAATATTTTAAAAAGACATTTTAAAAAGGGAAACAAAAATAAGAACATCACCCAACCTAACAAAGGAGCTGTATCCTTCCCTACCCGGGGGGAGAGGGGGGGTAGACCCCATTACACTGCCGTAACTTTAGCCTACCCTAAGACAAAGTCTCAACTCTGTGCTTGCTTCCCAACTGCATTCACTCCTGGCAAGGTAATACTGAATTGTATTCAGCAAATTCAGGTACAATCTGGACTAACTCGTGTGACTACGTTGGCAAGCACCGCTACATTTCCTTGTTGTTCTCTCCACAACACTGAAATTCCTCGTTGCTCTCTCCACAACACTAGAGGAAGAGTAGAAGGTGATGCATTTTGCTGCGTTTTAATACTGAATTATAATTAGTATATTGTAAAACTTACGTTAGTTGGTTCTTGACATTTTACATAATTTCCTTTTTTAAACTTTCCTCGTCCATATTCCCTTTCATGAAATTGTCGTTTTGACAGTTCCCTTTCTGAAGCTTTCCTTTTGTATATTTTCCTTTCTGAAACGTTCTCCTTGACACAGTTCCTTTTCTAAAAATTTACCTTTTACATAATTCCCTCAGTAAAACTTTCTATTTTATACAGTTTTTTTCTGAAATTTTCCCTTTTACATGGTCCCTTTCTGTAACTTCCCCTTTCACATTGTTCCCTTTAGAAATACTATATATATATATATATATATATATATATATATATATATATATATATATATATATATATATATATATATATATATATATATATATATATATATATATATATATATATATATATATATATATATATATATATATATATATATATATATATATATATATATATATATATATATATATATATATATATATATATATATATATATATATATATATATATATATATATATATATATATATATATATATATATATATATATATATATATATATATATATATATATATATATATATATATATATATATATATATATATATATATATATATATATATATATATATATATATATAGTCTTCCCTTTTCTGCCTTCACATACTCAACGCTCCCTTTTGCTTCCGTCTGCATCTCGCTTCACATCACAATATTGAAACTAATTCCAATGTATTTAATCTTATTTTTTCGTTTTCCAATTTCTCCCTCTCGTAATTCGACGCCGTTTATGTGGATTTTGTATGAAGTCCTTGTCACGATATACGGAAGGCCTTAAGCATAAATTAGATAATGAATCCAGAAAGTAATATGAAATTAATTTCATGGAATATTAATAGTGTAAATTGTAGAATGAATGATTTGCATTCTTATGTTTGGGTTAATGAAATTTATATTATTAATTTACAAGAAGTTCGTGAATATAATAATACGGAATTATTAAAAGGTTATAAAAAATTTGGTATACGAATATCTACGTAAAACTAAATTGTATCTATTTAGGTTTAAAATGTAAACTATACATAGCTGTACTCATTTCATCGTATCTTTAAAATCTAGTATATTGTTAATACAGATTTTAAAAGTTAATACTCTAGATCAAAAACAAATGGCCAGACGATTGGGGGGAGTCAGTCTTTGTCCCCATCCCTAAGAAAGGTGACACCCTCAAATGCAGCAATAATAGGACAATCTCCCTCATTAGTCACAGTAGCAAAATTCTTTTGAAAATCATGGCTAAGAGAATGGCAAACAAACTGAACGAAGAAATCGCTGTCGAACAAGCAGGATTCCGTCCTGGGAAGGGCACCAGAGACCAAATCATGAATCTCAAGATGATCCTTGAAAAAAACAGAGAACGAGGAATCGACGTATTCCTTTGTTTTATTGACTACACTAAAGCCTTTGATACAGTTGCACATGACATCTTAGGGAACGACATGTACTCTATGGGTTTTCCACCTCATGTCATCTCACTTCTGAAAGCACTGTACAATCAACAGAAAGCAGCAGTGCGAACATCTTATGGCCTAACGGATTGGTTTAACATCGGACAAGGTGTCAGACAAGGATGCATTGTTTCTCCCCACCTCTTTAACATCTACTCGGAAACCATAAAGTTTGTTGACTGGTAAACACTGTCATGAAGAGGAATTATAATTTTTTAGAATATTCACTCGTGACTCTAGGCATCGTTACTCTCTGTCCATCTGCCATGAAAAATAATCTTTCTGAAGCCCGAATAAAAAGGCTTTTAATAGCTTTTCAGATTGATGAGTATGTATTCGTCTAAATAAAAGGTACACTCTCTGCTTTGTGTATATGTATGAAATTACGTACAAGAATTACAAGAGATAAAACAAAAGTTGTCTAAAAGCACAGGTAAACAAAAGAATAATTTTCTCGACAAAGGACAAATTCATGAGGGGAGCCAAACAAAAACTCATTGAGAGGAACATCACAGGGAATGCAGAAACGGCCTTTTCTCTGGAGAGGTATGACATAAAGCGATTCCTCGTTTGCATAATGAAGAGAGGGAAATGAAGATCAAAGGGAGATAAAAGTCAATCAAAGGAAAAAGTAAAAAACGTTGTTCATTAAACTGTTAATTTACAGGGTTTTTTAGATTAAGGCTTAAATATTTCCCTTCTATAAATGATGGTAAAATTTTAATAACATTGATAACTAACTGAAATTATTAAAAAAAATAGCTCTAACCAATAAACAACGATGTGGTTTTAAGCTGAGAGTGAAAAAGTGGGACTGTACCTAAATGCAAAGAAAACAAAGGTCATGAAGTGTCAAAAAGCCCCGTCTGATCAAGAAATCCTACTAGACGGAGTTGCCCTAGATAATGTCACTGAATTTACTTACCACGGAGCAAATTTCACCAATAATGGAGACGACTCCCAAGAGATCAAAAGAAGAATTGGTATTGCAAAGAATGCAACCATCGCACTAAGCAATGTGTGGAAAGACAGACATATCACTCTAAACACAAAGAAGCGGCTTCTCAAATCACTTGTTTTCCCCATCGCATCATACGGCTCAGAATGTTGGGTTTTAAAAGCTACAGATCGGAAAAGATTAGAAAGTTTTGAACTATGGTGTTACAGAAGAGTCCTTAGGATAAGCTGGATTGAGAAAAAGACTAACGTGGAAGTTCTACAGAAGATCAATATCGAAAAAAGATTACTTGACATTTTGGATGAAAGAAAACTAACTTTTATTGGACACCAGGTTCGGAAACACAATACTCTGGAAAGAACGCTACTAATTGGATCAGTCTATGGTACAAGAACGAGAGGAAGGCCTAAAACTAGATTGAGTGACAATATCATGGAGATGTGCAGGCTAACGATGGTGGAGTTGGAAAGGAAGGCTCAAGACCGGAATGAATGGAGAAGTTTTGTGCAGAGGGCCACGGCCGTTCGACACGGAACACCCAGTACTAGATGATGACTTTGGTCGTGCGTCTGACAGTGAAATTCTAATGTTTTGATTCGACATTTTTTCAAAGAAATCGTTTCATGGCACACTTCGATGGAGAGAGAGAGAGAGAGAGAGAGAGAGAGAGAGAGAGAGAGAGAGAGAGAGAGAGAGAGAGAGAGAGATTTTTGATAAATTTATTAAGCCCAAAGACGTCAAACAAAGTTACATATCAGTTACATACAGTACATCAGAAGAGAGAGAGAGAGAGAGAGAGAGAGAGAGAGAGAGAGAGAGAGAGAGAGAGAGAGAGAGAGAGAGAGAGAGAGAGAGAGAGGCATATTGTTAAATATACACCCATATTTATAAAAGTTACGAAACATCAAAAAAATAATATAATAACCTAGTAATTAATATAGGTAATACTTTTAATGATAAGAAATACTTACTTTGGTGGCTACTTTTCCGGATTTGTTGGCTGCACAATGTGTAGCAATTCTCTTAAGTATTTTGGACGACCGGTTCTGATAACTTGGGGGGTTATTATACATATTTTAAATTCAATTTTCGCTTTAATCGGCAGCCAGTGATCCTTTCTCTAGGTGGGACACCTTTTATCAGTCTTGCTTCTCTGTTTATTATGTTTTTTAATTTCTTAAGTTGGACTTTTGGTAAATTGCATTAGTTAATCCTGGTAATAACACAGTTTATCATAAGTTTCTTAACAGAATTTTCGTCCAGGTACTTTTTTATAAACGCAATATTTCTTAGATGATATCCAGCACTTTTTATCACATTAATTATTTGGCCATTTAGAGACAGGTTACAGTCAAGAGATACACCAAGATCTCGAACTTTTCTAGATATCATTTGAATATCACCTAAGTTTCTCATGCTGTTTCTCTTGTCCACCACCATGAATTCAGTTTTGTTCTCATTTAATTTTAGTTGTTTAAATGTCATCCATTCTCTAACACTATCAAGGGTTTGGTTTAGAGTTTCAGTAGTGTCATCTATATCATTTATGGAGAAGTAAAATTGTGTGTCATCTGCGAATAGTTTAAACTTCACGCCCTGCCTTTGTAGTATTTTCGATAGACCAGTAGTATAGATGCAGAATAAGATTAGGCTGTACCAACCGTGTGTCACACAATTGTACATAATTCCTTTTGTATATAATATGCTTGTATATTCGCTCTTCCCTCGCACTCAAACAAACATGAAAATTCATGTCTGCTGTTTTGCTCTGAACATTGTCTGTCTCTCGAACATGTTATGTCCTGTTGCCTTGAGGTTTTGTATATAAAGAAGAGTGTTCCTTAATATATAACTCAGTCGTTTTCAATCTGCCTTTGATTTCACAACTCCTCTCTCGGCCCGTCACAAGGCCAAGTACACGCCTCTGGAGTACCCCTCTGTTTAAGGGTTCATAGGATGAATAAGAGTTTCCAATTTGTACACAGTAATTTCTACCAACTAAGTAGTCTTTTAAGTATTCGAAAGCTTAACTGAAATAAATTTCAATGGTTGAATGGTAGTCCATATAGATGTGTGTGTACACACGCACATACATACATACATACATACATACATATATATATATATATATATATATATATATATATATATATATATATATATATATATATATATATATATATATATACATATATATATATATATATATATATATATATATATATATATATATATATATATATATATATATATATATAGATATAGGAGGGACAAAAATATCTAACATGGGGTATGCAGATGACATAGTGCTTTTAGTAGAAACTAAGGAGGAACTTCAGAGAGTGTTGAGAATGGTGGAGGAGCAGTGCAGTAGGTATGAATTAGTGATAAATAGAGAGAAAACCAAAAGTATGAAAATTGGACGCCAGAGAGAGGCCTTAGAAATACAGCTATCAGAGGGAGAAGTGGAACAAGTCAATGAGTTTAAATATTTGGAAGTGTTTTTCACAGCAGATGGAAAGATGGAAAGAGCAATTCAAGACCGAATCTCAAGTGGCCAGAAAGCATTTGGAAGGCTAAGAAGAATCTGGAAATTAGGCTATTAAGAGCAATAGTAATCCCCACAGTGATATACGGTGCTGGATACTGAAGAAGAGAGAAGAGAAAAAGTTATTAGCCTTTGAAATGAAATGTCTGAGAAGAATCTGTGGTGTAAGATGGGAGGACAGAATTACGAACGAGAGAGTGAGAGAAATGGCTGGTGTTGAGGACACAATTCTGATTAGAGTGGAAGATATTCAGAGGATGGAACAGGACAGATGGCCAAAGATAGTGCTTCATGGTCAAGTGGCCGGAAATAGACCGAGAGGACGACCAAGAGATACATGGGTGAAAACCTTCAAGAAAGCAAATAGAGGCGAGACATTTCAGCAGCTGGCACAGATGGCATTGGATAGGAGTCTGTGGAGAGAATGGCGATATCAGATGCAGGACCCAACCCGGAGAATTCCGGACGGGATTTAGTGAGTGAGTGATATATCTATCTATCTATCTATCTATCTATCTATCTATCTATCTATCTATCTATATATATATATATATATATATATATATATATATATATATATATATATATATATATATATATATATATATATATATATATTCCAGTAGCTGCCATCGTAAAGGAACAGTACATATTATAAGATGTTAAATGCTCCCGAATGAACATTATAAAATGACTGTGGAGGTCCTGTAGAGATTACAAATTTCAAACTGAAATTATTTATTTGCAGGAAAAATTACCTCAAATGGGATGCATTAACAGGCTAATAAACCCGTTAACGAATATAGTGAAAATATACATACATAATATACAAATAGTATCATACAAAGAAACCAAGCAATGCCTACATTATTTATTCCAGTAAAAGTTAAGAAACCTTTTTTTCACAATTTTGGTACCACATCATTACTTAGAAAATAACACATGTGATTATTAAAACTATCACTTCTTAATTCTAATAAATGACTGCATTCCAATAGATAATGTTGTATTGTATGTTCACGTGATTCGCCACATAACCTACAGGAAGCACTTTCACCACCAACATTCTGCCAACAATATCCGTATTCCCATTAGTAATGTATCTGTTTTAGATAAAGCCTTATTACATGGGACATTTGTGTTTTCTGATACAATTAAATAATGCATCATACTTTCACTTGCATTGTTTATGATTCTTTAAATCTCCTCCTTCTCCCATACACCTCTCTTAAGCCTCATTCCTTTCTTAACTCTGTTTAGACTCACAGTAGGCAACTCTTTATTGGTGGCGTCCTTAGCAAGGATAACAGAAATCTCGTTTAACTTAATACCATCATGAGAAGGTTCTCAGAAAATAGGACAGAATTTAGATGTCCTTCTATAGCACAAACCCGTTCTTTAAAACCATTCTGCTGTGCCTTTAGAGTAAGTAAATAAAGTAATACCGCTCATGTAATCAATATTTGTACCCCTTCCCCTTGCCTTGCGTGACTCTGTTAGAATTAACTTTGTAAAGGTTCAATTGTTACTTGAGACTCGAGTAAGAATAATGAAGAACTTATATTAATAGATTTAAATTTGGGGGGTTTCTAGTTCAAGGGATCTGTGTTTACTTTACTGATTAATAATTGAAGAAGACCACCAGTAAAAAACACCTGTTCGTATTGTGTATTATTGAAATTATTTAGTAAGTTTCCGTTTTGACTATATCGTGCCTGTCCTTGATGAATTAACTTGCCTCATAATGGAAATAAACTTTCTCTTAGAAGTCCTTCAGTTTCCTTTTCCTTGTGTGTGTGTGTGTGTGTGTGTGTGTTCTATTGGTAGGATACGATGGTTTTAACTAGCGGTTGCTTGTTTTGCTCTTTATTGTATATCGTTGGTGTTTGTCTATGTAATTTTTTATGTTCCTATCCACTTTGTTCATATTATTATGTTTAGTTTTGGGCATTATTGTTGGAAATAAAAGTCTGGCTTTTTATTTGTATATCGCCACTTTTCTCTTCTCGATCGGTGTATTATTTCTTTTGGTTATAGTCCAGTTGTTATAGATTTTATTTACTGAAGCCAAGGTCATGCATAAATACAAACACCACAGTAAGAATTTAATGTAAATTCTAAATTAATCTCCCTCCCTGGCTTGCTATTTTGAGCGATACTAATGTTAAATGTGATTCCTATTAGGAATCCTGTATTGTTACCTTTTTACCACTTTCTTTAAATTAAGAACGATCATATTATGATCGTTCTATTGTTTCGACTGGTGACAAGAGTTGAAGTCTGGAACCCGTCGCTGGATCAAGAGAGAGTCGGCTCCAACATATACTAGTGAACTAATGAGAATTGACTTAAAAAGTACTTTAATTTTCAAACCGAACTGAAGAGGTTACACGAAGAAATATATACAGGTAAGAAAGTGGTATGATTATCTATAATTAATTGAAATGCATTGCGTTAGGAATATAATCGCAATAGTATCGAATATTTTGGAAAATCCACTCTATTATCGAAGATTAATCGTCTTCTTTTACATCGTCTCCCATTATCTTAATTGTTGTTTTGTTATATATAAACTAACATCCCTTTTCACAGCATAGCAGCATATTAAGAATGCATCACCTTCTACTCTTCTTCTAGTAGTGTGCCCACAATCACAGTGTTGTTGAGAGAGCAACGAAGAATTTCAGTGTTGTGGAGAGAGCAACGAGGAAATGTAGCGGTGGGTGCCAATGTAGTCAGACGAGGTAGTCCAGAATGTACCTGAATTTGCTAAATACAATTCAGTATTACCTTGCCAGGAGTGAATCCAGTTTCGAAGCAAGCACAGAGTTGAGACTTTGTCTTAGGGTAGGGTAAAGTTACGGCAGTGGAATGGGGTCTACCCCTCTCCCCCCGGGGTAGGGAAGGATACAGCTCCTTTGTTAGGTTGGGTGATGTTTCTTATTTTTTGTTTCCCTTTTTAAAATGTCTTTTTAGAATATTGGAGCCTTTTCATATTAGCGGTCAGTTCCCCCCCCCCCCCAGCATGCAATGCAATTGAACACCAACTAACGTAAACTTCTCCCCCCCCCCTTTACGTAACCTACAAGCCGTGTCCTTACCTACTTTATGTTAGCCCCCTCTAAACCCCCCCCTAACCCCCCCCCCCATCAGTGCCATAATCATAGTCGGCCGTCATCATATATACAGTTGGCCGCTATCATACATACACCCCAAAATATTACTCCCAGTCTGTCCCAACATACTACAAAGGCTCCTGCCTTAGCCTAATGTAGGCTATGTCCACTAACCTAACATAGAGCTGATATATACATACTCTGCCGTTTCCTATACAGTACAGTACCTACCCGTTCAGTACAGAATACATCCTGGCCAATGCCCATCCTTCTTAGCAAATGTTATAATTAACAGACTAAAAAATTGTTGACATAAAAATCTATTTGCCAAATTGTTGTTAATCTTGACAATTATTTGATAGGTCAGAAATAGGATGAATTAACGACCTGTCTGCAAATCTACATAAGACCCCATTATTATTGTTATTATTATTATTAATTATTATTATTATTATTATTTTTATTATTACATGCTAAGGCTATAGCCCTTGTTGGAAAAGCAGGATGCTATAAGCTCAGGGGCTCCAACAGGGAAAATAGCTCAGTGACGAAAGGAAATTAGGAAATAATCTACAAGAAAAGAAATGAACAATGAAAATAATATATTAAGAGCAGTAGTAACCTTAGAATAGCACTTCTACATATAAATTATGAGAATAGCCCATAGAGGAAAGGAAATACAATTACTGTAAATATACTACAAGAGAAGTAATGAACAATTAGAATAACATGTGTTCCGTACTTCGAATACAAAACCTACGCTATTTATTAGGGGTATTACTTTTGGCGAAGCTGAAATGATGAGCCATTAATGTTTAACGAGGGTTTACTACCCACACCACTAGTTAGCAAGGGTAGAGGGGGGTAGCTTGCTACCCCCCTCTCACACACCTGTGCTTGAGCCTCACTTTGCTCTCGGTTTGGATGGTGGTCGGACGTGTCCCGCTCATTCCTCGCCGTCATATTGGCACCCGTTTAATTGCTTTTGTTCTTTCTTTTACTAGTTCTGTACATGTGAAATTGGCCTCTGCGATCATACGCACCCTGCCCTGGGTTTCCCGACCGCCCCTGTGGAACATTCATGTCGGCGGTCGAGACTGATCCTCACGCACTTTTGTCCTTCTTGTAGGGGCCAACGGTGTGATAGTAACAAGAAGTGTAAGTGAGTTGTCTGGTCCCCAGTGGGAGAGGTTTCGCAACGGCGGAAGAAGAAGTCCAAATGGGATATTTCTCCTTCGAAGGTTGCTTCGAAAGGAGAAAAACCCAAGGCCTCTTCTTCCGTTGCCCAGACCTCCTCCGAAGCTCCCCACTCGGTCGGGTCTCTTTCGAGAGACCGTCGAGTGGTAGCGTAGATCGATGTATTGTTAAACCAACCTCGGGGCTCGAGAGATGACGTTGCTTCCCCACCTAGCGAAGCAGCTCCATCTCTCCCCCCCCCCCAGGGGAGGATATGTCACTGACCTACCTTTTTCTAGCTTTGGTCCTCCTTGGGGCTTACGGGCTCGCCCTCCAAGGAGGTTTTGCTTAACTACATCCGATTAGGGTGCCTCTGTCAAGCATGCGTTGTCACCGTCAGAGGTGATCCTCTGTCTCTTGTCGACGTTGTGGTGTCAGGAGGTATCCAATGCGGTATCACCCATCACCCTCTTCCACTCCAAACTCTACGGTAGCTGACGGCTATAGTTTCTTCCGTTCCTGTTCAACCTACGAGGGAGAAACTAAGTCCATCGTCAGTCTCTCCTGTTAGTGTTTCTTTCCCCTCGGGGGAGTTCACTTACAGAGACTTCTCTTCGGAGGACTGCAGAAGGTCAGGTTGCTGATACCAACGGCCCCCAGAGGGCGCATTCTTCGGAAAGCTCGCCTTCCTCTTCGCCATAGAGGCCTTCCTTCACCTGCGGGGAGGAGGCGCCTCTTTGGTTCAACATCTTCGATTGCAGTCCCCCGCAGAGGAGCGTCTAGAGCAATCATTCATCACTGCTCCTGCATTGGTCCTGGACCTTTCTGCAGATCGTTCACAATCTCCTTCGGTGGAAGTGTCGTTCTTTTAAAGGACACGTTGACCTTCCACCCGACAGACCTGCCGTCGCCGTTTCTACATGGGCCTAACAAGGCTTCGCCCAAGCACGCTTTGCGCGCTAACAACTACGCGCCCACTAGACCTGACGAGCGCTCTATAGTAGCTCGTCAGGCCCCATCACTACGTGTGGATATTCACCATAACCCTACCACAGGGCATCAAGAGCGTACGTGCCAACACGCGCATACGCTCCAACAGGAGCATAGCTCCATCACGCCGCTATGCGCGCCTTCATGCGCATATGCGGCCACATTCTCCTGGGAGCCCTGTGCAAACTGCGCCCACGCGCCCTTCGCTTACGCGCCAACAGTCCTCCTACGCTCCCGCACCCATCTGCGCACTAATACTCACAATGCGCGCCATCAACCTCCTGCGCAACGGCGCTCCTCTCGCGCGCCAACATTCTCCTGCCCACGCGTATACGTGTCCAACATCTAACTCTCGGGCGTGCCATGCTTGCGATCATCATCCTACGCGCCAGGTAAAACCAGCGCGCCAACTGTCAACAGATAGCAGGACTTCCGGGAAGTCAGCAATGCTGTCTTCTCTCATGCGCCAACCAGTACCAACGTGCCAGCGCTCACCCTTCTTTTGCCTGCATCCACAATGATACGCGCTCGCGCCCTCCGCACACTCGCCCTCCGCACACTCGCCCATCCTCTCCAAGGGATGCGCGCCAACATTCTCCCGCGCTTCCGCACGCTGCACATGATTCAACTGTGGGCCCTCGGCTAGGGAACTTTCTCCTGCGCGCGCGCCCTACGGCCGGCACAGATGCACGCGAACACACTCCTGTGCGCACGCCCCGATATTCTCCCTCGCGCGAGCGTCAATATCCTCCCGTACACGAGACTACTGAACGATGTACGGCAAGGTTGCCATCGCCTCATTCCCCTCCCTGCAAGCGCATACCACTGCACACCACCGCACATTGTGGGAGAAGGGAAACTTCCAGTGGGGTCCAGGATCCTAAAGCTACCACAGGCGAACCCACCAATGATAGTGACTCCTCCCAGGGATCCTTCAATCCCTTTCCCTTCAAAAGGTATTTTGGTTCGGTGCCCTGATCAGAGCTGTAACTCAGGCCTTCAAGCCTGTCTTCTCTGAATTGGGACTCAGAACCATGGCTTCTTCTACCCCTTTGAAGAGAAAAAGAGGAGTTCCAGATGCGGTCACTTCCCCAAGGGTGAAACTGACTCCACGCAGACCTTCGAGGCAGGTTCCTTCTATTCCTCAGACTGCCTCTCCTTCCTTTTCGGACGAAGATTTCCCGTCCCCAAGGGAATCACGCGAGGAGAGACTTTCCCCCTTCGCACCAATGGAGGAAACCTCTCTTCGCACTGAGGGGTCTACTCAGTCGGGGATTGGAAGGAATATGCCACCCTCGTCAATGTTGGAGTCTTACATCCTTCCCAGGAAGGAATTTAAAAGACTCCAAAACATTGCCTAAGTCCTCTACTATGACTAGGATGGAGCCAACTAGCCCCTCAGGGAATGTCCGCGACTCTCCCCAAGAAGAGCCTTCGGGGATAGAAGGAGACTTCGCTGCAAGTTCTACAACAGGAGGAGACCAGCAAAAGTCAGAACATGCGTTTTGGCAAGTTCTGACTCTAATGAGGGCTCTCAACGGGTTTTCCGACCCAGAGATCCCTCCTCGAGAGGGCAAAGACAGAGCTCTCCTACATGCCAGTGCCATCTATCCTGCGCTCCAGCGTTCTCTTGCGTGCCGGAACTCTCCTGCGCGCCAGCGCCCTCCAGCGCGCTAGCGCTCTTTGTTGCGCCAGCAATCTCCAGCTCGCCAACGACCTCCTTCGCGCCATTGTTCTGCGCGTCCATGATCTCCAGGGCATCAGCATATGCCAGCTTGCCAGGCCAACAGCACTCTACTGCGCCCTAGCACTTTTCTGCTCGGTAGAGCTCTTCACTGCGCTAGCCTTTTCCTGCGCGCTAGCGCTTACTAGCGCTCTTCAGTGCGCTAGCCCTCTCTTGCACACTAGCGCTCTCCACCGCATCAGCATATGCCAGCGCTCGCCAGGGTGCCAGTACTCTATTGCGCGCCATCCCTCTCCCACTCGGCAGTGCTATCCTGCCAGCGCTCTCCTTCCCACCAGTGCTCCCTTGCGCGCTAGCACTTTCCAGCTCTCCTCAGCGCCAGCGTCTCCAGGTAGCTAGTACTCTCCTGTGGGCTAGCGCTGTCCAGGTTGTCAGCGCTCTCCAGTGCCTCAGCACTCCCCAGCGCTTCCACACTCCGCAGCGCATCAGGGTTTGTTACCTCGCCAGTGCGGTACCACTCACCAGCACGTCAGCACTCTCCAGCGCATCAGTGCACCCATGATTTCCAGCGCATCAGCATTTGCCAACACGACCGCACTCACAAGCACATCAGCGCTTTCCAGCTCACCAGCGCTCTTCTGTGAACCAGCGCTGTCCAGTTTGCCAGCAATGTCCTGCGCGCCAGTGCTCTCAATCTCACCAGTGCAATCCACCTCGCCAGTACTCTCCTGGAATGCTAGCGCTCTCCGGCTCGGCAGAGTTCTCCAACTCGATAGTACTCTCCTTTGCGCCACCACTCGCCAGCTGGCCAGAGCCCTCCTGTGGGCCAGCGCTCTCCAGCTCTCAAGCATGCTAATACTCTCCAGTGTGCCAGCGCTCTCCAGTGCATCATCGCTCCTCAGCGTGTCCACGCTTTCCAGCACCTCAGCGTTTGACAGCTCGCTGGCACTTCAGCGTCCTCTAACTCACTATCGCTCTCCAACTTGCCAGTGCTCTCTAGCTCCTCAGCACTCTCCAGCATGTCAGCACTCCTCAGCGCATCAGCGTTTGCCAGCCCGCCAGCGCTTCCCAGCACGACAGCAATCACCAGAACGTCATCGCTCTCTAGCTCGCCAGCAATTTCCTGCGGGACAGCTATGTCCAGCGCGCCAACGCTTTTCTGCGTGCCAGTAGTCTTCAGCTCGTCAGTGCTCTCCTGCCCACTAGCTCTCTCCAGCTCGCCATCGCTCTGCAACATGCCAGTAGTCTCCAGCACTTTCCTGCACGTCAGCGCTCTCTAGCGTGTCAGTGCTTTTCAGCGTATCAGCGTTTACCAGCTCGCCAGGACATCATCGCTCTCCTGTGCGCCAGCGCTCTCAAGCTCGCCAGAGCTCTCCTGCACCCCACGACCCATCGGATCGGCAGTGCTCTCCAGCGCGTCCACGCCTTCCAGCACCTCAGTGTTAGCCAGCTCTCCAGTGCTCGCAAGCACCACAGCACTCACCAGCACGTCAGGGCTCTCCAGCTCGCCTGTGTTCTTCTGCGCGGCAGAGCTCTCCTACATGCCAGTTCCATCTATCCAGCGCACTAGCGTTTTTTTTATTGTGCCAGCACTCTCCAGCTCGCCAGCGACCTCCTTCATGCCGGTGTTCTCCCGCGTGCCAGCGCGCCCATGCTCTCCTGCACATCTGCATATGCCAGCTGGCCAGCACTCGCCAGGACGACAGCCCTCTACTGTGCCCCAGCGCTCTTCCGCTCGGTAGAGCTCTTTACTGCGCTAGCCTTTTCCAGTACGCCAGCGTTTACTAGCGCTCTTCGGTGCGCTAGCCCTCTCTTGCTGTCTAGCGCTCTCCACCGCATCAGCATATGCCAGCGCTCGCCAGGGTGCCAGCACACTACAGTGAACCCTCGTTTATCGCGGTAGATAGGTTCCAGACGCGGGCGCGATAGGTGAAAATCCGCGAAGTAGTGACAGCATATTTACCTATTTATTTAACATGTATATTCGGACTTTTAAAACCTTCCCTTGTACGTAGTACTGTTAACAAACCACCCTTTAATGTACAGAACACTTAATGCATGTACTACAGCACCCTAAACTAAAACAGGCACAAATATTAAAGGCGATTTTATATCATGTGTTTCCTAAACACCTAAAAAGCACGATAAAAAATGGCAACCAATGTTTTGTTTACGTTCATCTCTGATCATAATGAAGAAACAAACTCATTTAGTGTACACATATATGTACGTATAGGTTAGTTTTTGCATCGATTATATTGATTATACAGTACTGTATGTTGATTTTTTTATTACCAATGTTTTAGTTTACGTATTTTTCTTAGGACTTCCAAATGAAATGTTTTTCTTTATGACGCCGCCTGAAACGACGGCGTGTACGCTCAGTAAACAACCACGCTCAGAACAAACAAGGCATTTAACGCGCATGATGATAGTGATAAATAATGATACAGTACATACAGTATTTACAGTAAAAGCATTTACAAAATATGTTACCTTACAAATATAAATTACTTGTACGTAGCAAAGCAGGAAAACAATTTGAGAGAGAGAGAGAGAGAGAGAGAGAGAGAGAGAGAGAGAGAGAGAGAGAGAGAGAGAGAGAGAGAGAGAGAGAGAGAGAGAGAGAGAGAGAGAGAGAGAGAGAGAGAGAGAGATGTTTTACGTACGTAAATGTAAATTTTAAACAAAAAAAATATGATAGGTTACAACATGTAGACTTTTAAAACCTTCCCTTTAACTTAATGCATACAGTACGTACATTACTAAACTATAAAACAGGTTAAAGTAAAAAATAAAGATTGTTACTGTACTCACCACGAAAGAAGTTCAAGAAAAACTTGAATGGCGATGAATTTGCTGCACAGTAGAAATGATGATGATGAAGCTGATGATGTGTTCTACTGTGCAGTCAATGATAGTATTTTACGTCTCTTCAGACGGAGGTGTCTTTTCCTGGGACACCTCTTCAACTTCTTCAATTTCTTCCGAAGGCGTACTAGCAGGAGGAACTGGCTCTTTTTTGCGAGGCTGGAAAAACATTGTGATCGGAAGTTGTTGCCGCTGCTTCTTTTTTCGATCCAAGAGCATCCTGTAGGGAGTCGTGATGTCATCGACCTTATTTGAGAATTGCATCGAGCGAACCATATCCTCGTCCCACTCTTGTAACATTTCTTTCGCCTCCTTCATATGGTTGCAGAACTTGGCAAGCCGTTCTAATGTTAAGCCCGTTTCTTCGACATTTTCTTGGGTCTCTTCCTGGGTACCCTCACTCTCTTCCTCACTTGCCGATTTCGTCAGGTCTTCGAGGTCTGCGTCAGTTAGGGGCTGGGAATGGCAGTCCAACAACTCGTCGACGTCTTCAGTCGTCATGTCGCCAAACCCGTCACCCCCAATTATGGCAGCCAACTGCACAGATTTCCGTATTGCAGAGTGTTGGATTTCCGACGGAGTAAATCCCTTGTCGTCGTAAACAATATCGGGCCACAGCTTCTTCCAGCTCGCATTTACGGTTGCAGGTTTCATCTCTTGAAGTGCCTTTTGAATATTCTGCAGGCACGTGGCTATGGTGTACTGCCGCCAGTACGCCTTCAAGTTGAAGTCTTCATCCTCGTCATCTTGGGCAGCATCCACACACGCAACGAGGTCCGCCAAGGTATTCTTCGTGTAGAGGGCCTTGAACGCCCTGATAACCCCCTGGTCCATTGGTTGAATTAATGACGTGGTGTTGGGTGGCAGGAACTCAACCTGAACGCCCTCACGCGACAGGTCAGTTGCGTGTCCACCAGCGTTATCCATAAGGAGAAGGATCTTGAATGGCAAGCCCTTCTCTAAGAGATATTCATGGACTTGCGGGATGAAACACTGGTGGAACCAGTTGGAGGTCAGCATCTTCGTAATCCATGCTTTTTGATTATGCATCCAGTACACGGGAAGGAGATTCTTATTTTTATTTTTCAAAGCGCGAGGATTTTTCGACTTATAAATAAGCCCCGGCTTTAACAAAAATCCAGCAGCATTGCCACACATCACGAGGGTAACGCGATCCTTGAATGCCTTAAAGCCAGAGGCTTTGGCTTCCTCTTTGAACAGGAAAGTTCGCGACGGCATTCTCTTCCAAAACAAGCCGGTTTCATCCATATTAAAGACTTGTTCCGGCTTGTATCCACCTTCAGCGATAATGTTCTTGAAAGTCTGGTTCACGTAAGTTTCAGCAGCGGCAGTGTCAGCGGAAGCAGACTCCCCATGCAGGGAAACGCTTTTCAGGGCGAAGCGTTTCTGAAACTTCGCGAACCATCCTTTGCTTGCGGAAAAACGTTTCTGAGGCTGGGAATCAGTGGATGTCCCTGGTTGAGGATCATCTGCATCATCATCATCTTCAGCATGGTTGCCGTCGTCCTCTTTAGGTTCCTTTGCAGCAAAATTCTCATATAAGCTCAAAGCCTTTGTTTGGATGGTGTTCGTATCCAACGCTATGTTCTTCTTCCGGCAGTCGGCAATCCACACAGCTAAAGCACCTTCCATGCGTACGATCGTTTTATTACGCGTTGTAACGACTCGCTTCGCTGATCTGCTAAAGGTGATTGCAGCAGTCTTTCTAATGTTCGCCTCGTCCTTCTTGATGTAGCGAACGGTGGATTCGTTGATGCCAAAATGGCGGCCGGCGGCCGCGTAACTTCTACCATCTTTTAACATGTCGAGAAGCGTAACCTTCTCAGCTATCGTCATCATCCTTCGGTGGCGTTTAGGCTCACTACCAGCCTTACTAGAAGCAGAACGCTTGGGAGGCATTGTAACAGAAAGTTCAACAAAAAGTTCAACTTAAAACAGTCGCACACAGCACAGATTAAACTTCACAAAGTTAAGAACGTCTACTCAGCAATACGCGGAAAGAGAAAGTGAACGATGCAGCTCCGCGAGAACTTTGATGCTGCGGGTAGAAGATGCGGGCAAAACACCAATCACAGGCTAGATAACAAAACTTGAGTTTTGATTCGTCATCTATCAGCGCTTGAACCAATCACAACCCGTCTTACAGTACTATGGCGCGTTGGTTACTCATAGAAGATGCCCCCGCGCATACTGAACGTACGTAGATTAAGTACAATACCGTAATAATAATAAATAATGATAATAATACTGTACAGTAATAATAATAATAATAATGATTAATAATAATAACAATAATAATTTTATTAACAACAACAACAATAATAATAATAATAACAATAATAATAAAAATTTACGTACGCTATTTTACGCCTCTCTCTCTCTCTCTCTCTCTCTCTCTCTCTCTCTCTCTCTCTCTCCTCTCTCTCTCTCTCGTACGCTTACAGTATTCGAAATGTGATTTTTGCAACAAAGAATATTATTGGATGCAGTACTGTACTACGTACGTATACATACAAAAGATTCATGGAAAAGAAGCACATCCATTACAGTACACACCATTCTAATATGGTATGACTGCATCTGATTTGCGTTTCATGTTCGATTTAATTTTACTACGTACTGAATTATCGTATGATCACATTCTCTTTTCGTGTTTTATTTCTTTCTGTGCTGAATTATATATCATATGTAATGCAATGAACAATCAGTAAGAGCAGATATTACTAATTACAGTATTAATGGAATTACAGGTAACAAAATATCGTATTTGGTTGTCTTCAGATTTCGCGGTATTTTCGAATTTTCCGGAAAATCCGCGATATGTATATATATATGGGTTATGGGAAAACCCCGCGAAGTGGTGAATCCGCGATTGTCGAACCGCGAAGTAGCGAGGGTTCACTGTATTGCGCTCCATCCCTCTCCCACTCGGTTGTGCCGTTCTGCCAGCGCTCTCCTTCCCACCAGTGCTCCCTTGCGCGCTAGCACTTTCCAGCTCTCCTCAGCGCCAGCGTCTCCAGATAGCTAGTACTCTCCTGCGTGCTAGCGCTGTCCAGCTCGTCAGCGCCTCCTGGGAACCAGCACTGTCCAGCTTGCCAGTGCTCTCGATCTTGCCAGTGCAATCCAGGTCGCCAGTACTCGTCTGCAACGCTAGCGCTCTCCAGCTCGATAGAGCTCTTCAACTCGCCAGTACTCTCCTTCACGCCAGCACTTCAGTGTTAGCCAGCTCTCCAGTGCTCGCAAGCACCACAGCACTCACCAGCACGTCAGGGCTCTCCAGCTCGCCTGTGTTCTTCTGCGCGGCAGAGCTCTCCTACATGCCAGTTCCATCTATCCAGCGCTCCAGCGTTCTCTTGCGTGCCGGCACTCTCCTGCGCGGCAGCGCTCTCCAGTACACAAGGGCTTGCCAGCGCCCTCCAGCGCACTAGCGCTCTTTATCGCGCCAGCACTCTCCAGCTCGCCAGCGACCTCCTTCACGCCATTGTTCGCCTGCGCACCAGCGCTCTCCAGCGCGTCAATGCTCTCCAGTGCATCAGCATATGCCAGCTTGCCAGCGCTTGCCAGGATGACAGCACTCTACTGTGCCCCAGCGCTCTCCCGCTTGGCAGAAGAGCTCTTCAGTGCACTAGCCCTCTCCTTTACGCTAGTGCTGTCCACCGCATCAGCATATGCCAGCGCTCGCCAGTGTGCCAGTACTCGCTTGCGCGCCAGCACTCTATTGTGCGTCATCCCTCTCCCACTCGGCAGTGCTGTCCTGCCTGCCAGCGCTCTCCTTCCCACCTGTGCTCTCTTGCACGCCAGCATTTTCCAGCTCTCCTCAGCGCTAGCATCTCCAGGTAGCCAGCACTCTCCAGCGTGTCAGCGCTCCTGAGCGCTTCTACACTCTCCAGTGCATCAGCGTTTACCAGCACGCCAGCGCACCCCAGTACGACAGCGCTCTCCAATACGACAGCAATCACCAGAACGTCAGCGCTCTCTAGCCCGCTAGCGAATTCCTGCGGGCCAGCTCTGCCCAGCGCGCTAGCACTTTTCTGCGTGCCAGCGGTCTCTCACCCACTAGCTCTCTCCAGCTCGCCAGCACTCTGCAACGTGCCAGTGGTCTCCAGCGCTCCAGCACTTTCCTGCGTGTCAGTGCTTTCCAGCGCATCAGCGTTTACCAGCTCGCCAGGACGTCATCGCTCTCCAGTTCGCCAGCGCTCAATAGCTTGCCAGGGGTCTTCTGCTCGCCAGCACTCTCGTGCGCGCTAGTGCCCTCTGGTTTGGTAGTGCTCTCTTGCACACGAGCTCTTTCCAGCGCATCAGCACTATCTAGGGCATCAGTGCTTCCATGCTGGCCAGCGCATCAGCGTTTTCCAGCTCTCCAGTTTGCCAGTGCTCTCTTGCGTGCCAGCTCTCCCCGTCTCGCCAGCACTCTCCTGAGCCCCAGAACCCAGTGGATTGGCAGTGCTCTCCAACCCGTTTGGTTACCCAGCGCATCCACGCCCTCCAACGCATTACACGTAGTGCTCTCCAGCGTGTCAGCGGTCTGCAGCACGTACACGTCCTCCAGCACATCAGTGTTAACCAGCTCTCCAGTGCTCGCCAGCACCACAGCACTCACCAGCATGTCAGGGCCCTTCAGCTCGCCTGTGTTCTCCTGCGCGCCAGTGCCATCTATCCAGCGCTCCCCAGTGCGGAAGCGCTCGCCACTGCATCAGCGTTTGCCAGCACATCAGCGTTATCCTGTTTGCTAGCGTTCTCCTGCGCGCCAGCGCTTTCCAGCTCGCTAACACTCCTGCGCACCAACACTTTCCAGCGAGTCCACGTTACCCAGCGTATGAGCTATTGCCAGCTTGCCAGAACACAAGTGCTCGTCAGCACAACAGCACTCGCTAGCATGTTAGCGCAATCTAGCTCACCAGGGCTCTCCAGGTTTCTAGTGCTCTCGTACATGCCAGCACTATCCAGCTTGTCAGCACTCCAGCTAGGCAGTGCTCTCCTGCGTGTGAGGGCTCTCCAGCTTGCCAGTAATCTCCAATGCGTCAATGCTTCCCAGCGTGTCCACACTCAATAGCTTATATGCGTTTGTGAGCTCGACATCACCCACTGTCATGTCAGCGCTCTCCAGCTTGCTAGTGCACTCCTGCACGCCAATGCACGCCAGCACTCTCTTGTGCACCGGTGCTCTCCGTCTCGGGAGTGCTAACCTGCGTGCCAGCCCTCTCCTGCGCTCCAGCACTCTTTATTGTGCCAGCGCTCTCCAGTGCATCAGCTTATGCCAGCCTTGTAGCGCTCGCCAGGACGACAGCATTGTATTGCTTGCCTGCGCTCCCCTTTGTGCCAGCATTTTCCAACTCGTCGGCAATCTCGTGCTTGTCACCGCTATCCAGCTCGCTAGCACTTTCTTGTGCCCCCAGCTCTCTAGCGCTCTCCTTCGCGCTAGCGCTTTTCTGTGCGCCAGCGCTCTTCAGCGCGGCTAGCCCTCTCCTGTGCGCCAGTGCTCGTCATTTTACCAGCGCTCTCCAGCGCATCAGCATATGCCAGCGCTCGCTAGGGCGACAGCACTCTCTTGTGCGGCAGCGCTCTCCAGCTCACCAGCACTCTATTATACGCCATCGCTCTCCCTCTCAGCAGTGCTCTCCTTCGCACCATTTCACCAGTGCTCCCCTGCGCGCCAGGTTCTCCAGCTTGGCAGCGCTCTCTTGTGTGCAGGAACCCTTTGGATCGGCAGTGCTCTCCAACGCGTTAGCGCTCCCCTGCGCATTCACGCCCTCCAGCATATCAGTGTTAGCCAGCTCTCTAGTGCTCACCAGTACCACAGCACTTACCAGTATGTCGGCGCTCTCCAGCTTGCTTGCTCTCTCTTATGCGCCAGCACTCTTTTGCACTCTCCGGCTCTGCAGCGCTCTCCTGTGTGTCAGTGCTCTCTAACTCACCAATACTCTACAGTGTGCCAGTACTCTCTTGCGCACCAGCGCTCTCTAGTGTGCCAGCGCGTCAGCTCTCTCCAGCACGATAGCACTCACCAGCACGTCAGCGGTCTGTTGCTTGCTAGTTGTTAACTGTGCGCCAATGATCTCCAGATTGCCGGCGCTCTCCTGCTTCCCAGCACTCTCCAGTTTGCCATCACTCTTCTGTGCGCCAGCGCTCCGCAACCCGTCCACACTCTGCAGCGCATAAGCAATTGTCACGTCAGCACTCACCAGCATGTCAGTGCTCTCCAGCGCGTCAGTGCTCCCCAAAGCATCCATGATTTCCAGCGCATCAGCGTTTGCCAGCACGACAGCACTCATCAGGGCATGAGCGCTTTCCAGCTTGCATTTGCTCTCCAGTTTGCCAGCGCTCTCGATCTCACCATCGTGCCAGTGCTATCTAGTTCGCCAGTACTCTCCTGTGCGCCAGCGCCCTCCAGCGTGTCAGCACTCTCCAGTATGTAATCGCTCTCCATCGCCTCAGCATTTGCTAGCTCGCCAGCACGTCAGCGTTCTGTAGCTCACTAGCGCTCTCCAGTTTGCTAGTGCTCTTCAGCATAAGCCACGCTCTCCAGTGCATCAACGTTTGTCAGCTTGCCAGCACCCATCAGAACGTCAGCACTTTCCAGCTCGCCAGTGCTCGCCAGCGCTCTCCAGCGCACCAGCTCTCTCCAGCGCGTCAGCACTCTTTTGCATGCCAGCACTCTCCAGCTCGTCAGCGCTCGTCAGCGCTCTCCTACGCGCCAGCTCCCTAGTGCTGTCTAATGTGCCAGTGGTCTCCAGCGCATCAGCGTTTGCCAGCTCACCAGGACGTCGGCTCTCTCCAGTTCGGCAGAGCTCTCCTGCAAGCCAACGCTCAATAGCTCGCCAGGGGTCTCTTGCGAGCCAGCACTCTCCTGCGCTTTAGCGCTCTTGGTCTGGCGTGACTCTCCCGTGCTTCAGTGCTCTCCATCTCGGTAGGGCTCTCCTCCGCGCCAGTGCTCTCCAGCTCACCAGAACTCTCCTGTGCTCTAGTGATCTCCTTCTCGGTAGTGTTCTCTTGTGCACCAGCGCTCTCAAGGGCACCAGCTCTCTCCAGCGCGTCAGCACTCTAGAGCGTCTGCGCTTCCATGCTGTCCAGTGCATCAGTGTTTGCCAGCTTGCCAACACTATTGCACGCCAGCACTCTCCTGCATGGCAGAGCTATCCAGCTGCCCAGTACTCTCCTGTGCGTCAGCGCTTTCCACCTCACCAGTGCTCTCCTACCTGCCAGCATTCTCCTGCTTGCCAGCACTCTCCTTCTCGCCTGCTCTCTCCGTCTTAGCAGCACTCTCCTGCGGTACGGCACCCCCTGGATCGCCACTGGTCTCCAACGCGTTAGCGATCCCCAGCGCATTCAGGCCCTCCAGCATATCAGTATTAGCCAGCTCTCTAGTGCTCACCTGTACCACAGCACTTACCAGTACGTCGGCGCTCTCCAGCTTGCTTGCGCTCTCTTTTGCGCCAGCGCTCTATAACTCTCTCCGGCTCTGCAGCGCTCTCCTGTGCGTCAATGCTCTCTAACTCGCCAATACTCTCCTGAGCGCCTGCTTTCTCCTGCTCACTTGCTAGCTTCGATCTAGCACTCTTTTTCTCGCGAGTGTTCTCCAGTGCACCAGTACTCTCTTGCGCACCAGCGCGCTCTAGTGTGCCAGCGCGTCAGCTCTCTCCAGCACGATAGCACTCACCAGCACGTCAGCGTTCTGTTGCTTGCTAGTTGTTTCCTGTGTGCCAACGATCTCCAGCTTGCCTGCGCTCTCCTGCTTCCCAGCACTCTCCAGCTCGCCAGTGCTCTCCAGTGTGTCAGCGCTCCTCAGCAAGTCCAATCTCCAGCGCATCAGTGTTTACCAGCTCGCCAGCGCTCGCCAATAGGACAGCACTCACCAGAACCTTGGTGCTCTCCAGCTCGCCAACACTCTCCTACGTGCCAGCTGTCTCCGGCACTCTCCTGCATGCCAGCAACCTCCAGCTCTCCAGTGTTCTTCAGCACGCCAGATCTCTCCAGCGCAGCAGCACTCTCCTGCGTACCAGTGCTCTCCAGCGCGTCAGTGCTCCCCAGCGTGTCCCCACTCTCCAGCATATCAGTGTTGCATGGGTTTGCAGACTGTGGCCAGATATAGCACGCAGACCGCCTAGTGTCCGAATGCCGACCACATTCCAATGTTCACTACACAAAAAGATAAAACAGTAGAATAATCATAAATCTGGGTAAAAGGTAAACAATCAAGAATGAACTGGGCACTGGGCACCACCCCTTGATTTTATACTGGGCAAGGGGACCCAGCTAGAATATTACTTCCCTCTTATCTTCCCTATAAATAGCTAAAGGTTTGTAACTTTATGAAAAATAAGAATTATCTCTGATTTCGTCATGTCATTATTTTTACTTCCTCTCCTAATGTTCATAATGTACGAATAACTTGAAATAAAGAAACATCCTGCCAAAAAAAAAAAAAAAGCAGGCAGTTCCTCTTTATTTAAAATACTTTACCTAGCACATCCAAGAGAGGGACGGTAAATTCGAGAAAAGATGAGAAATTCTAAGGTTGTAGCTGGGTCCCCTTGTTCAGTATAAAATCAAGGGGTGGTGCCCAGTGCCCAGTTCATTCTTGACTTACCTTTTGCCCAAATCTCTGGGTATTTCACCTTATTGTTTTTGTTTAGTGAAAAGGTGTTTGTTCTGTAACTGACATACAAACCTTAGCTATTTAATAGGGGTTATTACTTTCGGCGTAGCTGAAATGACAAGCCATTAGAATTTTAACGAGGGTTTACTACCCCCCGCTGACGTGCTTGAGCTCACTTTGCTCTCGGCTCGGGTGGTAGTCGGATGTGTCCGCTCTCACCCTCGCCTCTCTGACAGCCATTAATGTCTTTTTGCTTTCTCTCCTACGGGTTTGAGTGTGAAGTTGGCCTCTGCGAACATGCGTAAATGTCCTGGATTACCCGACCACCCTTGTGGTACATTTATGTCGGCGGTCGAGACAGACCCTCACACCCTTTGTCCTTACTGTAGGGGACAACGGTGTGATAGTAGTAATAAGTGTGGTGAGTGTAGGGAGTGGTCTACCTCTCAGTGGGAGAGGTTTTCTCGGCGACAGAAAAAGTAGTCCAGGCGGGATATTTCTCCTTCGAAGATTTCTTTGAAAGGAGAAAATCCCAAGGGCTCTTCTTCCGTTGCCCAAACCTCCTCCGAAGCTCCCACTCGATTGGTTTCTTTCGAGAGACCGTCGAGTGGTAGCGTAGACTGTGTTTCTGTTTTCCGATCACGGGGTTCGAGAGATGGCGTTGCCTCCCCTAGCGAGGCAGCTCCACCTTTTCCCCTAGGGGAGGATTTAAATGTCAATGTAACTGATTTATTCCAGCTTTGGTCTTCCTTGGGGCTCGAGGGTTTGCCCTCCAAGGAAGCCTTGTTTGACATCATCCGGTTGGGTGCCGCTGTCAAGCAATCGCCGACTTTGGCAGAGGTTGATCCTCTGTCTATTGTCGACGTTGTGGTGTCAGAGGTATCCAATGCGGTATCTCCTAATACCTCTGCAACTTCTCAACCTGCTCTAGCTGAAGGCTTAGTTTCTCCCGTTCCTGCTCAACCTACGAGGGGGGAACTAAGTCCAACAGTCTCTCCTGCCGGTGATTCTCTCCCTCGGGGGAGTTCACTCACAGAGACTCCTCTTCGGAGGACTGCTGATGGTCAGCTTGCTGACCCAATGTCCCCCAGAGGGTGCATATTCGTAAGGCCCTCCTTCCTCTTCGCCAGAGAGGCCTTCCCTCACCTTATAAGTCGGTGAGGAGGCACCTCTTCGGTTCATCATCATCAGTGCAGTCCGCCACAGAGGAGCCTCGTCATCGATCTCCGACTGTTCCTGCTACGACCCTGGACCTCTCTGCGGATCGTTCGCGATCGCCTTCGGTGGAAGGTCGTCCTTACAAAGGGCATGCCGACCTTCCATCCGTCAGACCCGCTGACCTGCCGTCACCGTTCCTGGCTGCTGATGCGCTTTGAGCGCCAACTAAACCTGTTATTATAAAACAGGCACCGGTTCCTTCGGGGCAACAAGGGCGTACGCGCAAATTAGCACACACGTCCCTTACGCGCCATGCCAAGCATGCGCGCCAACGTTCTCCTGACCTCATTGAGGATTCGGAGATAGCGCGTTAGCGCTCTCCTGCTGCTGCTGTTGCTGATATAGCGCGCCGGTGCTCACCTGCGTGCCAGTGCGCACCTGCTGCCGAGGTTCCTGATAAAGCGCGCCAGTGCTCACCTGCTGCCGAGGTTCTTGATTAAGCGCGCCAGAGCTTACCTGCTCGCCAGCGTGCCACTGCGCGCCCTCAACCTACTGCGCGCTCTCGACCTACTGCACGCCATGCGCGCCAATGTTCTCCTGCGCGCCAGCACTCATCAACGTGCCAGCGGTCTCCTGCGTGCCCACGATCCTCGGATCTGGGTGCTGTAGGGAAGTTTAAGATTTTCCCTACTCGCCAGCGTTTGCCAACGCGCCGTCTGCTTTCACATGCGCGCCATCCCTCGCCAGCGCGCAGTCGCCTACACGCACCCACGAGGATGTGCGCGCCCTGCGTGCCCACGCCCATCTCCCACAGCAGTGGTGCATCGCCAGCCTGATGTGCGCCCAAAAGAGGCCCGCCAACGTACGCGGGTTCCAGCTGCGCGCCCGCGCGCAAGAGATATCTCCTGCGCGCTCCCAACGACATCTTCTAGAGCGCACGGGCTCTTCATCCTGATCCTGCGCGCGCGCGAACATTCAGCCTCACGCGCGCAAGCGCGCAATCTGCTTCCGCGCACTCTCCAATATCTCCTGTGCACGCTCCTACGCGCCATCACTAGTTCGCGCGCGGGCATCAACAGTCTCCCGCGCGCGCGCATCAGCAGTCTCCCGCGCGCGCACATCAGCAGTCTCCCGCGAGCGCACATCAGCAGTCTCCCGCGCGCGCACATCAGCAGTCTCCCGCGCGCGCGCGTGCCCGCACCAGCAGTCTCCCGTGCGCGACCCCGGGTATTCCCCATTGCGTGAGCGCCAGCGCGATCGTCAATGCCCTCCACGCGCAAGGCTGCAGGACAATGCGCGGTAAGGTCGCCATCGCCGCATTCCCTCCCCCCGAAAGCGCAAAACAGCGTGCTCGCCGATAGGGGGGAAGGTTCTAGAAAGTTCCAGGGACATTTCTTCTTTGTCTTCTTTTTCTTTTCAGGCGAAACCCCCTTTGGAAACTCCTCCCAGGGATTGGTCGATCCCTGTCCCTCCTGAGGGAGTGTCTGACAGCGCAGCCATCAGCCAGCAGCGTTGGTTTGGGGCACTAATCAGAGCGGTCACGCAGGCTTTCAAGCCTGTTCTCTCTGAATTGGGCCACAAATCCTTGGCTGCGTCTACTCCCCTGAAGGGAAAAAGAGGAGTTTCAGACGTGGTGACTTCTCCGAGGACTAAGCTGTCTCCTCGTAAGCCTTTGAGGCAGGCCCCCTCTCCCCCCAGACTTCCTCCCCCTTCCCTTCGGACGAGGATTTCTCGTCCTCAGGGGAGTCACGTGAGGTGAGACGTTCCCCCATCGCACCAATGAGGGAAACCCCACCTCGCGCTGAAAAGTCTTCTCGTGTAGGGGCGGAGAAGAGCCTACTTCCGTCGTTGTTGGAGTCCTGCATCCGTCCCAGGAGGGAGTCGGAGGACTCCAAGACAGTACCGAAGTCCTCGTCAAGACTTAGACCGGAGCCAGCCAGTCACTCGGAGAACGTCCGCGAGTCTCCCCCAAGAAGAGCCTTTGGGGACAGGAGACTTTGCTGCTAGTCCTTCCGGAGGAGAGCTGCAGGAGTCAGAACATGCATTTTGGCAGGTTCTGACCCTTATGAGGACTCTCAATGGGTTTGCCGACCCAGAGATTCCTCCTCGAGAGGGCAAAGACACGGTCTTGGACCGATTGTTTGGGACTCAAAAACCCTCTAAGGCCAGTGCAGCTTTGCCCTGGTCTCAGGGGGTTAAGAGTACCAGGGACAAGATCGCAGTCCAGCTCTCTGAGCTAGCCTCCTCCAGCCGATCCAGTGCCGGCAACAAGCTTCTCCCACCTCCTTGTGTACAGCAGAGGAGGTACTTCGAGATCTTAGAGGATCCTTGTTTAGCTCTTCCCCTTCACCATTCTTTGGAAGAGCTTACCAGGGGAGTCCCTCTTGAGAGACTCTCCAACCGGCAGGTCTCATTCTCGGCGACTGTGATCCTTAATCAGGAGAAGGTTACGAAGTGTGCCATGTGGGTTAGATATCTGGTTAGGGACCTTAGGTATCCTGATACGTTTGGAGGATTTATCCAAAGAACGTACCAGGAAAGCTATAGCGTCTGTTAAACCAAATTAAATGGAAAAGTCGACTGACGAACGGCCCGGTGGGGCGGGTACTAAACTATAATAAAGCTAGATGCTAAACTTGTTCGTAGACTGGACTTGCTAGCAAAAAGTACCATGGGAATAATAACCATAATGATAATGACGGTTCAAAAGGCATAAGGCCAGGGACTTAACCAAGAACCTAAGTGACAGAGTACAAAACGGGCAGACAAAGATGAATTCCCCAAACAAACAATGGCCGCCGTGAAGGGCCAGACGGGAATGATAAAACAGACTATACTGAATATAAAACAAAAGCCCGGTACTACAAAAAGCTGTCAAAACAAACTATGGTACTTAACATTGGAATGGGTGAAGACATGACGAAATAAATCCACGAGTGTGAAAATAGCCGAGAGCACCAAAACAAAATTCCACAATGCCGCAGTCCAAAAAGAAGGATGTTGTTCAGATGGCGCTCGCGTCGGGGCATGGGTGGTGTGGCTCTGGTGGGTTGGCTAGGGCCTTTGTATCGGCCCATCCCTTTGACGAAGGAATTACAGTAACTAAATGGAAGACAACCTGTGAATAGTGGATTTCACGCGCCTTTGCTTTATACACGACACCCACAAGGTGCTCGCGCGAGGGTTGTAACCTCTGCATTCCATGCTTTTATATTTCTCTGGTATAATTGGAAGGTTTTATCAGAAAAGGTATATTAGAAGGACCCTTTTTACCGGCCGCCACAGGTCTCTCCCCAGAAATAGATTTTTCCTTCGTCAAAATCCATTTTTTACTCAGGCACTCGCACGATCGAGTTTTTGGCCCACCAAGTCTCGAACTTGTGGGCAAACACCATCCTGAAACGTCGGGATGCGGTGTCTGAGAGGTTCCATCAGAAGGTCCCAAGCACCGAGATCAGCAGGCTCAGACATTCTTCCGTGATGGGAACGAACCTGTTTGAGCCTAAGGACGTGGAGCATGCCGCTGAGAGGTGGAGGAAGTCCCACCAAGACTCCCTCCTACATAGGGCTTTGATATCCAAGCCCTATAAGCCTCCAGCACCCCAGCAGCCCCGTCCTACCAAGACCACGAAACCGACAACGGCAGCGAAGACAGTGGTGTCTAAGCCCTTCCTGTCAAGGACAGGAAAGGCAAGAAGCCCTCCAGGGGAGGGAAGAATCCTAGAGGGAGCAGCCGAGGCCGCAAACGCTAGGATTGGCAGTGCCCCTGCATGTCCACCAGTGGGGGGATGCCTTCAAATTTGCGCAGACAGATGGCAGCAACTCAGGGCCGATTCCTGGACGATTTCCTTAATCAGTCAGGGATCTTGCGTCCCGTTCACAACATCTCTACCTCCCCTGATGACGAATCCAGTTTCATTGAGCTCCCTTGCCATGGGATCAGCAAGGGGGCAGGCCCTTCGGGCAGAAGTCCAGACCATGTTGAAGAAGGGCGCTCTCCAGGAGGTCCTCGACGGGTCCCCAGGCTTCTTCAATCGACACTTTCTTGTAAAGAAGGCGTCTGGAGGCTGGAAACCAATCATCGACCTCTCGGCTCTGAACAAGTTTGTCAAGCAAACTCCGTTCAGCATGGAGACCGCAGACACGGTCAGACTTGGAGTGAGACCTCAAGACTTCATGTGCACACTGGATCTGAAGGACGCGTACTTCCAGATCCCAATCCATCCGTCTTCAAGGAAGTACTCATGATTCAGTCTAGACAACAAGGAGTACCAGTTCAAGGTGCTGTGTTTCGGTCTCTCCACAGCACCACAGGTTTTCACCAGAGTATTCACCCTAACATCGTCATGGGCACACAGGATCGGCATCCGTCTCCTCCGTTATCTGGACGACTGGCTGATCCAAGCAGACTCAGCGTAATCCCTTCTTCGACACCGTGACAAACTTCTGGGACTTTGCCAGGATCTGGGGATCATGGTAAATCTCGAGAAGTCCTCTCTGCTTCCCACTCAAAGACTGGTATACCTAGGCATGATTATAGACACCAATCTCCACAAAGCCTTCCCATCAGACGACAGGATAGCAAGGCTGAGGAAGGTCGCAAGCCCTTTTCTGAGACGAGAAGAGCTTCCAGCCCAAGCGTGGTTACGTCTCCTCGGTCACCTCTCATCTTTGGCTCGTCTAGTTCCCAACGGTCGCCTAAGGATGAGATCTCTCCAGTGACGACTCAAGTCCCGGTGGAATCAAGTTTGCAATTCCCCGGACGTCATGATCCCTATGCTACCTGTGGAATGGACGGACCTCCAGTGGTGGGTGACAGACGAGAACCTACGAAGAGGAGTGGATCTTCTCGTCCTCCCCCCGCATTTGATGCTGTTTTCGGACGCCTCAAAGAAAGGGTGGGGGGCCCACGTTCTACACCACAGGACCTCAGGCCTGTGGTCAGAATCAGAAAAGTGCCTCCTTATAAATCTTCTAGAGATGACGGCCGTTTTCTTGGCCCTTCAGCAGTTCCAACAATACCTGGCTGGTCACTCTGTGGTGGTGATGAGCGACAACACCACAGTAGTGGCTTACATCAACAAGCAAGGAGGTACCTTTTCAAAGCAGCTATCCCATCTTGCAGTAGAGATACTGAGATGGACCGAAGCCCACTCGATTCCACTATCGGCACGCTTCATTCCAGGCAAGAGGAATGTGCTTGCCAACAATCTGAGCAGAGCATTGCAGATAGTGAGTACCGAGTGGTCTTTGGATCGTCTAGTAGCCAACAAAGTCCTGACTTTGGGGGGTTCCCCGACTGTGGATCTGTTCGCGACAGCATTGAACTTCAAGCTTCCACTATACTGCTCCCCAGTCCCGTATCCCAAGGCGCTCTGGCAAGATGCCTTCCAACAACGGTGGGACAACATCGACGTGTACGCCTTTCCCCCGTTCTGTCTGATGAGGGTGCTCAACAAGACCAGAATATTTGTCAATCTTTCAATTACCCTCATATCTCCGCTATGGCATCACGTGGAATAGTTTCCAGACCTTCTGCAACTCCTAACGGAACTTCCGAGAGAACTCCCTGCACGACACGATCTACTCAGACAACCACATGCCAACATCTTCCAAAAAGCCGTAGCTTCGCTACGACTTCACGCCTGGAGACTATCCAGCATCTCCTCGCTGAGAAAGGATTTTCGCAACAAGTTGCGATTAGGATGTCTTGACATCTGTGAAAATCATCCGCATCTGTCTACCAGGCAAAGTGGAAAGTCTTCTGTGGTTGGTGTCGTGGAAGGGGTATATCTCCACTCGATGCCACTATTCCAACAATAGCGGAGTTCCTCGTGTATTTGCGGGAAGAAATGCGCCTTTCAGTCTCGGCGGTGAAAGGCTATCGTTCAGCCTTAAGTCTAGCCTTCAGGCTCAAAGGAATGGACATTTCTTCCTTGCTGGAACTTTCCCTCAGTCTGAAGTGAGACCTCCATGGAACGTGGTTCGAGTTCTCAGGTCTCTTAAGAGACCTCCCTATGAACCATTACGCCAGGCTTCAGATCGCCACCTAACTTGGAAGACGGTGTTCCTACTAGCTTTGGCATCGGCCAAGCGAGTCAGTGAACTTCATGGTCTCTCATATGACATCGCCCATTCAAGGGGAAGGGGGGAGGTAACGTTCAAATTCGTCCCTGAATTTATTGCTAAGACTCAGAATCCGAGGGTGCCGGAACCTCGGTTCGACTCCTTCCAGATTTCGAGTCTTCGTTCTGTAACAGATGACCCAGACCATCTCCTACTGTGCCCAGTAAGGAGTCTGAGGCTATATCTCAAAAGAACGTCTGCAGTCCGTCCTCAAGTGCAAGCATTGTTTGTTAGCACTGGGAGGACTAAAAGGAGGGTCACCAAGAATACCATTTCGGCATGGATTCGTAGGGTGTTCCATCTGTCCCTGAATCCAGACCCTCCTCCATCACGTCGCCCTAGAGCACATGATGTCAGGGGCGTAGCTACGTCCCTGGCCTTCAAGAAGAATTTTTCAGTGACGCAGGTTCTTCAGGCTGGGGTGTGGAAGCATCGGACGACCTTCACAGCCCACTACCTGCAAGACGTGACCCACAGGAGGCTCGATACGTTCTCTATCGGCCCTGTGGTGGCTGCACAACAGCTGGTTTAGTACCTCAGGCTCCTTAGTGGACAAGTAGCAGAAGGTTGAGGGCATTGTTACCCAGTCTTAGTCTGCATGAATGAAAAGGTTTGTCTGGCCCTTATTCTTTTCTTCATCTTCTCCTCTCTTGGGGAAAGCAGCATCCTGGGTTCTCTGCACAGCTGACCTCAAACCACTGCAGGTAAATCATGTTTCCTTGTGTTCCTAGTATTAAGGTAATACTGTCACGTCCCCATACCCTGACGAGGTGGTATTGGGAGAGTCCTAGCCTAAAGTTTCCATCTAAAGGACTACAGGTCAACTTCCTAGGACGAGTCACACTTTATTATACCTTCACACACAGCTTGCGTAGGCCGCCGTCCTTGCCTAGCAAGGTTCTAGCGGGGTACAGGGACTCCTTATTTTTGAGTGCTGACACACTCAAATAATGAGTCCCCTGGCAAAGCCAAAAGCCAGTACTGGCTGGGACTTTCCACCCTTCCTAATGGGTGAGTCACCCCTATTAAATAGCGTGGTTTGTGTGTCAGTTACGGAACTAATGACAAATTCGTAGATAATTTGTATTTTTCCTAACTATACAAACCTTAGCTATTTAACCAAACTTGCCCGCCAGCCCTATCCCCCTTGAAGTCCTACCTCCAAGCAAAGTGAGCTCAAGCACAGGTGTGTGTGAGGGGGGGGGGGGGGGGGGGGGTTAGCAAGCTACCCTCCCTACCTCCCGCTAACTAGCAGTAGGGTAGTAAACCCTCGTTAAAATTCTAATGGCATACAGTAGTTCCATCATTTGCTGGTTGGTCATTCTGTGGTGTTGATGACTGACAACACTACGGTCGTCGCTTAGGTGAACAAGCAAGGCAGTACCTTTAGGCAGCACCTTTGCCATCTAGCAGTGGAGATGCTAAGATGGGCAGAAGACAACTCATTGTTCCTATCAGCCTGCTTCATTCCAGGCAAAAGGAATGTGCTTGCAGACAATCTAAGCAGAGTGACTCGGATGATAGGCTCTGAGTGGTCTTTGAATCATCTAGTAGCCAACAGTCCTAACTTTGTGAGGTTCTCCAACTGTGGATCTGTTCGCGACATCCCTGAACAATAGGCTCCCTCTCTTCTGCTTCCCAGTTCTGGTTCCTCAGGCTTTCTGGAAAAGTGCATTCCAGCAACGGTGAGACAACATCGACGTTTACGCGTTTCCCCTGTTCTGTCTGATGAGAAGGGTTCTCAACAAGACCAGATCATCTAAGAACCTGTCAATGACCCTCATAGCTCCGCTATATCATCACGCCAAATGGTTCCTGGACCTTCTTCATATCCTGACGAAGGTTCCGAGAGAGCTCCCTCAACTTCACAATTTACCCAGACAACCACATGTAAACATCATTCACAAAGCCGTAGTATCCTTGTGACTTCACGCCTGGAGATTATCCAGCATCTCCTCCCTCAGAGAGGCTTTTTGCAACAGGTTGTGAAAAGGATGTCTGGATACCTTCGAAGGTCGTCCGCTTCAGTCTACCAGGCCAAGTGGACTTTCTTCTGTGGTTGGTATCATGGAAAGGGGTATCTCTCCCCTTCATACCACTATTCCAGCAATAGTAGAGTTCCTCGTTCACCTTTGGGAAGAAAAACTCCTGTCAGTCTCGGCGGTGAAAGGCTACTTCTCAGTAAGGCTGAAAGTAGTTAATATTTCCTCTTCGTTGGAATTTTCTCTCCTCATACAGAGTTTCGAGCTTATCTGCCCTCAGTCGTAAGTTATACAATCTCCATGGATTGTGGTTCTTGTCTTTTGGTCCCTGAAGTGTGCCCCCTACAAACCATTACACCAGGCATCAGATACCCACTTGACCCTGAAGACAGTTTTCCTATTTGTATTGGCCTCGGCCAAGAGAGTTAGCGAATTTCACAGTCTTTCATACGCCGTCTCCCGTTCAAGGGGATGGGGGAGGTAATATTTGGCTTCGTCCCTGAGTTTATCGGCTACGCTACTCCCAGATTTAGGCCCTTCTGGATTGGGAGTCTTCATAACGTAACCGATGATCAAGATAAACTGTTACTTTGTCCAGTGAGGAGTTTGAGGTACTCTCTCAAGAGAACAGCAGCAGCTCGCCCCCGAGCGTCAGCACGGAGATGGTCAAGAGGAAGATCACCAAAAACACCATCTCTGCTCGGATTCGCAGGGTCACTGACCTGGCCCTGAATCTCGATCCTCCTCCACAGATGAGACAACCCAGTGTTTGTGTCGTTAAGGGCATCAGCACGTCCCTAGCGTTCAAGAAGAACTACTCTGTGCTGCATGTCTTACAAGCGGGCATGTGAAAGTGTCGTAAGACCTTCACCCCCACTACCTGTAAGACGTGACCCACATGAACATAGAGATGTTCTCCATTCCATTGGCCCTTTGGTGGCTGCACAACAAGTGGTTTAAACACCTCAGGCTCCTTGAGGAACAAGTAGCAGGTGGTTAAGGGCAGAGGTTACCTGGGATGAATGTTAAGAATGACTGACTCTTGTCTCTTTCATTTTCCCTCTCTTGGGGAACAGCACCTACGGTCCTCTGAAAGTTGGCCTCATCTGTCTGCAGGTAAAACCATTTCCTTGTGTAACCAAACATAAAAATAATGCTTGTTGCATCCCCATACCCCCTGGCGAGGTGGGATTGGGTAACGTCTATGGTTGATTCAAAGAGTCCTATGTTTCTTAGAAATCTTACCTAGACTAGTCACACTGCTTGTTTCACACAATCACACAGATTGCTCAGGCAGCTAAGCAGGTTTTGCACAGATTTTAGTGAGGTATCAGGGTTTCTCCCTGTTACATGCGGAGCATGTACGGGGAAAAACCCTGGGTCAAACACCAGCCAGTTGGTTTGGACTTCCACCTTCCTAAAGGGTGATTCTTCCCTAATAAAGAGCAAAAGGGTTTGTATTTAGTGTCGGAACAAATAACAAATTTGAAAGTAATTTGCATTTTTCCTAATGATACAAACCTTAAGCTCTTTGGCCCACCATTACTTGTACCCTTGTAAGTCCTGCTTGCAATCAAAAGTGACGAGACAACACAGGTGTGTGTGAGCAGGGTAGCAGGCTGCCCCTCCACCCCCGCTAACCAGTGGTGCGTTAGTTACACCTAGCTAAAAGTCTTATGGCTCGTCCTCCAGCTTCCCCGAAATTACATCCCTAATAAAGAGCTCAAGATTTGTGTTGTTAGGAAAAATACAATTTTCAATATTAATCTTACCCGTTGATCATGTAGCTGCAGCTCTGCTGCCCGACAGAAAAAACCTACGGGCGGAATACGCCAGCGATCGCTATACAGGTGGGGGTGTACATCAACAGCGCCATCTGTCGAGTAGGTACTCAAGTACTTCTTGTCAACACAGAACCAATTTTCTCTCTGTCGTGCCACCGGCAAGACCTACTTGATACGCTGTTGTTTTCTGGAGTTGATTTTCACGTTATTTGGTGAAGTATTCTCTCTAGTTATTAGCTTTCGCTGTGCAGAAGTTATCCTCAATACTTTCTCACTTTCATTGATTAGATTTTGGATTATTTGTTGACGACTTGGATAGATTTTGGATTTCCCCCCTTTGACTAATTCAAGATGTCTGACCCTACTCAAGTCCCCAAGTACAGGAAGTGTAGCGCTAGGGACTGTTCTAGGCGTCTTCCGAAGGCCTCTATCGATCCGCACACCGTTTGTTCCAATTGTAGGGGTAAAGCCTGTCAATTGGAAGATCGATGTGAGGAATGCGCTGGGCTTTCGGAATTCGATTTTCAAGAATTCATTAAGTATGCACGTAGTCTAGAGAAGGATAGGATCAGGAGGAGTTCGTCTCGCTCTATTGATTTTTCCTCTCCCCATGCCCCACAACCTATTCCTTCCCCTGTAGTGGTTACACCCGACCCTCCTACTAGCTCTCATCAACCTTCGATGGCGGATATGATGCGTGCCATTCAGGCTCTTGGTGAGAGAGTTGAGTCATTAGCGAATGACCGCAATCAACTGATGGCTGACGTCAGGGAGTTGAAAGGTAAAAGTGCAGTGGGAAGTGAAGTGAGTGTCAGTGCAGTGAAAAGTGTCAGTGTTACGCATGAGGGTGTGTCTGTTCGTGCCTGTCGTCCTCCCAGTCCGGGACCTCTTGCAAGCTCCCAAGCCCAGGGGAGAAGCAATGTCGTACGACCAAAGGGTTCGACAGGCCTTGATCAGCGGACAGACGTTCCCTCCGTGGTTGAGGACGTATCTTGCCGAGATCGTCCCACCCACAAACAGACGAGTGAGCCCATTCATTCCTCGTCTGCGGAAGAGGTTTCTCGACAGAAACGCTGGACCAAGGTCTCACGACCTCTCAAGCGCAAGGTCCCTTCCGAGCGAGTCCAACGGCCCAGGTGTAGCCACTGGGTCAGTTCGGACTCGCCGCAGTCCTCCGAAGACTGCACACCTCCCAAGAGAGGTAGAGTGGTTCCGCAGCAGGCAATCACTCCGTCTGTTGCCGCACCAGCCGCTGTAGACCCTAAGTGGTCTTTGCTGCAGTCTATGCAGACTCAGCTAGCTTCCTTCATGCAGGAGTATCGTGCTGAGAAGGTTGACGCTGCACCCGTTAGCCTACAACCTGCCACGGTTGTGCGCCCAGCTGACACTGCGGCTGCCTGCTCCCACACTCCGGCTGTGAGAGCTCCACCACCTATGCGCAGTCGACCCTGCCAGACGCATGTTGACGTTAGCCGACGTGCGGCACCCTCCGTTGATGTGCGTGAGCTACCACATCAGCAGGAAGGTGGAGTCAAGCTGCCGTGTTTTGACGCGGTGCGTCAGTCTCCGCAACCCACGGTGGTCCCCACCACGCACCATCACTCCGCTTTGGTTGTTGCCAGCTCTCAGACTGACCAACAGCGGCATGACGTTGGATCCAGTGCAGCTACGCATGCACCCGTGCTGCCGGATTCAGCCGTTCAGCCTTTATCTCCTCCTTTGCCGCTTCCTCCTCAGCATTCGGATGAAGGAATCTCTGATGACGACGAAGCTGCGCATTTGGACGACCAACACTCCGACATAGATGAACCCAAGACTACGCCTCCCTCCTTAGACTTTAGGAAAGTCCTTGCCCTGTTTAAGGAGTTGTATCCGGACCAGTTTGTGTCTGCAGCTCCACGCTCACCTCCCTCTGAGTTCGCTTTAGGCATGCAGTCAGCAGCTCCTGCCTTTACGAAGCTCGTACTCGCTCGCTCGTCCAAGAGAGCTTTAAGGGTACTGGGAGAGTGGTTGCAGGCCAAGAAGCAACTTGGGAAGACATCCTTCATGTTTCCCCCAGCCAAGCTTGCTTCCAGATCTAGCGTCTGGTATGCCACGGGAGAGGTTCTCGGCTTGGGAGTTCCTGCCTCTGCCCAGGGCGACTTCTCAAGTCTGGTAGACTCTCCCCGCAGACTGGCTATGAGACGCTCCAAGATTTGCTGGACTTCTTCGGACATGGACCATCTTTTGAAGGGAGTTTTCCGTGCGTTCGAGATCTTTAACTTCCTGGACTGGTGTTTGGGAGCGTTGAGCAGGAAGGCCTCCCCTTCGGATAAGGATTCTGCCATGCTCATCATGTCCTGCATGGACAAAGCCATACGGGATGGGTCTGGCGAGCTTGCGGCTTCTTTCGTGTCTGGAGTTCTCAAGAAGCGGGATCACCTTTGCTCCTTCTTGTCGGCGGGAGTCACCCCATGTCAGAAGTCAGAACTGATGTTTGCTCCGCTATCGAAGTGTCTCTTTCCTGAAGAGTTGATCAAGGGGATTGCCGCCTCGTTGATCCAGAAAGACACTCATGATCTGGTGGCGTCATCCGCACGTAAAGTCACAGCTTTACCTTCCGTGCCTAGACCTAGGATGGACACACCAGCGTCTAGGTTCATTCCGCCCTTTCGTGGCAGAACCTCCAGCAGAGGAGGTACTCGTGCCGATAGTCAACGTGGCAACAAGAAGAAGGGTTCCAAGTCCTCAAGAGGCAGAGTCTGACTGCCACCTTCTTCAGACAGCAGTGGGAGCCAGGCTCAAGAACTACTGGCAGGCCTGGGAGAACAGGGGTGCAGACGCACAGTCTGTGAAGTTACTCAGAGAGGGGTACAGGATTCCATTCTTGCGCAAGCCCCCTCTAGCAACAACTCCCATCGACCTCTCTCCAGGTACAGAGAGGAGGTCAAGAGGCTAGCTTTACAGCAAGAGGTGTCTCTCTTGCTACAAAAGGGAGCGGTAGTCATAGTCCGGGACCATCAATCCCCGGGCTTCTACAACCGTCTCTTCTTAGTGGCGAAGAAGACAGGAGGGTGGAGACCGGTGCTAGACGTCAGTGCTCTAAATGTCTTTGTCACCAAGCAGACGTTCACCATGGAGACGACGAAGTCGGTTCTAGCATCGGTCAGGAAGGAAGACTGGATGGTCTCGTTAGACCTAAAGGACGCGTACTTTCACGTCCCCATCCACCCAGATTCCCAACCTTTTCTAAGGTTCGTTTTTGGGAAGGTGGTATTCCAGTTCCAAGCCCTGTGCTTTGGCCTAAGCACGGCACCTCTAGTGTTTACCAAACTGATGAGGAATATTGCCAAATTCCTGCATTTAGCAGACATCAGAGCCTCCCTCTATTTGGACGACTGGCTTTTAAGAGCTGCGTCAAGTCGTCGCTGTCTGGAGAATCTAAAATGGACTCTGGATCTGACCAAGGAATTGGGTCTCCTGGTCAATATGGAAAAGTCCCAACTCGTCCCATCCCAAACTATAGTATATCTAGGTATGGAGATTCAGAGTCAAGCTTTTCGGGCTTTTCCGTCGGCCCCCAGAATCAGTCAAGCCCAAGAATGCATCCAGAGCATGCTGAAGAAGAACCGATGTTCAGTCAGACAGTGGATGAGTCTGATAGGGACGCTTTCATCTCTGGACCAGTTCATCGCGTTAGGGAGACTCCACCTCCGACCCCTTCAGTATCACCTAGCTGCTCACTGGAGAAAGGACATGACGCTAGAAGCGGTCTCAGTTCCTATCTCCGAGAAGATGAAGTCTGCACTGACTTGGTGGAAGAACAACATTCTTCTCAGGGAAGGTCTGCCACTGGCTGTTCAGACCCCCGACCACCTTCTCTTCTCGGACACATCGGACACGGGGTGGGGTGCGACTCTGGACGGTCGGGAATGCTCGGGCACGTGGAATTCGGATCAAAGAGCACTGCACATCAACTGCAAGGAGCTACTGGCAGTTCATCTGGCCTTGAGAAGCTTCAAGTCCCTCCTTCTAGGCAAGGTGGTGGAGGTGAACTCCGACAACACCACAGCCTTGGCGTACATCTCCAAGCAAGGAGGGACTCATTCGATGACGTTGTTCGAGATCGCAAGGGACCTCCTCACCTGGTCAAGAGATCGAAACATATCTCTAGTAACGAGGTTCATTCAAGGCGACATGAATGTCATGGCAGACCGCCTCAGCCGGAAGGGTCAGATCATCCCTACAGAATGGACCCTTCACAAGAATGTTTGCAACAGACTATGGGCCTTGTGGGGTCAGCCCACCATAGATCTGTTCGCTACCTCGATGACCAAGAGGCTCCCAAATTATTGCTCACCGATTCCGGACCCAGCAGCAGTTCACATAGATGCCTTTCTTCTGGATTGGTCCCATCTAGACCTTTATGCGTTCCCCCCGTTCAAGATTGTCAACAAGGTACTGCAGAAGTTCGCCTCTCACGAAGGGACAAGGTTGACGTTGGTTGCTCCCCTCTGGCCCGCGAGAGAATGGTTCACCGAGGTACTGCAATGGCTAGTAGACGTTCCCAGAACTCTTCCTCTAAGAGTGGACCTTCTGCGTCAGCCGCATGTAAAGAAGGTACACCCAAGCCTCCACGCTCTTCGTCTGACTGCCTTCAGACTATCGAAAGACTCTCAAGAGCTAGAGGCTTTTCGAAGGAGGCAGCCAGAGCGATTGCCAGAGCAAGGAGGACATCCACTCTCAAGGTCTACCAGTCAAAATGGGAAGTCTTCCGAAGCTGGTGCAAGGCGAATTCAGTATCCTCAACCAGTACCTCTGTAACTCAGATAGCTGACTTCCTTTTACACCTAAGGAAGGTAAGATCCCTTTCAGCTCCTACGATCAAAGGTTACAGAAGCATGTTGGCAGCAGTCTTCCGCCACAGAGGCTTAGATCTTTCCAACAACAAAGATCTACAGGACCTCCTTAAGTCTTTTGAGACCTCGAAGGAGCGTCGGTTGGCCACACCAGGTTGGAACTTAGACGTGGTTTTAAGGTTCCTGATGTCAGCAAGGTTCGAACCGCTTCAATCAGCCTCTTTTAAAGATCTCACTTTGAAGACTCTTTTCCTCGTCTGCTTAGCAACAGCTAAAAGAGTCAGTGAGATACACGCCTTCAGCAGGAACATAGGATTTACATCTGAAACGGCTACATGTTCCTTACAGCTTGGTTTTTTAGCCAAAAACGAACTCCCTTCTCGTCCTTGGCCCAAATCGTTCGAGATTCCAAGTCTGTCCAGTTTGGTTGGAAACGAATAAGAGAGAGTCCTATGCCCAGTAAGAGCTCTTAAGTACTATTTAAGACGTACGAAGCATTTACGAGGACAATCAGAAGCTTTATGGTGCTCTATTAAGAAACCTTCTTTACCGATGTCGAAGAACGCAGTGTCTTATTACATCAGACTTTTGATTAGAGAAGCTCATTCTCTTCTGAATGAGGAAGACCATGCTTTGCTGAAGGTAAGGACACATGAAGTTAGAGCTGTCGCAACTTCAGTGGCCTTCAAACAAAACAGATCTCTGCAGAGTGTAATGGATGCAACCTATTGGAGAAGCAAGTCAGTGTTCGCATCATTTTACCTTAAAGATGTCCAGTCTCTTTACGAGAACTGCTACACCCTGGGACCATTCGTAGCAGCGAGTGCAGTAGTAGGTGAGGGCTCAACCACTACATTCCCATAATCCCATAACCTTCTTTTAATCTTTCTCTTGAAATGTTTTTATTGTTGTTTTTGGGTTGTACGGAAGGCTAAGAAGCCTTTCGCATCCTGGTTGATTTGGCGGGTGGTCAAATTCTTTTCTTGAGAAGCGCCTAGATTAGAGGTTGTGATGAGGTCCTTTAGTATGGGTTGCAGCCCTTCATACTTCAGCACCTAGGAGTCGCTCAGCATCCTAAGAGGATCGCGAGGCTCAGTAAGGAAGACGTACTTAAAAAGGCAGAGTAATTGTTCAAGTCGACTTCCTTACCAGGTACTTATTAATTTTATGTTTGTTATTTTGAATAACTGCTAAAATGAAATACGAAATACTTAGCTTCTAATGTTAACATGTATGCTGGTCTCCACCCACCCCCCTGGGTGTGAATCAGCTACATGATCAACGGGTAAGATTAATATTGAAAAATGTTATTTTCATTAGTAAAATAAATTTTTGAATATACTTACCCGTTGATCATGAATTAAAGGACCCATCCTTCCTCCCCAATAGAGACCCAGTGGACCGAGGAGAAAATTGGTTCTGTGTTGACAAGAAGTACTTGAGTACCTACTCGACAGATGGCGCTGTTGATGTACACCCCCACCTGTATAGCGATCGCTGGCGTATTCCGCCTGTAGGTTTTTTCTGTCGGGCAGCAGAGCTGCAGCTACATGATCAACGGGTAAGTATATTCAAAAATTTATTTTACTAATGAAAATAACATATTACTTAGAAATTTGTCATATTTATTATGTCCCCTTTCTTCAAACAATTAGAGTCAGTCAATGTATAGATTATGAACGAGCTCACCCCTACTGTGTACTTATCTATTTACCTCCCATTGAAGTCTTTTACTCCTTCCAGCACTGATTGCCCAGGCTGTCATCCTACGAGGAAAACGAGGTGTCAGGCTGCCTCTTGAGGAGCTCCTATGAAGCACATGAGGTCATCCTGGGACAGTAGCCAGCCAGTTGGTTTGAGGTCTTCAACCCACCTTAAGGTGAGTCTCCTATGTAAAGAACGGAAGGTTTGTATGCTGCACTGGAACAAATGAAAATGATTCCGTAACTGGAATACAAACCAACGCTATTTATAGGGGATATATAGGGGTATTACTTTCGGCAAAGCTGAAAGGACGAGCCAATGTAATTTAGCAAGGGTTAACCAACCAGACTGCTAGTTAGTGGAGGGATGGGGGTTAGTAGCTTCCTCTCTCAACTACACACCTGTGACTGTGCTTTGCTTTGCTTTTGGCTCGGATGGAGAACGGTTGTTACTGCTCTCCCTCTTCACCAATTTGGACAGCCATTACTAATCACTTTTAAATATAAAACTTACCCGCTGGTTATATAATGGCTAAAGTCCCCGACGCCCACGGCAGAAAATTCAAAATCTCTTGCGCAGCTTAGCGCATATAAGCCAGGTGTACCCCAGCGCCCTCGCGGTACCACAGGTAGAACTATACTCGACCAATTCAGATTTTCTCTGCCGCCATAGCTGGCTGAACTATTGGAAATTCTCTCTTGTTTTCTTACTCTGTTTTGGACGTTATTTGGTGATGTATTAACGTTTTTGAGGTTTGGCTTTCGCATATTTGTTTTATTTGATCTGTGATCACGTATTTTAACTTAAAAGGTAGGGTTGGAAGGTTTTTCAACCTATTTTAAACCTCACGAAAGCATAGGGGCAAAATGTAAACATTTCGACCATTGATGACGTCACAGCCTCTTCCGTAGGCTAAAAGTCTGTCTTGCCTTTTACAAAGAATATAAGTGTTTATGCTTTTAGAGTTTTAAGTTATAAATTAAATTAAAGGAATTATTTTGAGAAAATTTTATCCTTTTAATATTTTTTTTTAGATAATCTTCGATCTGTTTGCAAAGATTAACTACAGTTCAGTTTATTTTTGTTACGCAGTAATCAGTATCGTTACGATGTTACATATATTGTAGCGATTTCATGAATAGTACTTTCTTCTTACTTCCCAAGTCTTTAATTGTACTTTATAAAAGTAACATTTTATTTAGCTATGAAATGATCCTTTCAGTATTTTTCCTTAGTCAGAGATTAAAGGAAGTTACAGTTCAGTTTATTTTATACGATGCAGTATTCTTTACATTCGTCGTAGCGCACGATTCTTTGTATCATTGTTGCTTTGGTGATTTTCGGAATAGTAAATTGTTCGTATATTATTTGTAGATGTTCCAATGATGCGAGTGATGATTCATCTTTTATTGGAACCCCTTAATTTAAGGGTTTATTTTGATTATAAGTCTTTCCCTACGGAGTTCATTTCCTTTGAGAGAGTGTCTACTTTGGCTTTCAGGTAATTATGAAACTATCTTTGTGCCAAAGAGTAAAGTGCAAATTTTTTATTGATAAATTGTGCAGTGAATTTTTCCAGTGGAGAGCGCTTCTATTCGGACCTGTCGTTATCCTAACCCTAGACCTCTATCGAGCTCCCGGACCCAGGGGAGAAGTTAAGTCAAATGGCGAAAGGAATTGAGAGGGTAACCAGGCGTTACAGTCTTTTAGACCTGAACTGAAGTCCTCTCGTGCGTTTTCTGTCGATCACCAGAACGCTCACCCTCGCTATAGATAAAGCGAGGTGTTAGTGTTTTCAAAGGCGCTAAGCTGAAAACAAAATTAGATTCGTTCTGCGTGTGTTACGTTTCATGCGGCGCAGACGCAGTGCCGCCATGCCACCTGATGGGTGTCGTCTCTTGACAGTGGCAAGCGCTATGGTTCGACGCAGTTAATGCTGAATACGTTTCGCCTAAGGTTGATCCTTGATCTTTGTAGTTAGGCATAAAACAGCATCTATCTTCGTTTATGCAGTCTTTTCAGCCTGCCTTTAACAGTGCGGTTGGGTGTCTCGATTCCGGTCTTTGACACGGACGCACAGGCGTCGTTTCTTTAACAGTGAGGACTCGTTGTCGCACAGGCGGCCTACCAACCGCAATGTTCAATGGTGGGGGAAAGTGGATGTTTTACTTCGACTGCTTGACGCAAACCGACGGCTCATAGCACCTAGTATTAGTCTATACAGACGTGCTGTCGTTCGCCAGGTAGCAGAGCCGGCGAAGCGTCATTGGAACGGTGCGGCAACGGAAACGGAACGTCAACGGAATGGAGCGAAGCGCCACGTCAGTGTGGACGCTTCAGCATCAGTGTAGAAGCTTTCAGCGTCAGTATGGACACTTCAGCGTCAGTATGGACACTTCAGCATCAGTATGGACGCTTCAGCACCAGTGTGGACGTTTCAGCGTCAGTGTGGACGCTTTAGCACTAGTGTGGGCGCTTCAGCATCAGTGTGGACACTTCAGCGGCAGGGTGGACGCTTCGCTACTTATGACTACAGTGTATAGACTTTGATGTATTAAGTTATTGTTGCTCAGGCGCTATATTAAGAAATAAATCTTAACTAGAAAGATATTATGTTCTCGAACCAAGGCTGGCTGGGCTAGCTCTTGGTTGGGAGAACTAGAATTAAAACCCCTAATTATTGAGGTCTGAATTCATAATCATAAGGAGTGGATTCCTAAGAATCAAGACTTCTCTTCCTAGGATAGAGATTGTTAAAGGAAGGGATTAACTTTCAGAAACTCATGAGAATTTTTCTAGAGAGTTTCCCTCATATTTTTTACCTGCTGCTCCTCGTTTCGACTTTAGAGTTTTCGCTAGTTGAGTTGATGGTGTCGCTATTTATTTTATTTTATTTGTATTACAAGCCAGCTACAACCCTAGTTGGGAAAGCAAGATGCTTTAACCCAAAGGGCTCCTTTAGGGAACGATGGCCTAGTAAATTAATGGTAAAATAAAGTAATGAATTAACATTAAATCATTCTCAGGAAAATAACGAAGCTTACTGTAGAGATTGATACAGCGCTTGCAGCTGCAACAACAGAAAGGGCATTAAGGCCTTTATGAGAATAGAACGTAAAAGTATATCTCCCACCACGGGCAGATCTTTTATGATTTAATGTTTTATGTTTTTTAACCTCTCTTGTTAGTGACTCGTAAACATAGCACAGTGCTCTGGAGGAGGTGTTTGTTCGTTTTCACCTTGCCCCTAGTCCTATATCTCTAACTTACGTTCCAACCTTTGAGAGAAGGAAGGTCGGTAGGCTGAGGTTCTTCGTGGACCTTGTGCATTAAATGTCTGTTCCGCCAAGCGATATTGTTGATGCAGTCCAAGACGGTCTCTCTCCACTTTGGAATGATGAAGTAATGCTCTTTTCTTCGCCTATGATTAGCGAGCTATGACATCACAACCATGTGACATAGTATCTTGAAAAGAGCAAAGTTGGAATGTCTTGAAGCGATTAGTTCGTCATCGCTATGGTATCAGGGACCTTGTAACTGTTTTCTGCATATTAGAATGCAGTTCCCTGACGAGAATAACATTCTACGTTTTCCCTGTCTACCAGACTAGGTAGTTACTCGTCATGTATGCACGCGAACAGAACTTACCTTCGCAGCAGTCGTGTTTGGTGCTTGAACAGGAAGCAATCGAGTGTGTTTTTTCTTCCACGAGAGAAGCAGAAGTCAGACAAGTCACATACAATCCTAGCTCTTCCTCTGGATTCTGACTCACTTTCAGGGAGGAAGGACTTTGTCCTCATCGAAGGACGCTTAACCTAGAATTGGTAGTCACCAATCAATTTGTCCAAGACCTTTCAAGAGTCGTATGTTTTCTATTTACTTATCCTGCTGTATCTAACGTTCGCCGTAAGTTTTTTCTTTTCGGAAGAAGGTGACGTGTCAGCACCAGAATCGTGTAAGACACATGGTTCTTTGGGGGAAAAGGTGCTCAGTTTGCTTCTGTTCACACTTCTTCTCCTCCCCCAGTTTGGAGAAAGGTCTATTACTTTCTTCTGAGGTCTAGCGACTACTGTTGACGGTGTCTCTCAGCATTGGATACGTTCGGTTCGCGCACAAGGCGCACTTGAAATGTCATAGGGACACTCCCAGGTCGCTCACAGAACTGCGGTTGATTTTTTCTCCCAGCTTTCGCCCATGCTTGAGTTGGCGCACTCGCTACCCCGCGAGTGTAGATTTGGTCTGAGCTAAAAGAGGTCTATTTCATCTGTGTTTAGCGTTTACGATTCTCGGGGGGGAGAAAATTTTCTCCTATAGAGTCTAAGGACTACCATAGATCAAAGAAATGGTTTTCCGATTTGTGTCAGAAGTCATAGTTCTCCTATGCTTAGTAACGCTTCCTCGCAGAGATATGCTCGTGTTATGAGAAGCGTTAGCAGTCTGGTCTCTCGCTTATGGCAGACGTCATGCAGACACAGACGCAAGTTCTGGTCTCTCCCTCACGCAGTCCCAGACGCAGACGCCAGTCTGGTCGTATGTTGGACGCTAACTGTCAAAGTTGATCCTTTCAACAAGTTGTCCCATTTTCGCGTTCTGCGGGTCGAGTGACTATCACTCATGCGGACGCATCCTACACGTGGACAACTCGGCAATCGGTTCCGTCTTTCCATCAATGACCGGACGCGATGCTGTCGCCTCCACGCAGCACGCTGTAGATTTACAACAAGCGGGGCACACACACAGCGCTGTACCCACACGACAAGGTAAACGCATACAGCACGCTGACTCCTTATGGAAATGCAACAACATGCGACATTATGGTTGCATGCTAGACGCACACAGTCAAGTCTTTTTTCACAGCAGTTTAACCAGACTCTTGTCTCTCCTTCGCGTCTCTCTGGCCTCGCAGCTAATGCTCCCTCTTGTCAAGCTTTGGCCTTCAAGTTTGTTGAACACTTGCTGATTACACAAGAATCAGGTCTTAACCTCACAGCATGAGGTTCACGTGGTTGACGCTTCTTTTCAACGCCTAGCTTTAATATCGGTTTCTTGTGACCGATATGGACGAGTTTTGGGAGGCGGTTCTAGATCCCGATTCTCTCTCACGATATGTTGAGTGTAGGCAACATGCTGGAACCGTTCTGGACTCATGCTGGGACCATGCTGGGTGCATGCTGGAAGCATGTCTTTAGTCCTTTTCCCCGTGTCAGGATCACGAACGTTTTATGTTAAACCATCAAGCTTTAGGTCTAGCTGCCTCCAGTATTTCGGAAAACCCCTAAGATCTAGAGGGTTGTTCGAAGGAGACAGCTGAGGCTTTTGCTTGTACAAAGGTATTTATCCTAACATACAAACAATTAGATTATTTCACACACACCCTTATTCATCACAGTGTGAGCAGGGTAATGCATACTACTCAAATCCCCCCCCCCCCCCGCGCTAACTAGCAGTGGGGTAGATATACCTCTCTAAAAGTCTCATGGGTAGTTCCCAGCTTTGCCTAAAGTATATTCCTTAGAAAGAGATCAAGGTTTGTATTGTTAGGAAAAATACAAATTACTTCCCCTATACTTTAACAATGAGAAAGTCCAGCTTTCGCAGCATCCAAATGTAAAAACTATTGATTAATGTAGCGGGTGTTTGAGCCCAATGGTGGTGTTTTTGCTCTGCATGCCACCGGGATGTTGTTAGCTCCTCAGTTCCATTTTGGTAGGCATCGGATAACTAACTTTTGTTGATCTCTGATTTTACTGAGTTGATCATTGTAGACCAAGAGCGGCCATAGATTCGGCTTTGTCCTGGAATTGAGGAAAGGACGGGCAATAATTTCACGAGCAAACATCATGTGGATCTTCGCACGATCTGTAAGTACAGTACTCAGGACTTCGCGTGTCTTGAATGCTGGACTTTGGCTACCAAATAATGGCTCGAGTACAGCATGGTTAAAGAAAAATGAAGACGGCAATAAAAGACAAGCATTCTGGCTCATTGGAATATGATACTTTGCCTTCGGCTTCGCACATTTCACACATGTTGTTGAAGCTAACACAAGAAGATATTCAAGGAATGGAAGATCCTTGTCGAAGGTTAATGACAAGTCAGCAAAGGAGTTGTGGTCTTCCTTTGTATGGAGTAAAATTCCATCATTAGAGAATTTCTAGAAGTTGTAAAAATATGCTCTTCTGGATGACAAAGAGTTGGTAAGTCTCCTGGCTCCCCCTCTCTCTTCACATCCTCCTTCAACTCTTTCATCAGTCCCAGGTCCAAGTTTCTCTTCCCCAGAGGCTCCTCCTTATTCCCCTGCTACAAGAACATGGAATATAATTGGACCTGTTGCATCAGGACACTAAGTTACTACAAAGACATCATGATCGTACACCTTCCCTGGACAGGGAGGAGCAAGAAGTGAAACAAGAGAGATCGCCAAAAGATCAGAGTTGGCCTCTGATTGGGACCCAAAGTCCCCTTCGTCTGACGTAATTCTAGTACTCACGAAGGTCTCTCGCTGTAACAATCATCAATATGAAGAAGAGTGCCATGTGACGTATTGGGGTTTACTCGCCCATATTACAGTTACCAAAAGATCGTCGTCAATACATGGATGATCCTTTTAAAATTTGGGATTTTTTGATGCAGGCTTATCTGTTAGCATTCCTGGCTACTTGTTCTGAGGGTAGAGTTTTATAAGAAGAATAGAAAGAAAACCAAGAGATTCGTCAGCTTTTGACGTGATAACGTCCAAGCTTATGCCAAAATAACACTTTAGTAGGTCCCTTCTCTTGCCTTCGGGACCTATAGTGTTTCCTTCGGATTCCTCTCGGCCTAGGTTCTCGGGAGGAATTCGTTTGGGGGGGGGAGATAGAACCCAGGCTTGTGCTAGGAGAATGCTTCATGAAAAATTGAAGAATCACCTTTTCCAGCAAAGGTAATTCTGTACTCCTTTAGATTTCTTTTGAAGTCTTCATTCTGCTGTACTGACTGACATCTGGGAGCACTTACCCTATGGAAGTTTTGGCCTTCATTGGGCATCACTGATGTTCCATCTGTGGAGGCGCCAGAGGACGTGACATCCGCCGACATGATTTCGTCTGCTGTTGAGAAGAATTGCTGTTGCCATCTCCCAAGATCTCAACTTTGAAGACTGATAACGAGAAGAAGCGTACGCGTTTCTCTTCCCTCTCTATTTCTTTTTCTTCTTGAACCCTTCAACCTCATCCTCCACTGCTGACCCTTTTGATGCCATGTCTTCTACCCCAAAGAAGTAGTCGCAACAAGTTCAATAAGACCGTTCTGTCTCAGTCTCGTGAGATTCCAATCGGTCACTCCGCACGTACATTACGAGCGAGAGAGACGTTGGCATTCCGAGAACCAACCCGGTTCGTTAAATTTCAACGGCTCTTCCGGCTTCATTAGAATCATTCTGTACTCTTATTAAGAGACTCAGGTTTGTATGGTAGTTTGGGAAAATATGATTACTTTTGAAATTTGAGACATAAAGTATCTTCAAAATTTATTTGCTCCTACAAATACATATTTCTCTTTATTATGGGTATATCACTCTGGCTTAGCTGGAAAACGAGCCATAACCTCGGGTAAAATGTTTTTGGTTTTTTTCCAGCTAAGCCAGAACAACATAACCATAGTATAGCTTGCTACCCCTCCCCCTCACACACACAGTGTGTGCTCCACTTTACTTTTGGCTTGGATGGCAAGCGGATGTCTCCGCTCCCATCCTCGCTTGACGGCCATTAATGTTCTGTCTTTTAACTTACTTTTTCTTATACTTAATATATTTAAACATTATTGATGTTTATATATATTCTTGTGTATAGAATATAATAAGTTTCCTTTTCAGTGTTTGTGCGGTGTGTGTAGTGTATGTCTACGAGAGTGATCGCCGGCTTAGCGCTAGGCCACCACGATTCTCTTCTTGGTCACGGCCGTTCACTCCTAGGCCACCATGGTTGCCTTCATGGAGAGCGGCCCCTCTCTTGAGGTCGTTCACCTCTTACTCCGTACTACGTCTTCTACAATAGCTTCTTGGACCAAGTCGCTATTTCGTTTTATTTATTTCAATTATTTTTATGGAATCTAATTGTATTTTTAACTTTTCAGCTCGGGGGAACACTTCCTTTCGGGGGTGTTTGATTCTTGGAACATTCAAAGTCAGTTACATAATTATAGTTGTTATAATTCCGTTTTTGTTTTTCGCCCTCCCTCCTCGCCCGTGCATGTCAGTGGGGGAGGAGGGCGCATACCTAACTTTCATTCTTATATTTTACTTTCTCTCGGGGTTACTCTTCGGAGTTTTCACCCGGGGGAATTTCTGTAAAGTAATTATTCTTTTTTATTTCCCAGTTTACAATGCTGTTTCTCTGTGGACTGTAGTGTGCCTTCGAAGCAAAGCTGTCCTGTTTATGCCGGGGGAGTCTGCTGTGTCTGCCGTCTCTCTAGGACATCATCATGGGCGTTCCCTTCTCTTAGAAGTTCCCCCGTGACTACTGTCAGCTCTTCAGTGCATCCTAGAGTGATAAGGAGGTTCGCCTCCTTGGGTAGTTAGTTAACTTCCCATCTTAACCTTTTTCCTGGTCCTTAGGCGGTTATGCTCTTGGGGCTGAGCGACCGCCCTTGTAACTTGCTCAAGGGGCTGAGCGGTCGCTTCTGTAGCTATGCGCAAAGGGCTGAGCAGCGGCAGAATCAGTCTTGTGACCTCTCTCGTTCGCGAGGGAAGCCGGTGTAAGGGCTCCTCTTCGGAGGATTGCTCCTTATGATTTCTTCTACGAAGTGTCTCCTCCCGTTCGCGTGAGAGGACACTCATAGAGACTCCTCTCCGGAGAATTGTTCCTGTTTACGTCAGCTGATCCTACGCCCCTTGGGGGCACCATCACCAGTCTCTTCTACGAAGTGTTCACCTCAGCCACTCATAGAGACTCCTCTTCAGAGGATTGTTCCTGTTGAAACAGCTTGCTGTTCAGTCACTAACACTTCGGTGTTTAGTGACAGGGAAACTTCGGTTTCTCGTTTCTCTGACCCTTCGGGGTCTCGTAACTTTAGTTACGCAGATCCTTCGGGCTCTCGTAACTTTGTCACTACAGTGAACCCTCGTTTATCGTGGTAGATAGGTTCCAAACCCAACCGCTATAGCTGAAAATCCGCGAAGTAGGGACACCATATTTACGTATTTATTTAACATGTATATTCAGACTTTTAAAACTTTCCCTTTACGTAGCACTGTTAACAAACTACCCTTTAATGTACAGAACACTTAATGCATGTACTACAGTACCCTAAACTAAAATAGGCACAAATATTAAAGGCAATTTTATATCATGCGTTTCCTAAACACGCCAAAATGCACGATAAGAAATGACAGCCAATGTTTTGTTTACGTTTATCTCTGATCATAATGAAGAAACAAACGCATTTACACATCTGTGTATAGGTTAGTTGTTCCATAACTTAAATACAAACCACGCTATTTACATGGGTAATTACTTCGGCGTAGCTGAGCGACGAGCCATAAAAGTTTTAACGAGGGTTTCCTACCCCACCGCTAGTTAGCGGGGAGGTAGGGAGGGGTAGCTAGCTACCCCTCCCCCTCACACACACCGGAGAATACTCCACTTTACTTTTGGCTCGGATAGCGATCGGAAGTCTCCGCTCCTATCCTCACTTGACGGCCATTATTGTTTGTCTTTTAAGTTATCTTTTCTTATACTTAACGGATTTTGAGCGAAGTGAAAAATCTATTTTTGGGTGAAAGAGCCATGTCTTCCTGATGGAAGTTCCTAAGTTAAATGTGACTACAGTGATATATCCCAGAGAATTTACTGAAGGTATCCAGAATTCTAACTCCTGGAGCGAGTATCCCTTAAATTTCTCCAAGGGATATCGCTTAAGGACATATCTTGACACATCTCATAGCTATTTACACCCCGAATAGCCTTTCACTTCGAGAGGGAAAGTGGCAAGAAAATAAGAGTCGTTCAAGAGGTAAAACTACTCGACTCTCCTAATGTAGAGTAAATAGTTCGGCCATCCGCCACTGCACAGCGCCACCAAACCATTCTCTGTAGCTTTGTAAGTTTTACAGATACAGTACCAAAAGGGAGGGATTAACATCCGTTTACTAAAGGAGGGTGGGTCCATCAGGACGACATGGCTCTTTCACCCAAAAATAGATTTTTCACTTCGCTGGAAATCCGTTTTTTGGTCTTAGGCCATGTCGTGCTGATGGAAGTTTACCAGAGCAATAATGTATCTGTGGATTTAATAGTGCCGTTATCTCGAATTGACTATTTCCTAACCGGTCACCAAGACCAAAGACACTTGATGTTACCGTAATACATCAATCAACTGAGCATACCGAATGCCAGTTCTTCCTGTCCCCTACAGGGAAGAGTCTGTATAGACTTTAGGAAAAAACCCGAGATTGTGAGTTCAAAGAACAACAAGCAAGCAGAAAGTATATCGTGTCGTATATACGTAAAGCGTAGTTTGTACTAGAGTTCTGAATAGAGTACTGTACCTCCCAGGTCTGGATCAGACAGACGAGTTTATGTTCACATAGGAAACGTAATACAGTAGACAAACGTAGCACAACCAAACTTACCTGATTGCATGGTAAGGGAAACTCTGTCCCACATAGTCCATAAGAGGATAAAAAATACTCTGAATATAATGTATAATCTTAAGGCGAGAGAGACGCAAAGATTCCTTCTATAGTTTATTTACAAGAAACACAGAAGTTATGATTAAGCAAAATGTTTATGCTAGACATAGACATAACAAGCATAACAGTAATAACAAGGTAAAAAAGTTTTATCTGAAAGAGAAAACAATGCCACTCCGTGAAATTAGGAAATTTCAATATACAGTATATGTTATTACTAAAAGACCTTAAAGCATAAATATGCTGGCACTCATGTCAAAGAATTATGCATCTAAGTTCACTTAACTATGGAAGACAGTTTATAATTTTTATGTCAACACTAAAAAACATCATGATATACCTAAGTCAATCATGCACACCTTTCACTAACAGTCCCAATTAGTGCGCTGTCCTTCGCAGTAATCAAACTACAGGCTTTATTACACTGCCTGCAGCCATCACATGAAATTTGATTTCTTGCAATTGCTTCGCATAGTACTTAAAAAAGACTCTGCAAGACTTCCAACCAGTATAAGCACGTAGGTTATCAAACGACATAGTTTGAAAGAAGTTAAGAGACGAGGCAACCTTCTTCGGATCATGACCTGCGGGTGTACTGTCAGGATCCGCTCTGCGAATAAAGTAAGTGATTTTTGCCCTTATCTGTTTCAAGGATAGCGTTGAACCCGAAGTTTCTCCCCTAAAAAGCTGGCCTCCCCCAAAGTCTGAAGTTCTACGAAGATAGACCTTTAGGCATTCCACTGGACAGAGGGATGCTTCTTCCTTCAGAGGGCAGATTCTCCAGGGACCCCATCTTTTAGTGGGTAGCTCATTCTTGGCGAGAAAAGTCGGATCCGGAAAGAGATTTAATTCTCCGTTCGGTGTAAACTAAATGTGACCATCATCCCTCGAGAGGGCCACTATTTCACTGACTCTGGCTCCTGAGGCTAGTGCAAATAGAAATATCACTTTCTGAACCAAGTCTTTCAGCGAGCAATCTTCATTGTTCAAGGTAGAGGCCAGATGAAGAACCTTATCCAAAGACCATGAAATAGGCTTTGGAGGAGCTGCAGGCCGAAGTTTTGCGCAGGCTTTCGGAATCTTGTTAAAGATTTCGCTTGAAAACTCCACTTGGAAGGCATATAGAATCGGTCTAGCTAAGGCAGATTTACACGTCGTGATCGTATTAGCCGCTAGTCCTTGTCCGTGAAGATGGATGAAAAAGGACAGGCAGAAATCCGTAGAAATCTCTTGAGGTTTCTTCGCCTTAACAAAGGCCACCCATTTCTTCCAGGAAGATTCATATTGTCTTCTTGTTGACTTTGACTTATATTCTTCTAAGAAATTAATGCTGTCTTCGGAAATTCCAAGCCTTTTCTTGACCGCTAAGGCGAGAAAATCATGAGATGAAGGTTCTGGGTTTTCTCTGATGAAGCGTAGACAGTCGATTTCTGTACTAGCTGAGTCAGAACTGGTTCCGGCAACGGGATCAGCTTCAGGAGTAGTTCTGTTATCAATGGAAACCAGACACTGCCTGGTCACTTGTGGGCCACTATCGCTGCCCTCCCGCGAAAGGATCCCAATTTTTCGAGGGCTTTCAACAACAGGTTGGTTGGTGGGAACAGGTAAATCCTGGACCATCTGTTCCAATCTAGAGACATCGCGTCCGTCGCTTCCGCTAGAGGATCCTCTTACGGGGCTACATACCGGGCTAACTTCTTGTTGTCGCTCGTTGCGAAGAGATCTACTTGCAATCCTGGGACTTTGCTCAATATGAAGGAGAATGATCCTGCGTCTAGGGACCATTTGGACTCTATCGGGTCGAACCTGGATAGAGCGTCCGCTGTCCGCCGTCATATTATGGAATCCTTGAAGGTGGACTGCTGATAAGTGCCATTTCATCTTCTTGGACAGATGAAGGATGGCTATTATCACCTGATTCAGCTGAGGTGATCTTGAACCTTGACGATTTATGCATCTCATCACTACTTCGCTGTCTAGGACCAGGCGAATGTGGATTGATTGGCGAAGTTTCAGTTTCTTCAGGGAAAGAAACACTGCCATTGCTTCCAGATAGTTGATGTGGAAGGTCTTGAACAGGGGAGACCAAGTTCCTTGCACTTTCCGAAAATGAGAATGTCCCCCCATCCTTCCTTCGAAGCATCCGTGTGGACGGTGACTGTAGGAGGAGGTGGTTGCAAGGATACTTTCCTTCTTAAGTTCTTTGTCTCCGACCATGGCTTGAGAATCGATCGCAGACGATTTGGTAACGGTCTTAGTAGATCTCTAAGATCGTTGTAAGCGTATTTTCTCCAGATCCCTGAGGCATTTTTTAATTGTGCTCTCAAAAGTGGGTCCGTCAAAGAGGCAAACTGGAGAGGCCCCAACACTCTCTCCTGTTGTCTTCTTGAAATCTTTCGTGACCGAAGCAGAGTTTTGACGGCCCCTGCAATCCCCTTTCTCTTTGCCTTTGGCAAGGAGAGGCAATGTGACAGTAAGTCCCAGTGGATTCCCAACCACTGGAACTTTTGAGCTGGAGACAGCCGAGACTTTTTCTGGTTGATCTTGAACCCTAGGTACTCTAGGAATTGGATCACTTTTCTGGAGGCTTGCAAGCATTCTTCTTTGGATGCTGCCCACACCAGTCAGTCGTCCAGGTAGGCCATCACCTGAACCCCTTTTAGGCGTAGTTGTCGAACAACTGCATTTGCAAGCTTTGTGAATATTCTTGGAGCAATATTCAAACCGAAAGGCATGGCTCTGAAAACATATTTTCTTTTCTGGAGCTTGAATTCCAGGTAGGGGGAAACTTGACGGTTGATTGGCACATGCCAGTATGCGTCCGTCATGTCTATGGAGACTGTGAATGCCCTTTTGGGCAGAAGGGTCCTTATGTGCTGAAGCATCAGCATTCTGAACTTGTAGTTCACAATGAATTTGTTGAGTGGTGATAAGTCCAGAATGACTCTGATCTTTTCCGAATCCTTCTTCGGAACACAAAAAAGCCTTCCTTGGAATTTGATGGACTTTGCTTTCCTTATCACTCTTGTCCAGTAGTTCCTGAACGTATTCTTCCAGAACTGGGGTTGAAGGCTGGAAGAATTGAGGAAAGCTTGGTGGAGTTGAGTTCCAACCCCACCCCAGTCCTATCTTGATCAGGCTGTGGGCCCAAGGATCGAAGGTCCACCGATCCTGAAAGTGTAGAAGTCTCCCTCCTACCGGCAGCATCTCACTTTGAGTGCTGGGTGAAAGACTTTCCATCTTGGCCACGACCACCTTTGTTGCCTCTTCCTCTGAAGGGGCGTCTAGAGGAGCCTCGAAAGGATCCCCTAAACTTTGCTCAGAAGAAGCCGACTGCCTTTCATAAGCTGGGGTGAAAACTGGAGACTGAGTCGCCAGTGTTTGGGGCACCAGTTGAAAGGTGGTGGTAGGTTGTGCCACCGTCTGGGGCACCGTGGCCATGGGAAGCTGTTGCTGTCTTGGCTGAGAGGACAGGCGAGGCTGCTTCGACTTGTTCTTCGGCTGGGGACCCCTGTCAGCGGAAGATTTTCTCTTGGAGGACAAGCCCCATTTAGAGAGGATATTCCTATTCTCCGAAGCAGCCTTGTCAACGACCTCCTTCACCACATCACTAGGAAAGAGGTCTTTTCCCCAGATATTAGAAGCTATCAGCTTCCTCGGTTCGTGTTTCACAGAGGCAGAAGCAAACACGAACTCCTGACAAGCCGTCCTGGCTCTGATAAAGTTGTATAGGTCCTTTGTAACTGTAGCCAAGTGTGCCTTGGCAAAGACCATATACATATCTGGAGAATCAGGGATGCTAGCCATCGTCTCTAGCCCCGTTTGTAAAGACATGGACGCTGCCAAGCGCTCTTTCGTCTCATGTTCTCTCTTCAAGAGAAACTCTGACAGCTTATGGAGGTCCTCGTTGAACTGACGTCCAGCGATATCGGCCTCCAGCTTCCCAACTGAGAAGGTAACGTGAACGTCCTTCCAGTCCTTGTCATCTGAAGGGAAAGCAAGGGAGAAAGGCTTGCTTTCTTCCAGTGTGGGGCAGGGCTTTCCTGCCCTCACGGCCTTCAGAGCTGCTTTAAACCCTTTATCCATAAAGGGAAAAGCACGTTGAGGGTCAGCAATAAACGACGGATGTTTTTTGCTTAATGCCGGCACCTTTGAGCTAGTGAATGCTCTCTCCTTTAGCTTTGTGGAAAACAAAGCCTGTGCTTTAGCGAGCTCAAGGACAATTACTTCCTTGGGCTCCGTCTCTTCTTTGGATGCCGGTTCAGTTCTGAGCCGGACATAACAATCCGGGTAGGATGCCCTGCTGGGCCAGAACTCTACTTCCTCCACTGGGACGGTACCCAGTTTCTCCGAAAGGAAAATCTTGCCTGCTGACATAGGCATGTGCTCCGCATACCTCCACGGGTTAACATCGGAGAACACAGGGAGGTCCTTCACATTTAGTTTCTTCGGGGCTAAGCGCGAGGAAACTAATTGTTCGATCTCTGACCGGAAAGTAGTCTCTTTCTCGGAGGACCTCTTCTGCAAGTCGTACACCATCGACATCAGAGATTGCAAGGTGGTCGTAAGTGCCTCCAGATGAGGCGGTTGCGAAGAGGTTGAGGGTGCTGGTTCCACCACAGCTGCTGAAGAAACCGACACCGCTTCAGCATTCTCAATCTCGTTAGTAGGAGCAACAACTGCCTCCTGTTCTGACTCTTCTACGAGGAGATTCTTCTCAGTCTCCTCGGAAACGACAGACATATTGTCATCCAGGTAGACGCTTTCCAAAGCATCCGCCACGTCAGGATCTCCAGATTTCTGAACCTGGAGTTGCACCAAGGGGATCGAAGGTTTGGTCTGGGGAATGACGGAATCGTCATGAGCTCCGGGGAAGAGACAGTGCCTCATCCTAGCATTAGGAAGGTATGGGCCCGAGGTATTCTTTTGAAAACCTCTAACCTATTTCCGCAGCGTAATCCTTGCTGCATCCCTAGACTCCGCAGACTTTTGATCATCAAGAGCCTCCTTAACCAACTTGTCACACACAGTACAAACCTCTGGGTCCCAGTACTTGAGGGCCCCTTTGGTGACAGAACAGTGGGCGTGAGACCTACACACGCCATGTCCGTAGAAGTCCTTGCTGCGGACCCTTCAAAAGTTGTTCCCGCACTCGGGATGCTCCTCCTGTAAAGAAAAGAAAAGCAAATGAGTTTTCTGTGAAATTCCCAAATTTCAACATAATACATTTATTATATTTAGCTTGGATAGGGTAAGCTATAGTAGGAAAGACACCCACATGTGTTTCCCATCCAGCCATTTGCTATGACCCCCTCCCGTATTGAACCATGAAATTCACAAGGAATTAAATAACAGAGGGAATATCCAAGATATATAGCGTCCCCTTGACACACCCTCTTATAATGTTCAATGCAGTGGATAAATTTAATGGACATAACCATTAAAATAAGAGAGAATCATCTTTCTATGATGGTCTCACAAATGGCTGCTCAAGAACCACTTGTAGGTTGGAAAAATTTTATCATATTTTTCTGGATACAGCAGTTGCCGGCGGCTACTCACTGCAGATCCCGCCGACACTGCCGGCCCCGCCGACATCGTCAGCATGTATGGCCAGTCGGTAAATGCCGGCAGGCAGGTATCCACCAAGCCTTCCGGTAGCCACCGTAAATAAAATATGAATACAGTGTCGGCGACATTGTCGGCATGATAGGCATATCAGCATATACCAGCAGGCCGGCATCTGCCGGGCCTGCCGACCACTGCTGGCTATTAAATTAACACTATGGGTGGAAGGCATTGGCCAGCTGCCGACAAGCTACTCAGTTGCCGGCAGATAGGCCTACCAAACTCACCAACGGCCATCGATCAACGATGTCCGAGATAAGAGATTACAGCGAACTGTAGCCTAACCAACCCAAATCGTCGGCAGAATTAATTGCCGACTATAGCCCATGATAGACAGTAAGAGAGAAAGGAAAGGATAGGAGACGGCAAAGAATCAGCTATGACGTCTACATCCTGAAAGAGTGTACCAGTGGAAGAGGGAAATCAATTCGGGCTTCCACTCAACCATATCCCATCTCAAGGAATATGGAAGGCAGTCCAAGGGAGGACTCTAAGGAACATTCAAAGATATGAGGTTATCTGTCAGTAACCTAACCAGGCACTGACAGAAAAACTCATACCAGGTCTACAGACGTCCAGAGGAGCCTATGTAGAACCACGGCCATAAGGGTGTTGGGTCATTCAACACGAAAGAGATAGCAGGGAAGGGGTGAATAGTCCATAAGTAAAGCAATACCCTAAAGCATTACTTAACCTGAAGGATTCTGTCCTCGTATAAGCCTCAACTAGGGGAAGTCAATTCCCCAGGTTGGGTTAGGCAATGAGAGAACGTCCGAAAACGAACTCAAGAGAACAGAATCTCGTACCATGGATCAAAACAGGGAAGAAACCTATCCTTCCGTTAAGAACCCCTAATACAGGACTGTCTGCTAGACCATAAAGAGGAAATTGTGCAACAATAACCTCTACGAGATCTAGGGAGACAAGCCTCCTGAACAGCAACTAGCCCTACTGGAATACCGACAAGCTACTCAGTTGCTGGTATAAATCCAGGTAGCCAGATGCCTAACACAGACTTACTCTGATGTCCCGTCCCCAACTCCAAACTCAATGCTGACAAACTACTCAGTTGCCAGCTCAGAGAAAAGGAGAGGGAAACGAAACGCCCCAGAAAATTTACCCAACCATAGGTTACAGTAAATTAAGTGAGGATAGTCTAGGCTAATCAGAGGGAAAGGGAATTACTCTTATAACTCATAGAGATAGTATTAACTTAAAGGGGCAATGATATCTATCTTACCCCTAAAGACAATACAAGAGTAATGGGGACATATAAAGTATACTAAAGCACTAAAGCTATTAAGCTAGAGAGCTTAGAGAAACGTTCTACGTAACTCTGGTATACTATTATGGAAGAGGAAAGGAAATAGTAATATCTTAATTGTATAAAATATTGCCTGAGCTTCAATACAACTTTACCAGGAAGGTTATATCATGGATGATGTGTGAAAGTGCCTAGGCTAGAAGCCTAGCACTCGTGAGGCTCGAAATTATAGTCAAATTCACGACAACAATGACATAATATAAAATCCCTAGCTAAAATACTAAATAGCTAAAGTTATTAAAGCAAGAATGCCAGGAATATCGTTCTTGCTAACTAAATGAACAAAAGAACGATCGCGTCATGACGCCATCCGGCCGGCAACAGCTCTTGTTACGTTAATTACGATATCAATCGAAAAGCAAAACTGGCAAGAGCTTACATTTACACAATTCAAAGATATTACTTAACTTTCCAGAAGCTGATGAAGCTGGGGAATCATAGACTCCTTTAAGGAAGGACTGGAACGTCCCCTGCTCGGGGTTTTTAACTTGAGTCTGAAAGATTAACTTGAGTCTGGACTAAAATGACTTCTAGAAGGGCTAGAAACACGTTCTCTGGATCCAAATGGGGGTTTTTGAGGATGGTGAGTTCAATAGTAACATTTTCAACACCACTTGGTGTCATATTCAAGGTCTAAAGGTCATTTATCAAGGTCAAATTTGTGAATTTTGGTCATTTTTGCTCGTTTTTTGTGTGTAACTCATAAATGGTGAGAGATAGCTGATTATAATATGAGGCAAGTCTGCAGAGCTGTCCGAATTTAATATATATTGTCCTATATTGTCCTTCAAGAAAGGACTGGAACGTCCCCTGATCGGGGTTTTTAACTTGTGTCTGAAGGATTAACTTGAGTCCTGGACTAAAATGACTTCTAAGAAGGGCTAGGAACACGTTCTCTGAGTCAAAATGGGGGTTTTTGAGGACGGTGAGTTCAATAGTGACATTTTCAACACCACCTGGGGTCATCTTCATCATCTTCAAGGTCAAAATAGTGAATTTTGGTCATTTTTACTCGTTTTTGTGTGTAACTCATAGATGGTGAGGGATGGCTGATTATAATAAGAGGCAAGTCTGTAGTTCTGTCCAAATTTAATATATATTGTCAAATATTGTATTACTCAAACATTCCAAACAAGCCCTAAAACAATGAAACACTAAAGTAAGAAATAAAGAACGGTATTTCTCATCACAACAAAACTCAAAGACATTAACATTTGATTAGATGAACATCGCTAGATGGAGAGCTTTTCTTGCCTCCTGAGGCATCTCACAGCCTTTTCTTTGTCACTTACATTGAGAACCTGAGCTTTCAATAGAATGTTGGCTAAAGTCGTACATGCTGCATTATTAGTAGCTAAAGGTGCATCTACAAAAGATAACAATTCAGCAAAATGAAAGCGGCAATGCATTTTAGTCATGGCATGCAAATTATAGGCATTATGTACAAAAAAGACAGTTGAAATAGTTGGCACACTCAGTCCACCTCTATTCACATGATCTAAGAACTCAGATGACACCTCGTTACCATCTTCATCATCCATGATATCCTCCATACTAGTGCTATTATAATATTTATGAACAAGGTATCCAGCCAAATATACAACTTTATGCTTAAGGTTATCAGCAGACCTCAAGAGCTCCCGAGTGTCTTGAGGAGTGATCTCCTCAATGAGTTCACTTCGCTCATCTGGATTTATGGAAGAAGTACAATTCTTGTCGCAATCAAGCACACGAGAACTAGATTCTGGCATAATGTCATGCTTTAGAAGTGTCTGCAAATTTGTAACTTTTGCTGCAGCCATAATGTCAACTACATCAATGTAGAAGTTTCCACCACTTCTTTGCCTGGCTTGACCGAAAAACTTTTCCAAGGCTTCATCCGCGAATATAGCTGGAAGAACGTAGTCAAAGTCTTTCTCTGCCAGAAGCAATTTGGCAGCAGCCACATTATTACGTGTAGACACAATGAATGCTTCAGCAGTTTGCTTAGTTAACTTCAGCTTACGACCACTACCTCCTTGCCATGTGCAGGTCGATATAATTTGGCAGGCGTCCTCCAACTTAGTGAAAGATGTACAGTCTGCTGTCCAAGGCTGTCTGGATTCGTCACGTAGATGTCTAGCTGAGAAACGGTCTTTCACATTCATCATCTTGAACCACTCACTCATTGTCTGGGTGAGAATGATGGTGCCTTCGCTGATGCCCAATGAATCCTTGAAGGTCTTTAAGGCAGCGACAGTCTTGTCATTGAACACCTGACATACTAAGGGTACGCTCTGGCGTTGAAGGGGTTTGGGGAAAACAGCGGTGTGCGTCAGCTTGGTTAAGCGAATAGGAGTAGCTCGGTCGATCTCATAAAGCTTCCGAATATCACTCCAGTAAGCTTTGTACTCATTGCCATGTACAAGAAATGAGAGTGTCTGGCCATCAACAGTAATCCAGTTGTTACGAACATTTTTGAAGATGTGCACGTAGTCGTACACTAAGAACATAGATTGCTCTTGAATGGATAGCACTTGACAACTTCCAGGTCCTCCAAGTTTCGAATAAACACTGCGATTGGTATTGCAATTGTCACATATCAAAGAAATCACAGTACTGCCAGCACCAACTACAGCTGAGGCAGCTTCAGTAAGAAGTTCACTCAGCTTATCGGCAGTTAGCTTTTTGCAGGGTAAAACGCGTAGAATATAGCGTGGACCACCAAAATGGCAGGCAACTTCAACAACCATAGCATGTGAAGCAAGCATTTCATGGTCACTACCCGCTGCAACGTTTTGAGCATATCCTAGAACATGTCCTCCAGAAAATCGCAATGTCTCGATCAGCTTTACTTCATCAAACATTAGATTCACCAAACGCTGCTGCGGCTTAAGCTTGTCGAATAACGTTTTGAGGTTGGAGTCCTGCAGACAACTAGAAAGCACCTCTTTTATCTTTTTTGTTGATGGTAGAATGATTAAGCCAGATCGACGAATCATTTTGTATGCACTGGGTGATATGTTGTGAAGCTGCATTGCGAATATCAGAGTGTCGGTATGAAATCGACGACCATCAGGAGGTTTGAACAAAAGGCGGCAGCTGTGACAGAATGAAGGTTAAATGAGGAAGCTCGTGTGCCTCAGTCATTTTGCAGAGCTGGCTTATTATGTACTGAAGACTTTCCTGGCTTGTGTACTCATAGGTATTTACCTGTTCAGTTATGGATCTAATCTGGGACCATTTTGAGAACAAGCTGTTCTTTTGCAAAGGAAAAAGTCGTTTAAGCACCTCAATGCCATCTTTCTCAACTCTATTCAAGAATAGGAATCCAAAAGGTGAGTTGACTTGTTGTAGATGAAAGAACTGCTTGACAGTTTGTCCAGTAGCGTCAGTTCTTGATAGGTAGAGATCTTTCTGGTCTTTTATGACGTTAAAACCAGGAAAATAGGAGCTAATTTTGGCGCGAAATTGGTCGAAATCTCGGATTTTGTTTGCAGCCTCAGCAGCTGCATGCACCTTTTTAGCTCTTGATTGTGATGTAGAAGATGATGTTGGGCGTGGGGCTGAGGTAACCTGCTTCAAAGCTGATTTTGGTATTCCAGGAAATATTGATGGAGGTTGTTTGGGTCGCTTGCCACCCTTAACTGACACCCATTCACAATTGAAATGTGTTTCACAAATACTGTATATATCTCCTTCAAGCGTCTCAAGCTTTCTTTCTCATTCGGCATTGCCAATATCCATCTCTCCCTCTCCTCAGGATCTTTTGGGAAGGATATGACTTTTACATAAGATGTCCCATCATAGTTCCCTTTACAACCAAAGCAGCTACAGTGACGTGGCATATTGTGAGATCACCAGCTGGACCGTTTCTATAACAAAAACAGAAACAAAACACATTAGTCAGTGAGATTTGAACAGAAAATGGGATTTGCATAGAAAACGAGATAAAAACAGGAAAAGTTGTGGGAGCAAAATGATCTTAAAATTTGAAAATACATAACATATGTCAATTTAAAAAAAATCAGGCATGAAGTCTCTCAGACTCAAGTTAAAAACCCCGAGGTCCTGACGTTCCAGTCCTTCCTTAAAGGAGTCTATGTGGGGAATCCATAATTAAGCAGAAAAAGCTTCGAAAATAGCGAGATAACACAGGGAAAACTGGTCAGCAAAGCTACAAACGAAAGAATGGTTTGGTGGTGCCGTGCGGTGGCGGATGGCCGAACTATTTACAGTACATTAGGAGAGTCGAGTAGTTTTACCTCTTGAACGACTCTCTTATTTTCTTGCCACTTTCCCTATCGAAGTGAAAGGCTATTCGGGGTGTAAATAGCTATGAGATGTGTCAAGATACGTCCTTACGCGATATCCCTTGGAGAAATTTAAGGGATACTCGCTCCAGGAGTTAGAATTCTGGATACCGTCGGTAAATTCTCTGGGATATATCACTATAGTCACATATAACTTAGGAAGCCACTAATGAAGGAACTTCCATCAGCACGACATGGCCTAAGCCCAAAAAATATATATTTTAATATTATTGATGTTTATTTATATTTTTGTGTATAGAAAATAGTAAGTTTCCTTTGCTTTCGGTGTTGTGCGGTGTGTGTTGTTTACGTCTACGGAGTGATCGCCGGCTTTGCAGGCCACCACGATCTTTTCTTGATCACGGCTTTTCACTTCTAGGCCACCATGGTTGCCTTCGTGGAGACTGGTCCTTCTCTTGAGGTCGTTCACCTCTTTCTCCGTACTACGCCTACGATAGCTTCTCAGGACCGAGTCACTATTTCGTTTTATTTGTCTCAATTAGTTTTATGAAGATAATTGTGTTGTAACCTTTCAGCTCAGGGCTCACGTCCCTTCGGGGGTCGGTGTTCCTTGGAACATTCAAAGTCAGTTGCATTATTATAATGTTATTTCTGGGGCGGCCTGTGACGGCCGGTGAGAAAGGTCCTTCCTTATACCTTTCCTAATATAAATCTTCCAAATATACTAGAGAAAGATAAAAGCATGGAATGCAGAGGTTACAACCCTCGCGCGAACACCTTGTAGGTGTCGTGTATTAAACAAAGGCGTGTGAAAACCACTACACTATTCACAGGTTGTCTTCCATTTAGATAATCCCTTCATCAATGGGGAGGGCCGCGACAGGCCCTAGAGAACATGGTTGAACTCCCCAACGACACCTACCACGCGCGCCCTCTAGGACATCCTTCTGTAATTGGACTTGCAACAAGCCGAGTTTTTTTTGGGCACAGTGTTTTTTCGAAGAGTTTCTCGTTATTTCAACATGACTGACGTTGTTACTTCACCCTTACCAATGTTAAGTACCATAGTTTGTTTTGGCAGCTTTTGGCAGTACCGGGCATTTGTTCTGTTTCCAATATGGTGGTTTTTAGTTTTGGAAGCGATTGTCCTGCCGAGGTATCGGCAGGCAATTTGGGTATGTTCGCTTCGGTAAATTTTCTAGTTATTTTTGCCTATCTGGTAACCTGTCAGCTAGGTTATATCACTTACGTTTTATGGCCTTTTGTGTTATCATTAATTATTATTAGTTTTTACTATGGTATTTATTTGCTTGCAAGTCCAATTTGGACCTACGAAGAATAGCGATTTAAAGATAGCGTTTTAAAGCATAGTAGCGATTTAAAGCTTAGCGATTTAGTCTGTTAATTTGTACCCTGGAGGGTTCGTTTTAGACTATATCCTTGTTTATTTGTTACGTTGTCTTTATTCTTCGTTATTACTATTACTAAGAAAAAGCAATCAATTTTATTAATTTTCTTATTTTATTGTGTGATGTTAATTTTTAATATGTAACCTTGAGAGCGAAAGCATAGAGTGCTCGTTTCCTGTTCTACAGGTATGAGTTATCCTTTCTCTCGTTTTCTTTGAGTAAGAGAGGTGAATTTCCCGTTCTCCGTTTTTATACGATCACGGGTTATTCAGGCCTCCTCTCAGTATCAGAGTTGATGATAGTACGTTTAATATTATAAACGATTTATTGATGTGGTTACTGTTAACCCTTTTACCCCCAAAGGACGTACTGGTACGTTTCACAAAAGCCATCCCTTTACCCCCGTGGACGTACCGGTACGTCCTTGCAAAAAAATGCTATAAAAATTTGTTTTTCATATTTTTTGATAATTTTTTGAGAAAATTCAGGCATTTTCCAAGAGAATGAGACCAACCTGACCTCTCTATGACAAAAATTAAGGCTGTTAGAGCAATTTAAAAAAAATACACTGCAAAATGTGCTGGGAAAAAAATAACCCCTTGGGGGTTAAGGGTTGGAAATTTCCAAATACCCCGGGGGTAAAAGGGTTAATATAGCTAACACTATTATTAGGTACGTTAGTGTATGAGTCATTAATTGGGGTCGTTTTATACCGACACCCTTAGCTCCGCCTTGAGTTATGCTTAGCTCCGCCTTGAGTTATGCTCCGCTATAATGGATACTCATTGGGTGAGAACTAGTTATCGTTCCGGAGCAGATTTTTGAAGTGCAACGGTGAAATCCGGCACTCGGACTCCGGCTGAAGCCTTTTACACACGAACCTTTGTCATGTTTGATCACAATTACACCGTTAAGGCCCCCGTTTTCATCGTATCTCCGGCTTCACTGGAGATAACTCATTCATTGAGGTTAATGTTATCGTACCGGAGACGGTCACGATATCACGATGACGGGCCTTTGCTACCGGACCTCCGGTACAAACAGAGATCAAGCAGGCGTCCAGAACCGGAGTTAACAGTGTGATACCGATGAAGTTTAGAGATTCATGCTACGTGGTTACTGGTTTCTATTATAATTTCTTAATTTATTAAGGTGTTAGCTACTACCATACTCACACATAATTAAGATTTAAGTGTTTCTGATTCATAAGTCAATGACAAGAATCTCAAGGAACATCCAGACTTATGTCTTCTTTCTTTTTACAGAAAGTCCGCTGCACTGCCAGGGGCTGCTCCGCTGCCTTTACTGATCCCATGGGCCATGATCTATGCCGGGCCCATGCCCATTGCGCCATATCCTTCTCTCGGGAACCGGGACAAGCCCCCTATACGATATGGTTTCCGGAGTCCTGCATGCTCTGCTATGAGCTGTCAGCCCTACTCCTGAGCGAGGAGGTAAGTTGTTTCTAGTGTCCCTGTTAATATCCTTTGCGAAGAATTAATTGCTCTTTATATATTGACTTCAGTTTTGGCTTCATCATTAATTCCCCTCTCCTCTTTCAGGCTGATGATGAATCTCTCAGGGAGGCGAGAGCTACTCTCCGGCCTTGGGTGTCAGGGTTTGGGAGGAATGCGCCGGCTGGCGCACCCTATCTCCTTGATGGAGACATGGCTTCTCGCCTATTCCCAGGCTCTACTACTGCAGCAGTTCCACCGGAGACAGCGGCCTCGTTAATTGAAGTGGTTAGAGCAACCATTCTAACTGAGGAAGAGGTTTTAGTGACGGAGGCCGAGCCCTACCTAGGTCTGGACGAGGAACCCATGGATGAGCAGGTAGGTGGTGTTGAGTTGGTGGACCCCCTTTCACCCCACACTCCTTCCTCTACTACTTCCTTTCACGGCTTTGATAAACCTACGGCTTCTCCTCGAGGTCCCTCCGTTCCTGTACGACCCAAGGTGAAGCCACTACGTACCTTTAAGCCTTCAGCTTTGCCATTATCAGTGTCACCGGTTCCGGGACCCTCAAAGGATCCTGATGTTCATATTACTATACCTAAAACCGTGACTCCTAAGAAGTCAAAGTCCACTAAGTCCAGGGCTTCGTTAGAGGATCAGGCTCGGGAGCCCCCTTTATCCGCCGCCATGGTCAGGGATATTGTGAAAGAACAGATACAACAGTATCTTCAACAGTCTAGGGCAGACCAAGGAGTTATGACGGAGCTCGGAGATATGGTGGCAAGTCTCATCCGTTCCGGAACTCAGATGCCCCCTCCTTCAGCCCCGGACGCATCGAAGTTACCTCCCTTCGAGAAAAACAACCCTTGGAGGTTTGCCTTACATGCTCCATATATTGATGGTGCCATAACTCTAGAGGGCATAGGCACCCGTCCTCTAGAGGACTTAGAATTTTACCCTCCGGGACTAGAATTCCCATTCAACGGCTTCGTCCGATTGAAAGAACATGCCTTGGTTAGGTTAGACAAGGTACCGAAGGAAACGGTAATATTCCCTAAAGAGCAGGCCCAAGCTTTCTGGGCCAGGACGTTGTCAGACTGGGGGTGCACTAATTCCAAGCTCACCCCACACAAAGGAGCCTACACCATATTTACAGCTTCTCCAGTTATTACCTTGCCTATTACAGATAAAGTGGCAGCTCTTACTTTTCAGGCTATCAAAGAAGGTTCTGCCATGCCGGCTCTTAAAGAGACCGATCCCACCTCCATGCTCATTCCGAGTACCGTTACTATCTGGGATGATGCCCCCGCTACTTTCACAGTAGGGAAGTTAGACCCAGACTGTGCCTCTAATTTGTTCTCCGAGAAGCTTCCCAAATTACCAGATATTCTTCTCAAGACTGAGTTTGAGGCACGGAATAGGTTGGCTAGGTCTCTCCACTCCATTACCTCCGTGGAGTCCCTAACCTCACTTTATCCGACCGAGACCTTGTTCCGGGTATTCACAAAGAACCTGTCTCTGTCCTTCCAAATCGACTTACACGAGTTTTGTTCGGCTCGGGTTAGTTGCAGGAAGCACGTTCTTTCTGAGGCCTCGATCAGGCATGAACCGAATAGGCTGATAGCTTCCCCCTGCTGGGGTAAGAACCTTTTTCCTCAGGAGGAGGTGAACAAGGTACTACAAGACGCTGCGAGAGCAAATCAAAATTTGCAAGTGAGGTGTGGCCTCACTGCCAAAAAGAGGGTTGAAGGTCAAAAACAAACTTTCTTCAGGAAGAAACAGAGGTTTGCCCCTTACAAGACGAGCCGAGGTCACTACCAACAATCGCCGATTGCCCACTCGTCTTCACAGTCTCCCACTGCTTCGTCTCCTCTACAGCCGAAACACCCTCAACAGGTGGTCTACCTCACTGCTCCCCCAGGTACCCAACCCAACCCAATTTGGATGCCCTCACCCGCATACAACCCTAGCTACGGACCCTCAGGTCTCTTTCGTGGACACCAGAGAGGTAGCTACAGGGCTAGAGGACAGTTCCGTCAACGAGGCGGACCTAGGACAAGGGGTTCTCGAGGAGGGAAAGAACCTAGATTCACTCCCTCGCAATGATATAGTTCCGGTAGGGGGGAGACTTTACCACTTAGAGACCGTTGGACCTTCAGTCCGTGGGCTCACAGCATAGTCTCCAAAGGCTTGGGGTGGAAATGGTCACAAGGTTCTCCTCCTCCACCAGTGACCTTCTTCCAGAGACCCACAACCATTCTGAGAGAGTACACCACCGAGTTACTAAAGAAAAAAGCAATCAAACGGGTTTGATCGCTGAAGTTCCAAGGCCGCCTGTTCACAGTTCCGAAGAAAGGTTCGTCGGCATTGAGAGTGATCCTGGACTTGTCAAAGCTAAATTCTTACATCCTCTGCGACAAGTTCCGGATGTTGACCATCTCTCAGGTACGTACCCTGCTTCCCCGTGGGGCCGTCACCACCTCTATCGATCTTACCGACGCCTATTATCACGTACCAATAGCTCGAAACTTCTCTCCTTACCTAGGTTTCCGTCTAGGCAGGAAAGCCTTTGCATTCAAAGTCAAGCCCTTCGGCCTCAACATTGCACCCAGGATATTCACGAAACTGGGAGAGACAGTGTTAGAACAACTCAGGAACCAAGGGATTCAGATCGTTGCTTATCTGGACGATTGGCTTATTTGGGCTCGGTCAGCCCTGGAGTGCAACAGAGCTACGAAGAAAGTACTTCGTTTTCTCGCCAACCTGGGATTTCGGGTCAATCTCCAAAAATCCCGCCTACTTCCATCAGACCGCTTCGAATGGTTAGGCATACAGTGGGACCTTGCACGGCACAAGCTGGTTCTACCTCCCAAAAAGGTAAGAGAAATAGCTTCCAAGGTCAAGAATTTTCTAAAACACAAACAGGTGTCCAGAAGAGCCTTAGAAAGAATCCTTGTCCTTCTTCAATTCGCTTCAGTAACAGATCGCCTATTGAAAGCCAAACTCAAAGACATCAATCGAGTTTGGAGAAAGAGAGCCACAGTACCTTTAAGAGACAAGGTCTCGAAAATCCCCTCTGTCTTGAAAATGAGATTACAGCCATGGTCCGAACCGAAGAACCTCTCCAAATCGGTTCCTCTTCAATTCCCACCCCCACAAGTGACAATTCATACAGACGCGTCTCTGAGTGGATGGGGGGTTACTACGAACGTCAGATGTTTCAGGGCTCTTGGTCACCCGCCATGAAACACTTCCACATCAATGTTCTCGAAGCCATGGCAGTGTTCTTGACCCTGAAGAGGCTCTTTCCTCCGAGGTCGACCCACATCAGAGTAGTGTCAGACAGCACAGCCGTAGTACACTGCATCAACAGAGGAGGATCCAAGTCGCCCAACCTGAATCAGATCCTGGTCGCTATCTTCGCCTTGGCAGCAGAAAAGAACTGGTTCCTGTCAGCAACCCACCTAGCGGGAGTCCAGAATGTGATAGCGGACTCACTATCCAGGACGAAACCACTGGAATCAGAATGGTCTCTGGACATAATTGCATTCCGGTGGATACTCAGGCTGGTTCCGGGCCTTCAGGTAGATCTATTCGCAACTCAGATGAATCACAAACTTCCTTGTTATGTGACACCAAACATGGACCCTCAGGCTTATGCCATAGATGCATTAACCCTGGATTGGAACCATTGGAGGAAGATTTACCTATTTCCACCAGTGAATCTTCTAATGAAGATATTGCACAAACTACGCTCCTTCCGGGGGGCAGTGGCCTTAGTAGCACCTCACTGGCCAAAGAGCAGTTGGTTTCCTCTCCTCCTCGAGCTGAAACTCCGACCCTTCCGGATTCCATTCCCCAAACTAACCCAAGTACAGTGAACCCTCGCTACTTCGCGGTTCGACCATCGCGGATTCACCACTTCGCGGATTTTTTCCATAACCCATATATATACAGTAATATATATATATATATATATATATATATATATATATATGTATGCATGTATTTATGTATATATGTAGGTATGTATATGTGTATACATATAAATATATATATATATATATATATATATATATATATATATATATATATATATATATATATATATATATATATATATATATATATATATATATACACACACATATATATATATATATATATATATATATATATATATATATATATATATATATATATATATATCTAAAGTAGGAAGATGTGATGTAGTTCTAAGGGAAAAGTATGGGAAATATGTCTGGGTAATAAGCAAAGCTCTACCTCCAGTTTGTTTCTACATTATGATCAGAGATAAATGTAAACAAAACATTGGTTGCCATTTTTTATCGTGCTTTTTAGCATGTTTAGGAAATGCATGATATAAAATCACCTTTAATATTTGTGCCTGTTTTAGTTTAGGGTACTGTAGTACATGCATTAAGTGTTCTGTACATTAAAGGGTAGTTTGTTAACAGTACTACGTACAAGGGAAGGTTTTAAAAGTCTGAATATACATGTTGAATAAATAGGTAAATATGGTGTCACTACTTCGCGGATTTTCACCTATCGCGGCCGCGACTGGAACCTATCTACCGCGATAAACGAGGGTTCACTGTAATTCAAACACAGACTGTGTCAGATTCCTCAAGGATAGCCAAAACCCTAACTTTGTGGACTTCATGAAGTTTGCAGCTCATAAAGACGCAAACATTGACCCGGAAAACGTTCTCTTCATCGAAGCGGACAAAAGGGACTCGACAATTCGTCAATATGATTCGGCTGTTAAGAAATTAGCAGGTTTCCTAAAGAATTCAGACCACACTCGTATGACTCCGAATTTAGCCATCTCGTTCTTTAGGTTCTTATTTGACAAGGGCTTGGCAGCTAGCACTATAACTACCATCAAGTCAGCTTTGAAGAAGATATTCCTGGTTGGGTTTAACATTAACCTAGCTGATTCCTATTTCTCATCTATTCCAAAAGCATGTGCTAGGCTTCGGCCGTTGGATCGGCCGCAAAAAGTCTCTTGGTCTCTGAACAATGTCCTCAAACTCGCGTCGGACACTGACAACGAGTCCTGCTCTTATATCACTCTGCTTAGGAAGACGTTATTTCTATCAGCTATGGCCTCAGGTGCTAGAATCTCAGAACTAGCAGCGCTCTCACGTAACCCGGAAAACATAGATTTCCTCCCTACAGGCGAAGTACTGCTTACCCCAGACAGAGCTTTCCTAGCTAAAAATGAGGACCCGCAAAATAGGTGGTCCCCTTGGAAGATCATCTCTCTTCCCCAGGATCCTTCGCTGTGTCCAGTCACTACTCTCAGGACCTTTTTAGCTAGATCTGCCACCCGCTCGTCTGGCCCCTTATTTATCAGGGAACAAGGTGGTACTATGACCATTCAAGGTATCAGACAACAAATCCTCTACTTCATTAAACATGCTAACCCGGAATCATTTCCCCATGCTCATGATATACGGTCAATAGCTACCTCTATCAATTACTTCCAGAACATGGACTTTGATGACCTTAAAAAATACACGGGTTGGAAATCTCCTATGGTTTTCAAACGCCACTATCTAAAGAACTTACAGGCCCTTAAATACCCTACGGTTGCAGCGGGGAGTCTTATCTCCCCCCATTAATCTCTGATTATTTCTTTATTCCATCTCTTCTCTCCTCCCTCCTGACCACCTCTCACACCACGTCGCCACTCTCCTGGGTGGTTCGTTAGCCCTAAGTTATTTTGCCATGTTTAATTGTTATGATTTAACTGTTATTGTAATTACCATTCCTGTAAAGTTTAGATATGCTTAGACATGTAAGGTTGATACCTTTTACGACGGGACACTCAGGTGATCCCTGGTCCTCATATTATTTTAGCATTACATCCCCTATGCCTATGGCTAGTTTATGATTTATGTTTACTTACAGTATTATATTATTGCCTTACATGGTGTTTGTTTTCTCCTTATTATGTTATTAATTTATTGGGCTTGGAAGGCATTCTCTGGTACATTCTCACCGGCCGTCACAGGCCGCCCCAGAAAAGGGATTTTGACGAAGGAAAAATCTATTTCTGGGAAGAGGCCTGTGACGCCCGGTGAAACCCTTCCCGGTTATTTGATACGGACCCCACCCCTCTTTTTTCCTTGCCAAGCCATATGTTCTTGCAGAAGGATGTCCTAGAGGGCGCGCGTGGTAGGTGTCGTTGGGGAGTTCAACCATGTTCTCTAGGGCCTGTCGCGGCCCTCCCCATTGATGAAGGGATTATCTAAATGGAAGACAACCTGTGAATAGTGGTTTTCACACGCCTTTGTTTAATACACGACACCTACAAGGTGTTCGCGCGAGGGTTGTAACCTCAGCATTCCATGCTTTTATCTTTCTCTAGTATATTTGGAAGATTTATATTAGGAAAGGTATAAGGAAGGACCTTTCTCACCGGGCGTCACAGGCCTCTTCCCAGAAAATATATTTTTCCTTCGTCAAAATCCCTTAATTCTGTTTTGTCATCTTTTGTCCCCCCCCCCCTCACCTAGGCATGCCGGGTGGGGGAGGGGGGGCCGCATACCTTCTTTCGTTCTATGTTCATTCCCTCGGGGCTTCTCTTCGGAGTTTCACCCGGGGCAATTTCTGTTGAATAATTATTCTGTTTTATTTTCCAGTTTACAATGCTGTTTCTTCGTGCCTGTTGTGTGTGCCTTCGAAGTAGAGCTGTCCTGTTTTTCCTGAGGAGTCGGCTTCGCCGCCGTCTCTCAAGGCATTCGTCAGGGGCGTTCCCTTCTCTTAGAAGTTCCCCTGTGACTACTGCCAGCTCTTCATTGCATCCTAGAACGATAAGGAGGTTCGCCTCCAGGGTAGTTAGTTAACTTCCCTTTTTTACTTTTCCCTAGTCCTTAGGCGGTTATGTTCTTGGGGCTGAGCAGCCGCCCTTGTGACTTGCTCAAGGGGCTGAGTGGTTGCAAGGCTAGACCATGGTACTAGTGACTATGCTCTCGGGGCTGAGCGTTCGCTTCTGTAGCTACGCTCAAGGGGCTGAGCAGCTGCAGGATCAGTCTGGCCCTCTCTCGCGCGAGGGAGGCCACACTAAGTGCTCCTCCTTGGAGGATCGCTCCTTTTGTCTCTTCTACGAAGTGTCCCCTCCCGTTCACGTGAGAGGACACTTACAGAGACTCCTCTTCGGAGGATTGTTCCTGTTTACGTCTGCTGATCTCACGGCCTTTCGGGGCTCCATCACCAGTCTCTTCTACAAAGTGCTCACCTCTCTTGTTCGCGAGAGAGGCCACTCATGGAGACTCCTCTTCGGAGGATTGTTCCTGTTGTCAACAGCTTGCTGTTCAGTCACTAGCACTTCGGTGTTTAGTGTCAGGGAAACTTCGGTTTCTCTTTTTCCCTGACCCTTCGGGGTCTCGGAACTTTAGTTACGCAGTTCCCTCGGGCTCTCGTAACTTTAGTCACTTCTACACTTCGGTGATTAGTGACGGAGAAACTTCGGTTTCTCGTTGCATTGACCCTTCGTGGTCTTCCAAGTAATCCCCTCGGGGCCTCTCTACTCAGGCTACGTTAGACCCTTGGTCTCTTGTTCCTAAGTGTACCTGTTGCCTGCTGTATCCGTTCTTGACTGCAGACGCACCTTGGGCGCCCACGCCCCCGTTATCTAATGGGCTCCTCCCTTCGGGGAAGGAAAGACTTTCTCATACCTTGGTTTCCTGCGCGCGGTTCTCCGCACGCGATCATCGACGGCCATTAGCCGGCGATCTTCGGATCTGGCGCTAAGCGCACAAGCGCCGACAATCTTCTTAGTACGCATAAGCTCCGATGATCGTTCTGTGCGCGGGATGGTTTCCCGTGCACGGCAACGAGGCCATTTGCGCGCGGAGAACCGCGCGCGATCGTCGACGGCCGTACGCCGCCGATCTTCGAATTTGACGCTAGGCGCGCGAGCGCCGACGATCTTCACAGTACGCGTAAGCGCCGAAGATCGTTCCGTTCGTCCCACGCGCGACCATTGAGGCTCACGCAATCATCGCACGGATCTTCCGCGCGCGGTTTTCCACAAGCGATCGTCGTAGATCGTCCGCGCGCGGTTTCCCACTCGCGATCGGCGTAGATATTCCGCGCGCGGGCACCGAGGTTTTCCCGCTCGTGATCGCCGACTATCTTCTCTCGCGCGCGAGCGCCGACAATCTTCGCTCACGCGTGAGCGTCGAAGATCGTCCGTGCTCTCGCGAATCGCCGACGATCGTCCTACATAGTTGGAGATCATACGCACGCGGGCACTATGGTTTCCTGCTCACTGTCTCCTACGGTCTTCTCTCGCGCTAGCGCCGACGATCTTCGTACTCGCGTAAGCACCGAAGATCGTCAGCGTTATTCTTCCGCGCGTGGGATGGTTTCCCACATGCAATCGCTGACAGCGCTAGCACCGGTGATCTTTTTTCGCCGAGATCGTTCGTGCGTGGGATGGTTTCCCTCGCCCACGATCTTTCGCGCTAGCGCCAGTGAGCTTCATACGCGCGGAAGCGCGGGGATCGTTCACGCGGACGCCGACATGCCCACGCTCACGCGGGCATACGGGTGCGGTTATACTGCTACGCATGCTTTATTCACGCGCTACTCAGATCTGTGCTTTTCGCGCGATCGTCAGCGTGATCGGCGCACCGTTCTCCGACGCGACCGCGGAGGGGGCGAGGTTTCCGGACAGGTCAAAGGTCTCTTCTCCTTTCATTGCAGATTCTCTACGGGCGAACCCTCATGTGTCATCTCCCCCAGAGGATCGAACGATCCTCTTCCCTCCAGAGGGACTCCCTGTCAGCGCGAGGGTTGGTCGGCCAGAGCGCTCAAGCAGGCGATGAGCCTGTGCCTTCTGACTGGGGTCACTAATCAGTAGCAGCTTCCTCTCCCCCTGAAGGGGGTGAGAGGAATCCCTGGCATGGTATCTTCCCCAAGGACTATCCTGTCCCTTCGCGAGTCCTTACGCAGGCGATGAGCCCTCCTCAGACGACTTCTCCCCTCCCCTGCGGATGAGCATTGCCCATCCCCAGGAGGGTCGGAAGACCCGGTCCTCTCCCCCTTCACTCCATAGGGAGAATCCCCGCCTCTTCCTGAGGGTCCTATCATGCGAAGGGGGTGAAGCCTTACATCCTTCATCGCTGGGGTCCTGTTTCCCTCCTAGGAGGGATCCTAGGCCCCGTCATCCGCAAGGATCCGACAGGATCCAGTTGGACCCTTGGGGCATGTCTACGAGTCTCCCCAGGAAGAGCCTCCTTGGATGGGAGACCTCGCCGCCAGTCCATCAGAAGGAGGAGCTCCAGGGGTTGGAACTTGCGTCCTTGCAGGTTCTGGACCTCAGGAGAAACCTGAAGGGGATCCCAGATCCAGAGATTCCTCTTCGGTAAGGGAAGGATACGGTCCGGGACCGAGTCTACTCACCCAAGGACTCCCTTATGCCAGTGCAGCTTGCCCTGGACTCAGGGAATGGAGAGCGCCAGAGACTAGGCCGAGGGCCAGCTCTCCGAGCTTGTCTCCTTCTACAGTCCCGGCTGGTATCAAGCCCCTCCCTCCTCCCTGGGTAGGGATCGGTGAGGGGACGGGCCCTGGGGGCGGAAGTCCAGTCCATGCCGGAGATACGCCCCCTCCAAGAGGTGGCCAACGGGTTCCGAGGCCTCCTTAATCATCTCCTTCCCTTCTCGACTCTGCACAGGGTTGTCAAACAGTCTCCGTTCAGCATAGCGACAGCAGACGCGGTCAGCTTTGCGGTGAGACCACAAGACTTCATGTGTACTCTGGTCCGGTAGGACTCGTACTTCCGGTCCCGGTTCATCCATCTTCAAGGAAGTACTTTGGAGTTTGCCTGGAAGGCGGATATACTGTACCAGTTCAAGGGGTGTGCTTCGGCCTCTCCACAGCACCTCAACAGTTCACCGATACTTCCACTCTGATCTCTTCGCGGGCTCTCAGGATCGGCATCCGGCCACTCCATTTCCTGGGTGACTGGCCAATCCTGGCAGACTCAAAGGCATCCCTTCTTCATCATCGGGACAAGCTCCTCAGACTTTACCAAGTTCTAAAGATCATGGTGGTCTTCGAGGAATCCCCGCAGCCCTCTCAGAGTCTGGTATACCGAGCCTGGTCTTAGGCTCCTATCTCCCAAAGCCTTCCCTTCAGACTACAGGGTACCAAGGCAGAGGAAGGTCGTGAGACCTTTCCTCACACGAGAAGACCCCCCAACCCAAGGTTGTTACGTCTCTCCTCCCTGCCCATCTGGTTTCCACAGTCACCTCAGGATGAGTTCTCTCCAGTGGCGACTCGGGGCGCGGGGAGTCGGGACACGTCTCCCCAGACGCCGAGACCACTAGGGGACAACCGGTACAGACGGACCCATAGGGTTGGGAAGCAGACGAGGGCCTACAATAGGAAGTGGTCCTTCTCGTCCTTCCCCCAAACTTGATGCTGTCTTCGGACGCGTCAAAGTAAAGGGGGGTGGGGCCCCACGTTCTGATCCACGGGTCCTCAGGCCGGTGGTCAGAACCAGGATGAACCTTCTCTAGACCTACTAGAGATGGAAACCGTGTTTCTGGCACTTCAGTAGCTCCACCTAGCCTGGCGGACTACTCTGTGGTTATGAGGATCAACAACACCACAGTGATGGTTTTCTGGCCCAGACAAGGAGGTACTTTACTGTACAACCATCCCATCCTGCGGTGGAGATACCGGGATGATCCGAGTCCCCCTTGGTCTTCTTAGCAGCTCGCTTGATTCCAGGCAAAGGAATGGGCTCGCCGACAATCTGAAAAGTGTGTCATGGACACCACATTCTGAGTGGTCTTTGGATCCTCAAGTTGCCTACAGGTCCTGTCTCGGTGGGGCTCCCTCTGTGGACCGTTTCGCTACAGCACTGAGCTGCAAGCTCCCACTGTACTGCTCCACGGTCACGGATCCCAAGGCCCTCTGGTTGGATTCTTTCCAGGCTCTAGGGACAAACATTTCTCCCCCGCTGGAACTCTTCCTTAGCATGGGAAGCCTTTTCCTCTCCTGCCCTCAGTCGAAGGTGAGACCTCCTCCTTGGGACGTGGTTCGAGTCCTCGAGTCTCTAAAGAGACCCCCTGACGAACCACTACGTAAGTCCCCAGTTCACCACCTTTCTAGGTAGACGGTGTTCCTGCTAGCCTGTCTTCAGCCAAGCGAGTCACATGGTCTCTCTTACGACTTCGCCCATTCAGGGGGTTAGGTGGAGGCAACATTCAGGTTCGTCCCTGAGGTTTGTTGCCGAGACTCAGAATCCGGGAGTGCCGGACCCGCTGTTCGACACCTTCCAGGGTTCGAGTCTCCGTCCTGTAGCAGATGACTCAGACCATCTCCTATCTTGCCGGTAGGGAGTCTGAGCTGGCGTTTTCAAAGAACGGCTGCAGTTCGTTCTCCAGGCTCAAGTCTCGTTCTTGGATCCTGGGTAACGATGAGAAGGGTTTCCAGGAGTACCATCTTGGCCCGGATTCGCAGGGTGCTACACCCTGCCTTTAATCCTGACCCTTCTTCGTCGTATCGCCCTAGAGCCCATGATGTCAAGGGTTTAGATAAGTCCCTGCCCTTCATGGAGCATCATTCAGTGACGCATGTCCTTCAAGCGGGGATGTTGAGCATCAGACATTCTTCTCAGCCCCTTACCTGCAAGACATGACCCACAGGAGGCTCGATACGTTTCTATCGGCCCTGTTTGTGGCTGCACAACAGCTGATCTAAACCTCAGGCTCCTTGATGGACAAGTAGCAGAAGGTTGAGGGCATTGTTACCTGGTGTTAGTCTGCATGAATGAAAAGATCTGTCTGGCCCTTATTCTTTTCTTCATCCTCTCCTCCCCGGAGAAAGCAGCATCCTGGGTTCTCTGCACAGCTGACCTCAAACCACTGCAGGTAGACCATGCTTCCTTGTGTTCCTAGTATTAGGTGTAATACTGTCATGTCCCCATACCCTGACGAGGTGGTATTGGGAGAGTCCTAGCCTAGATTTCCTTCTGAGGGACTCCAGGGCAACTGCCTGGGACAAGTCACTTTTCACCTTCGCACACACCTTACGTAGGCCGCGACAGTTTCACAACCGCTAGCGAGGAGCAGGGATTCCCTATTGTCCGAGTACTTGATCGCTCGAATATGGAATCCCCGGGCAAGCCAAAGCAAGTATGGTCGGGACTTACCACCCTTGCTAAGGGTTAAGTCACCCCATGTAAATAGCGTGGTTTGTATTTCAGTTACGGAACAAATGACAAATTCGTAGATAATTTGTATTTTTCCTAACTATACAAACCTTACCTATTTACAGTTATGTGCCCGCCAGCCCTCTTCCCCAAGATAAGTCCTACCTCTAAGTAAAGAGGAGTATTCTCCGGTGTGTGTGAGGGGGAGGGGTAGCTAGTTACCCCCCCCCCCCCCCGCTAACTAGCGATGGGGTAGGAACCCCTCGTTAAAACTTTTATGGCTCGTCGTTCAGCTACGCCGAAGTAATTACCCCTTGTAAATAGCTAAGCTTTGTATAGTTAGGAAAAATACAAATTATCTACGAATTTGTCATTTTTTTGCATCGATTATAATGATTATATGACGCCGCCTGAAACGGAAACCTTCCATTCGTTTACTGTACGCTCCATCTTCGATCGTAATAAACAAACAAAGGCATTAAACGCGCATGATGAAAGTGATAAATAATATTAAAAGCTTTTAGTAAATATGTTATTACAAATATTATTTACCGTATCTATATAAAATCCTACATACGTAGCAAAGCAGAAAAGAGATTTTGACGAAGGAAAAATCTATTTCTGGGGAGAGACCTGTGGCGCCCGGTGAAAAGGGTCCTTCTTTACACTTTTCTGATATAAACCTTCCAAATATACCAGAGAAAGATAAAAGCATGGAATGCAGAGGTTACTACCCTCGCGCGAGCACCTTGTGGGTGTCGTGTATAAAGCAGGGGCACGTGAAAGCCACTATTCACAGGCTGTCTTCCATTTAGCTAATTCCTTCGTCAAAAGGGATGGGCCGATACAGAGGCACCAGCTACGCTATCAGAACCACGCCACCGACGCCCGATGTGAGCGCCACCTGAACAACATCCTTCTGTATTGAACATGATGGCTTGGAAAGGAAAGGGTGGGATCGTATAAAATAACAGGGAAGGGTTTCACCGGGCGCCACAGGTCTCTCCCTAGAAATAGATTTTTCCTTCGTCAAAATCCCTTTTCTGGGTCGACCTGTGGCGGCCGGTGAAAATGTACCAAGCCCAATAATAAATAGCAACCTAATGAGGGGAGAGATAAACACCATGTAAGGAAACAATATATTATATTAAGGTAAGTAAGTATAAATCATAAACTAGCCAAAGGACATAGTGAGCGTAAGGCTAAATAAACATGATAACAAGGAAGCCTCCGAGTATCAGAGCACAATATGCAACAAAACTGACATGGTTAAGAATAACCCAACACTAAAGTTACGGTAAACACAATAATAGTTTATAACCATAGGGACTAAACATGTAATAAACTTAGGGCTAACGAACCACCAAAGAGAGCGGCGTCGTGGTGCGAGTGGCAGGTAGGAGGGAGAAGAAGAGAGATGGATGAAAGGAAGAACAAGAGATCAATGGGGAAAGATGAGGCTCCCAGCTGCAACCGTTGGGTATTTAAGGGCCTGTAAGTTCTTTAGATAGTGGCATTTAAAGACCATAGGAGATTTCCAACCCGTGTACTTTTTAAGGTCATCAAAATCCATATTTTGGAAATAATTGATGGAGGTAGCTACTGACCGGATATCATGAGCATGGGGAAATGATCCCGGATTAGCTTGTTTAATGAAGTATAGGATCTGTTGCCTAATGCCTTGAATGGAAATAGTACCTCCTTGCTCTCTGATAAACAAGGGTCCAGACGAGCGGGTGGCAGTCCTAGCCAAAAAGGCCCTGAGAGCAGTGACTGGTCATAGAGAAGTATCTTGGAGAAGAGGAATAATCTTCCAAGGGGACCACCTATTTTGTGGGTCCTCATTTTTAGCTATGAAAGCTCTGTCTGGAGAAAGAAGTACTTCACCTGAAGGGAGGAAATCTATGTTTTCTGAGTTTCGTGAGAGAGCTGCTAGTTCTGAGATTCTAGCACCCGAGGCCAAAGCCGTTAGAAATAAAGTCTTCCTGAGAAGAGTGATATAGGAGCAGGATTCGTTGTCCGTGTCTGAAGCAAGTTTGTTGACATCATTCAGAGACCAAGAGACCTTTAGTGGGCGAACCGAAGGTCGAAGCCTAGCACATGCTTTTGGAATAGATGAGAAATAGGAATCTGCCAGGTTAATGTTAAACCCAACAAGGAAGACCTTCTTCAAAGCTGACTTGATGGTGGTTATAGTGCTAGCTGCTAGGCCTTTGTCAAATATGGACCTAAAGAAGGAGATGGCTAAATTAGGAGTCATAAAAGTATGGTCTGAATTCTTTTAAGAAATCTGCTAGTTTCTTAACGGCCGAATCATATTGACGAATTGTAGAGTCCCTTTTGTCTGATTCTATAAAGTGGACATTTTCCGGGTCGATGTTCGCATCTTTACGAGCTGCAAACTTCATGAAGTCCACAAAGTTAGGGTTTTGGCTATCCTTGAGGAATCTGACACAATCCGAGTTTGGGGAATGGGTTCCGGAAGGGACGGAGTTTCAACTCGAGGAAGAGAGGAAACCAACTGCTTTTTGGCCAGTGAGGTGCTACTAAAGCCACTGCCCCTTGGAAGGAGCGTAGTTTGTGTAAGACTTTCATTAGAAGATTCACTGGAGGGAATAGGTAAATCTTCTTCCAATGGTTCCAATCCAGGGTTAATGCGTCCATGGCATAAGCCTGAGGGTCCAGGTTTGGGGTCACATAACACGGAAGTTTGTGATTCAGTTGGGTCGCGAATAGATCTACCTGGAGGCCCGGAACCAGCCTCAGTATCCACCGGAAGGAATTTATGTCTAGGGACCATTCTGATTCCAGTGGTTTCGTCCTGGATAGTGAGTCCGCTATCACATTGTGGACTCCTGCTAGATGAGTTGCTGACAGGAACCAGTTCTTGTCTGCTGCCAAGGCGAAGATAGTGACCAGGATCTGATTCAGGTTGGGTGACTTGGATCCTCCTCTGTTGATGCAGTGTACTACGGCTGTGCTGTCTGAGACTACTCTGATGTGGGACGACCTCGGAAGAGAGATTCTCTTCAGGGTCAAGAACACTGCCATGGCTTCGAGAACATTGATATGGAACTGTTTCATGGCGGGTGACCAAGAGCCCTGAAACATCTGATGTTGGGAGTAACCCCCCCCCCCCCAGCCACTCAGAGACGCGTCTGTATGAAGTGTCACTTGTGGAGTGGGGAACTGCAGAGGAACCGATTTGGAGAGGTTCCTCGGTTCGGACCATGGGCGTAGTCTCATTTTTAAGACAGAGGGGATCTTCGAGATCTTGTCTCTTGAAGGTATTGAAGCTCTCTTTCTCCAAACTCGATTGATGTCCTTGAGTTTGGCTTTTAATAGGAGATCGGTTACTGAGGCAAATTGGAGAAGGCCGAGGATTCTTTCTAAAGCTCTTCTGGACACTTGTTTGTGTTTGAGAAAGTTCCTGATCTTGGAAGCTATCTCCCTTACCTTCTTGGGAGGAAGGGAGAGCCTGTGCTTTGAAAGGTCCCACCGGATGCCTAACCATTCGAAGTGGCTTGATGGTTGTAGGCGAGACTTTTGGAGATTGACTTGGAATCCCAGTTTGGCGAGAAATTGAATTACCTTCGTTGTAGCTCTGTTGCATTCCTGGTTCGACCGAGCCCAAATGAGCCAATCGTCCAGATAGGCGATGATCTGTATCCCTTGGTTTCTGAGTTGTTTGAGCACTGTCTCTCCCAGTTTTGTGAATATCCTGGAAGCAATGCTGAGGCCGAAGGGCATGACTTTGAACGCAAAGGCTTTCTTGCCTAGACGGAAGCCTAGGTAAGGAGAGAAGTTTCGAGCTACTGGCACATGATAATAGGCGTCGGTAAGATCGATAGAGGTGGAGACGGCCCCACGGGGAAGTAAGATCCGTACCTGAGAGATAGTCAGCATACGGAACTTGTCGCAGAGAATGTAAGAGTTTAGTTTTGACAAGTCCAGAACTACTCTTAACACCGACGAGTCTTTCTTTGGAACTGTAAACAGGCGGCCTTGGAATTTCAGTGATCGAACCCGTTTGATTGCTTTCTTCTTGAGTAACTCTGTGGTGTACTCTTTCAGGATGGGAGTGGGTCTCTGGAAGAAGGTCACTGGTGGAGGTGGAGATCCCTGTGACCATTTCCAACCCAAGCCTTTGGATATTATGCTGTGAGCCCATGGACTGAAGGTCCAATGGTCTCGAAAGAGATAAAGTCTCCCCCCTACCGGGAACACATCTTTGCGAGGGAGTGAATCTAGGTCCCTTCCCTCCACGAGCACCCCTTGCTCTAGGTCCGCCTCGCTGGCAGAACTCTCCTCTACCTCTGTAGCTTCCTCATTGGTGTCCACGAAAGGAACCGGAGGGTTCGTAGCTAGGGTTGTATGCTGGAGAGGACATCCAAGTGGGGTTGGGTTGTGTACCTGGGGGAACAGTGAGGTAGACCACCTGTCGAGGGGGAGCCGGTTGCTGAGAAGTCGAAGCAGAGGAAGACTGTGTTGATGTGTGGGGGACTGACGATTGGTGGTAGTGACCCCGGTTCGTCTTGTAAGGGGTAAATCTCTGCTTTTTCTTGAAGAAAGTTTGTTTGTGTGATTCGATCTTCCTTTTGGTCGTGAGGCCCCACCTTACTTGCAAATTTTGGTTTGCCCTCGCAGCGTCCTGAAGAACCTTATTAACTTCGTCCTGAGGGAATAGGTTCTTACCCCAGCAGGAGGACGCTATCAGCCTGTTCGGTTCATGTCGGATAGAAGCTTCAGACAGAACGAATTTCCTGCAGCTAACCCGAGCCGACCAGAAGTCGTGGAGGTCAACTTGGTAGGACAGAAGTAGGTTCTTTGTGAAAACCCTGAACAAGGTTTCCGTCGGGTAAACAGAGGCTAGGGACTCTATGGAGGTGATGGAGTGGAGGGACCTAGCTAACCTATTACGTGCCTCGAACTCGGTCTTGAGAAGACACTCTAGTAATCTGGGGAGCTTCTCAGAAAAAAGAGTAGAGGCGCAGTCTGGGTCTAGCTTCCCCGCCGTGAAGGTAGAAGATTCGTCATCCCAGGTGGCAGAGGTACTCGGAATGAGCAGTGAAGTGGGGTCCGTCTCTTTGAGAGCCTGCGTGGTAGAGCCTTCCTTGACGGCTTGTATTGTCAGCTCTGTCACTTTATCTATGAGTGGTAAGGTAATGGACGATGCCATCGTAAAAATAGTGTAGGCACCTTCGTGTGGGGTGAGCTTGGAGTTATTACACCCCCATTCTGATAAAGTCCTGGCCCAGACAGCTTGGGCCTGCTCTTTTGGAAATATCACCGTTTCCTTCGGTACCTTGTCCATTCTAACCAAGGCATGCTCCTTTAGGCGGACGAAGCCGTTGAATGGGAATTCTAGCCCCGGGGGGTAGAATTCTAGGTCCTCTAGAGGGCAGGTGCCTATGCCATCTAGAGTTAAGGTACCATCTAAGTACGGAGCATGCAAGGCAAACCTCCAAGGGTTGTTTTTATCAAAGGGGGGTAACTTCGATGCGTCTGGGGCTGAAGGCGGAGGAATCTGAGTTCCGGAGCGGATCAGATTAGCCACCATATCTTTTAGCTCCGTCATAGCCCAGAATGTTGCTGAATTTGCTCCTTGACTATATCCCTGATCAGGTCGACGGGGAAGGAGGGTACCTGAGAGCCACCCGCCGACGAAGCCTTGGACTTGGCGGACTTCGACTTCTTAGAAGTCACGGTTTTATGGGAAGCAATAGGAACATCAGGAGCAGTCGAGGGTCCGGGGACCGGTGACGTAGATACTGGCAAAGCTGAAGACTTATAGGTACGTAGTGGCTTCACCTTGGGTCGTACGGGGATGGAGGGATCCCGAGGAGAAGCCGTAGGCTTATCAAAGCCGAGAAAGGAAGAGATAGAAGAAGGAGTAGGAGATAAAAAGGTTTCCACCAACTCGACACCACCTACCTGCTCGTCCATGGGCTCGATATCCAGATCCAGATCTGACACGTCCACCGGTAAAAGAGATTCATCTTCCGTGGAAATGGACGCTCTGACCTCTTCAATTAAAGGGGCAGCCACCTCCGGAGTGACTGCTGCAGTTGTAGAGCCTGGGAAGAGTCGGGAGGCCATGTCTCCGTTGAGGAGATAGGGTGCGCCAGATGGAGCATTCCTGCCGAAGCCCGACACCCAAGGACGAAGAGCAGCCCTTGCCAACCGAAGAGATTCATCATCGGCCTGAAAGAGTTGAGGGGATTAGTGATGAAGGAGAAGGATCGTTCTCCGAATTACGCAATGTGTACATAATTAAGGAACAAATTAAATCATCTCCAAAGGATAAAAAGGAACAAAACGAAAATCAACTTACGTCCTCGTTCAGGAGTAAGGAGGACAACTCGTAACAGAGCGTGCACGATTCCGGAAACCACACCATATACGGGGCTTGTCCCGGCTCCCGAATAAAGGAGATAGCGCAAGGCGCATGAGATCGGCAGAGGTCATGTCCAACGGGATCTTTGAAAGAGGCGGGGCAGCCCTTGGCAGCGCAGCGGACCTTCTGTAAAAGAAAGGAGACATAAGTCTGGATGTTCCTTGAGACTCTGGTAAGGGATTAAGATCTACTAACAGAGCCTAGATAGAATGAAGTATGTGTGCATAGGATAATTCAGTGACTGAGAGCCGGAGCTCCAAAGTAAATATTTTAAGTATAAAATGTTTTCTACACCGGAGTGTGCCGGAGCAATCGAAAATGGGTCCGTATCACTATAAATATTATTAAAATAAGAATAAAATAAATTAATGTAATCTGCGGAACCTCCGACAGGGTCGAGGATTCAGTGACCGGCCCGTAATTAAATAGATTATCAAACACAAGCAGTAGCTAAAAGCTAAGGCTAACATCATTGCTAAGCGTATTGGTGATCTCCGGTGAAGCCGGAGGTCCGGTGAAAGGTCCAGAATAAATAAGTTGTGATTAATAATGAATATTTTGTGTGGATATGGCCGTGGCCGGAGACTGGGTGCAAGGGACCACCGGGGGGATGAGGCCCTGCCAGAGGGTTGCACTCCAAATGATATATAACTATAATTCCAAGCTCAATGAGTATCCCTCATGGCGGAGTAGAACTCACGGCGGAGTGGAATAATGTTCAGATCCTACTCCCAAGCCGTAACGGGGAGAGGACGGAACTACGAGGGGTATCTTAAGGATGGCCCAAAACAATGACTCACACACGAACAGGACCTATTAATAACGCTAGCTATATTAACAGTAACCACAAAATAAAATAAATCGTAAGATATCATATACCCGTAGAGGGAGAGGGGGGAGGGAGAACCCGTGATCGTATAAAACGGAAAACGGGAAATCCACCTCTCATACTCGAGGTTAAGAAAGAAAACGAGAGAAAGGGTAACTCGTGACTGGGCGACAGAAAACGAGAACTCCATGCTCTCGCTCTCGTGGTTACACTATAAAGAACCTAATTAAGCACACTATAATATAATAAAAGTATAACAATAAAATTGTAACGTCAAATACAAGACTACGAACGAAGAATAACGTCTGCTATAACAAAATTTAAAAGGATATAGTCCACTGACGAACGCCTCTCAGGGCGGGTACTAAAATATAATAAAGCCAGAACGCTATTCTTCTTCGAGACTGGACTTGCTAGCAAAAAGTACCATAGGAAATAATAATAATAATAATAATAATAATAATAATAATAATAATAATAATAATAATAATAATGGTTCAAAAAGGCGTAAGGCCAGTGACTTAACCAAGAACCTAACTGACAGAGTACCAAATGGGCAAGACTAACATGAATTCCCAGCGATTCAAATCAAAACAACAATGGCTGCCGACACCGCGGAAGGCCAAGCCGGTCGAGATAAAAACAACACTATACTGGGAAGAGGACAACTGCCCGGTACTGCAAAAAGCTCTCAAAACAAACTATGGTACTTAACATAGGTATGGGTGAAGTTGGAGCTTCGGCCATGATGAAATTAATCCACGAAGCGTAAAAACACCGAGAGCACAAAAATCTAAGAACAAGCTAGCAAGTCCAAAACAGAAGAATGTTGTTCAGGTGGCGCTCGCGTCGGGCGTCGGTGGCGTGGTTCTGGTAGCGTAGCTGGTGCCTCTATATCGGCCCATCCCTTTTGACGAAGGAATTAGCTAAATGGAAGACAGCCTGTGAATAGTGGCTTTCACGCGCCCCTGCTTTATACACGACACCCACAAGGTGCTCGCGCGAGGATAGTAACCTCTGCATTCCATGCTTTTATCTTTCTCTGGTATATTTTGAAGGTTTATATCAGAAAAGTGTAAAGAAGGACCCTTTTCACCGGCCGCCACAGGTCGACCCAGAAAAACAATTTTTTTTTTCTTTTTTTTTTTTTGGCGTTTAATCAACAATAACAAACTGCCGCTAATGACCGAATGATAATTTACGAGAGAGAGAGAGAGAGAGAGAGAGAGAGAGAGAGAGAGAGAGAGAGAGAGAGAGAGAGAGAGAGAGAGAGAGAGAGAGAGAGAGAGAGAGAGAGAGTTGTTTTAAATGTGATAAACAAAAAAATATGATAGGTTATAACATGTATATGCAGACTTTTAAAACCTTCCCTTTACATAGTACTGTTAACAAACTACCCTTTAATGTACAGAACACTTAATGCATGTACTACAGTACCCTAAACTAAAACAGGCACAAATATTAAAATGTTAGAATATTAAACGGAATTTGAGCGAAGCGAAAAATCTATTTTTGGGTGAGATAGCCATGTCGTCCTGGTGGAAGTTCCTATAGGGTAGTTTCCTTGGGTATATTTGACTACGGTGATATTCCCAGAGAATTTACCTTAAGGTACCCAGAATTCTAACTTCTGGAGCAAATATCCCATATTAAATGAACCAGGGATATCGCGTAATATCAGAGGACGTATTCTTGACACGCCACATAGCAATCTGCACCCCGAACAGAATTAACACTTCGAAGGGGTCGAGGGGCAAGAAAACGAAAAACGAGAAAGAAAGGAGAGTCGCTCGCAAGGCACCTCTCCTATCTCGCTTCGTATGCGTGCATAGCGCCGCCGACGGCGCCATCTCTATTCCTTGTAGCGATACACGAGGTGCTACAGATGCCGTATGTAGGGAGGGGTCCTATAGCCCTTTTTAGAGAAAAGGAAGGGCGGGTCCATCAGGACGACATGGCTATCTCACCCAAAAATAGATTTTGAGCGAATTTTTTGGGCTCAAGCCATGTCGTCCTGATGGAAGTATACCAGAGCATTACTGTATCTGTGGATTCTCAAAACGTCCCGTACTCTCAAGAAGGTATTGCCCGGTCAGACTAGACCTAGAGACCTAACATGTTACTGTCATACATCTTTTCATCTAACCATACTGTAGACTATGTTAGTGTTTCCTGCCCCCTACAGGGAAGAGTCGTACTAGACTCTGGAAAAGTCTCGAAGAGTACATATACCTATGTATGAATAACAGACAAGCCAATATAGTAGTCTCACTCTATATTATGTAAAGCAAAGTTTGTAAAAGAACCGCTGTGTTGGTATGAAATACCGACAAGCTCCCCGTTCGATTACTGGATTGGACAAAGGTTTATATCCGGGTAGGAGGAAAACTTGCACATCCGCTACCGTCCCCTTAGGGCATGGAGTCCTCCCGCTAGGGAAAAGCATAAACCAATGAAAGATTCTTGCATAAAGGAACAACCTATTAGAATTATCCATGATAAAGTATACATAGTTTACGTAATGCTAAACCATTTTCTAGTAAAATGACACGGGCGAATGAGAAGCAAGGTTCACAAGAACTAGTTTACAGTATTGACAATCAATGAAAAATAAAAACAGGTTAAACAACAATTATACATATATAAGAGGAGGATAACCAACAAATAAGCATAAGGATCATAGTAAACCGAAAATTGTTTATCTGAAAGAAAAAACATTAGCGCCACTTTTAAATACTGAAGTATTAAAATCATAAAAGTCTGTATTACTATTCAGTCACACTGGCATTGGAAACGCTTGGCACACGTGTCTGCACTTATGCTAGGTTCACCTTTGATTATGGAACAGTCAATGTGGGCACCTTTGTGTCCTAACACTTAGTCTGTAGAACAGTCCATGACTACACACCCACCCTAGAATTAATCGTCCCAATTAATTTCACTGTTCCTCGCAGAGTTAAACAGCAGGTTTAACGACACTACCCACTGCTACCACAGACCTCTTTAGTTGCTCCACTTGCTTCGCATAGTGTCAAAAGAAAACTCTGGAAGACTTTTAGCCAGTGTATGAGCGAAGATGTTCGAAATCCATATTATTAAAGAAATTTAAGGATGAGGCAACTTTCCACGGATCGTGACCTGCGGGTGTACTATCTGGATCCGCTCTGCGAATAAAATAGGTGATTTTCTCCCTTAGTTGTTTCAGAGATAAATTTGAGCCTGATGTTTCTCCCCTGAACAGTTGACCTCCCCTAAAGTCTGAAGTTCTACGAAGATAGACCTTTAGGCATTCCACTGGACATAGAGATGCATCTTCTTTCAGAGGGCAGATTCTCCAGGGACCCCACCTGTTGGTGGGTAGCTCGTTCTTGGCGAGAAACGTTGGATCTGGAAAAAGGTTCAGTTCTCCCCCATCTAAGAACTGAACACGACCTTCCTCTCGTGAGAGGGCTACTATTTCACTAACCCTAGCCCCGACGCGAGTGCAAACAGAAAAATAACTTTTTGGGTCAAATCCTTTAAAGCACACTCCTCATTGTTCATCAGCGAAGCAAAATGAAGAACTTCATCCAGAGACCATGAAATGGGCTTCAGAGGTGCTGATGGTCTGAGCCTAGCACAGGCCTTTGGAATTTTGTTAAAAATGTCGTTAGAGAGGTCGACCTGGAAGGCATATAAAATGGGTCTTGTCAAGGCAGATTTACACGTTGATATTGTGTTGACTGCTAAACCTTGACCATGGAGGTGGATGAAGAATGATAAGCAGAAGTCCGTCGAGATCTTTTGTGGCTTCTTCGCCTTGACAAAGGACACCCATATCCTCCATGATGACTCATATTGTCTTCTGGTGGATTTGCACTTATATTCCTCTAAAAAAGTCTATACTGTCTTTTGAGATCCCGAAACGCTTTCTCACCGCCGGGGAGAGAAAATCATGAGCTGCAGGTTTCGGGTTTTCAGTGATGAAGCGCAGACAGTCGACTTCCGAACTCGCTGGGTCAAAACTGGATCTGGTAGCGGTAGTTCTAATGCCAGAGGGAACCATACGCTGTTCGGCCACTTGTGAGCCACTATTGCCGCTACTCCCTTGAAAGATCTTAGTTTGTCGAGGACCCTCAATAGAAGGTTGTGAGGAGGGAACAGGTAAATCCTGGACCATCTCTTCCAGTCGAGGGACATCGCGTCCACTGCTTCCGCTAGGGGATCCTCGTACGGGGACACGTAGAGAGGTAACTTCTTGTTGTTTTTCGTCGCAAAGAGGTCTATCTGCAGTTCCGGGATTTGACTAAAGATGAAGGCGAACGATCCTGCGTCTAGGGATCATTCTGACTCCTTGAAGGTGAACTGCTGACAGGTACCATTTCTTCTTTTCCGCTTGCCGGAAGATGGCCAACATCACTTGGTTGAGTGAAGGTGACCTTGATCCTTGTCGATTCAGACATCTCACTATCACCTCGCTGTCTAGTACCAACCTCATGTGGATCGAGCGGCGAGGGGAGACTTTCTTCAAAGTAAGGATTACTGCCATGGCTTCCAGAAAGTTTGTGTGAAATTTCTCGAATAGATTGGACCAGGTTTCTTGGGCCTTCTTCCGGTGAGAATGACCTCCCCATCCCTCCTTCGAGGCATCTGTGTGAATAGTCATAGAGGGGGGAGGTGGCTGAAGAAGTACCGACTTCTTTAGTTGCTTGACTTGGGACCATGGCCTGAGAAGCGTTCGTAGACGAGGCGGTACTGGCCTTATCAGATCTCTTCGCACATTTGATGCATAATTCCTCCAAACTCCGGTTGCATCCTTTAGCTGTGCTCTTAGCACTGGGTCTGTTACTGAGGCAAACTGGAGAGAACCCAGCACTCTCTCCTGTTCGCGTCTTGCTATTCTTTCGGAATCCAGAAGTCTCTTGACAGAACCTGCTATTTCCTTCCTCTTCTTCGCAGGGATGGAGAGTTGGTGTGACACTAGGTCCCAGTGGATTCCCAGCCACTGGAACTTTTAAGATGGAGAAAGCCGAGACTTTTTTCTGTTGATCTTGAAGCCTAGATGTTCTAGGAACTGGATCACCTGTAGGGAAGCTTGCAAACATCGTCTTGGATGCTTCCCACACCAGTCAGTCGTCCAGGTAGGCTACTACTTGGATTCCTTTTAGGCGAAATTGTTTGAGAACTGATCTTGCAAGCTTCGTGGAGTTCCTTGGGGCTATGTTTAGCCCGAATGGCATGGCTCTGAAGGCGTAAAGTCTTCGATGTAGCTTGAATCCTAGGTAGGGGGAGAGTCGACGACTGATTGGAATGTGCCAATAGGCGCCTGACAAGTCTATGGAGACAGTAAATGCCCGCTTGGGCAGTAAGGTCTTTATGTGTCGCAGTGTTAGCATCTTGAACTTGCTGTTCACTATGAACTTGTTGAGTGGTGACAAGTCCAGAATGACTGAGTTTTTCTGAGTCCTTCTTGGGAACACAAAACAGCCTCCCTTGGAATTTGATGGACTTTACCCTTCGGATTACTCTTTTCTCCAAGAGTTCTCGAATGTACTCTTCCAGAACGGGAATGGAGTGTTGGAAGAATCGTGGGCACGGAGGTGGAGTGCTGTGCCAGCTTCAACCCAGTCCATTCTTGAGTATGCTGTGGGCCCAGGGATCGAAGGTCCAACGATCCCATAAAAGATGGAGTCTCCCTCCTACTGGTAGCATTTCACTTTGGTTGCTGTTGACCTGAGGCCTTGCCTCCTTGACCGCGACCTCCCTTAAATCCCCTTCCTCTTGAGGGGCGTCTAGACGAACCTCTGGCTGATCCCCTAGCTCTTGCTCGAAAGGTAGTAGACTGCCCTTCGAACGCTGGGTTAAATGCCGGAGACTGTGTAGTCACGGCTTGGGGTACCCACTTGTACGTGGCCGGGGTTTGTGCCACCATCTGTGGCACTGCGGTCAAAGGAAGTTGTTGCTGCTGCTGTCTGAATGGCTTGGCTGGCCGAGAGGGTAGCCTAGGCTTCTTAGTCTTCCTCTTTGGTTGGGGACCCTCATCCGGGGAAGACTTTCTCTTAAGAGATAGGCCCCACTTCTGTAAAAGGTTTCTATTCTCCGCGGCGGCCTTATCCACTACCTCCTTGACCGCTTCACTAGGGAAGAGGTCTTTGCCCCAAATGTTGGAGGAGATTAGTTTCCTTGGCTCGTGCCTCACCGCAGCCGAGGCGAACACGAACTCCCTACAAGCCCTCCTAGCTTTGACGAAACTATAAAGGTCCTTCGTCACTGTGGCTAGATGTGTCTTGGCAACTACCATAAACATTTCATGGGCCTTGGGGTCACTTGCCATTGTCTCCAGAGTCGTTTGCAGAGACATTGAGGCAGCAAGTCTTTCTTTTGTCTCAAGCTCCCTACGCAAAAGAAAGTCAGACAGCTTCGGGAGGTCTTCACCGAACTGACGTCCGGCAATATTGGCCTCCAACTTCCCGACTGAGAAGGTAAGATGGACGTCCTTCCAGTCTTTGTGGTCCATGGGTAAGGTCAAGGATAGGGGTTTACACTCCTCCAAGGAGGGGCATGGCTTACCCGCCTCGACCGCTTTCAACACAGCCGTAAACCATTTTTGCATAAAGGGAAAGGCTCTAGAAGGAGAGGACACAAAGGAAGGGTGCTTCTTACTCAAAGCGGGTACCTTTGAGTTTGTGAAGCCCCTCTCTTTCGGCTCCGTTTCTTCCTTTGAGGCTGGTTCCTTCCTTAGACGGACATAACAGTCCGGATACGACTCCTTGCTGGGCCAGAATTCCACCTCCTCAAGGGGGACTGAGCCCAACTTCTCCGAAATGACGATTTTTCCCGTCGTCATAGGCATGTGCTCGGCATACCTCCAAGGGTTGGCATCTGAGCACAAGGGAAGGTCTTTCACGCTGAGCTTCTTCTGGGGCCCATGTGATGCTGCAAGTCTCCGCATCTCCAGCTTCATTGCAGCAGCCTTCTCATTATTTTCCCTCTTAATGAGCGAATGCCTTTATGAAGTCATTGAGCTTCAGCACGGCATTTCATTCCCGTGCTGAAACTTGGTGACAGGCAAGAGGGCTCTCGAACTTGGGGAAATTGCTCCCCCAGTTCGAATCTAAATTTCTCTCTTTCACCTTTTTCTTTTTCTCAATATTATTTCGACCTTATCCTAATTTCATAAACTTTCTTTAGTCTTGCTTTCCAAACTCTATGAGGAAAATTTCCCTCTATATGTGTGTATATATTATGTACATATATATTTATTAATTTTTTTTTCTCCTATGGCTTGGATGTTTTTACATCCATTGTAGCCCTGGCTGGGATGTTCATACATCCTTTATTCCTGCCTGCTTTGATGAGTGGGAGGAGGTATCACGGTTGGGAGGTGTTTGCATTCAAAGCTATATGTGAGAGTATTGGATGATTTCAGCCATCCCGAAGATGGTTTGGACCTTTTTGGCGGAACTATTCTCAAGTGTTGGGTCTTCGGAATCCAGGGGGATCCAATGCTTGGGGTAGGACTCTCGGCTTTTGGCCGGAAGCCCGTCATTATAGATATGGGGAGGATGATTCCATAATTTCTTGGTCTCAGTCCTAACAGGCGGGTTCAGCTTACACCTGTGCCTCTATATCTGCTTTGATGCTATCCTTCGGGTAGGGTATGGAGTGGACCATCTGGGAAGTATACTCTCATTGTGCCGATAGTGGAGAGTGCAAATTTCCTTTCCGACGTGTGATGGCGTAACATTCTCGAGCAGGTACATCAAACTTACCCTTTTCTCTCTCTTTCGTCTAATGGATTCTTTAAGGAACGAGCCCCCATCCCCTGGATACGCTGACTCTCCCCCGCACTGTTGACGTCCTCTGCTAATGTGATAAGGGAAAGCTCTGTTGATGACCTCGGAACGGGAAAGGACCATTCTACTGATATTTCTAAATCAAGTAATTTGGGTAACACGAGGAAACTTCGAATCCTCCATCTTACACAAATTTCAATAGAGACAAATTATGATGATCTATGTAAAGCATTTGAATGCTATGGATGCATAAAAGAAATAAGGATGAAACTTGAAGCTGAAACTTGGGATTCATGGATATCTTATAGTAGTCATGACGAAGCATTTAGTGCAATAAGTAACTTGAATATTATTAAAATTAATAACTTAAATGTCGCGGCTGCTCTCTGCGATAAGGTACCAAAAGATTTGGATGTGTACAGGCCTGCCGATTGGTTGGAAAAAGACACAGATTTGGTTATGCCCTCCCAGAGAAATCCAAAACCACCGATGTGGCTTATAACTGAATCAAAGGGGGTTACAGGGAATTATTTTAAAATATGCAAATTGATTCAGAAAAAAGTAGGAACTATTGCACCAGGCGATATATCTCGTTTCGGAAAAAATAGTTTCCTTATCCATGCCAAATCCAGTACACAGTCGGTAATATTGTCCAATATGAAAATAAGTAATGATGACATTTTAGCTACGGAAGGGGCGTAGTTTTTAACAGAGATCTATATGATTTTACAGAGGAGGAGATACTGGCCATGTGTCCATTAAATGTATGGAAAGTTCATAAAGTCCCAGGTACATCAATGATAATCCTTACGTTCCAGGATGCTGATGTACCTTTTCATATTATTATCGAGAACGAAAGGATTAAAGTAAGACCCTTCAAGCAGAAGCCATTGCAATGCTTTAATTGTTTTAAATTTGGGCACCCGTCCAAAGTTTGCAAAAATGAGATGTGTGGTATTTGCTCCAAATCTTACCATGGAGAGTGTGCACTTGGAGCCAGGTGTTCAAATTGCAGCTCGAATCACAAATCCACAGACAAGAGCTGCGAGCTATATAAGTTGGAGGAAGCTGCCCTCAACAAATCAAACTTAGAACATATAAGTGTGACCCATGCCAAAAGACTATTAAATAAATCAAATACATATGCTAAGGCATTAAAATCAAACCAACCTAGCGCTGCCAATAGCTAAAAAAAAAGTATACTATCTGACAAAATGTCAAATAACGAGGTAACCATTTTACCTCCTGAGGCTTTACCACGGTGTATTAACACTAGGTCATTGCCCATTGCTGTACAGCCTTCAGCCGCCATTACAAAAAATAATACAAACCTCTCTCAGGCCATGTCCTTGCCTGATCTGATGGAGGTTCCACTTAAGACTAACTTACCTGATGCACCTGTTGTGGGAAAGGTGCAAAAACCTCGAATCCCACCATCTATTAATCGTAAAAGAGAGAGACCTCCATTTCTCTCTCTACCCTCCATTAGAAACGTTAAGGTTATGACATCAAATAAATTTGATGTTTTGTCTGTTGATGTTTCTAATGATCCAGAAGATGAACTGAATAAATCAGAAATTCAAGTTGAGGTCCACCATCCACCTCAACAAATAGATAAAAAGAATACAAAGAAAAACACCAACGTTAAACCCAACATAACAAGACCACCTCTGAAGAAACTTACTGGTAATAATGTTAAATTAAAAACTGCTAATGGGAAGACCTCTTCCAAGATGTCTTCCAGAAATAATCCATAGTTTTTTCCTCCATTTTGCAATGGAACTGTCAGGGTTTGAGGGCGAAATATGAAGAACTTGTGCTCCTAATTCATGAGCATTCCCCCATAATTGTATGTCTACAGGAAAGTATGCTTGATTCTAACACTCCTAGTCCTCGAGAGTATGTTAGCTATAGAACATCATATAATCAACAAGCAGGGAGCCATGGCGGAAGTCTCATGTACATTCGTCGAGATGTTCCCCAAATACCTATGTCTATACGTACAACCCTGCAGGCAGTTGTTGTACAAATTGATATAGGGAGAAAAAATACAATATGCTCTCTGTACTTACCCCCAAATGATAATATTTTATATGATGATTTAGCAGAAGTCATTCAACAACTCCCTCAACCTTTTCTCTTACTGGGAGATATGAATGGTAGACATCCTTATTTGGCCAACACAAGGGGCAATATTATCTCATCAATTGTGGAGAATGAGGATGTGGGACTCCTTAATACAGGAGAGCCCACACACTTCCATGTTCAGACAGGTACCTTGTCATGCATTGACCTTTCAATTGCAAGCTCTAACTGCCTTCTTGATTTTGATTGGAGGACATTAGATGATTGGCATACTAGTGATCATGCACCAATCATTATAAACACCAACAATGGTCCACCTTTACAGAGATCGCCACGATGGAATCTTGACAAGGCGGACTGGGAAAAATTTCGTGAGCTAAGCGAAATTGAGGGGGATGCTGAACAGGTTGAAAATATCGATGATGCCATAGACTTACTGAATGGAACTCTCCATACAGCAGGAGCTCTCCATACAGCAGGAGTCAATTCAATTCCCAAAACAACAGGGTTATTCAAACGACGACTAGTCCCCTGGTGGTCTTCAGAACTAACTGCCCTCCACAGAGCCACAAGAAGATCTCTAACATGATTGTGTAGACTCCGAACTGATGAGAATTTAATTATGTACAGGAAATGTAGAGCACAGTTCCGTCGTGCCATGAAATGAAAGAAGCAAGGCGCCAGTCATGAATGTCTTTTGTTTCCTCCATTAACAGTAGAACACCACCATCTGCTGTGTGGAGGAAAGTAAAAAAGATAGCTGGCAAATTCACCCCCAACCCACCACCAGTGTTGAAGGTGAATGGTCAGTATGTAACTGAAGCAAATGATGTTAGCAATGCCCTGGCTAGTCATTTTTCAAATGTATCCAGCAAGTGTGTAGGAGACCCTGGTCACCAGTATAGGAGCGTTGAAGAAAAGAAAATTTTAAATTTTGCAACAAGAAGGGAAGAGTCTTATAATTCTCCTTTCACTGAAAGAGAATTTGATTCCGCACTTGCTCATTGCAATGATACAGCCCCTGGACCTGATGGAATTCCATATGCAATGATTAAAGATGTACATTTTAATACAAAGATATTTATTTTAAGCATTATTAATAAAATATGGCATGATCATAGTTACCCAAGTGTTTGGGAACTAGCCATTATTTTAGCCTTTTTAAAACCCGGTAAAGACAAGTTTTTAGCAGCAAACTATCGTCCTATTGCATTGACATCTTGTTTATGTAAAATCATGGAGAATATGGTCAATGCAAGGCTGATATGGTACCTTGAAAAGAAAGGTATTTTATCACCGATTCAATGTGGATTCCGAAAAATGCACTCAACGACTGATGTGTTGATACGACTTGAGTCTTCTATTTGTGAAGCCTTTGCTTCCAAACAGCACCATGTTACAGTATTTTTTGACCTTGAAAAGGCATATGATACCACATGGAGATATGGTATACTTAAAACCATTCATGAAATTGGATTAAGAGGAGAGCTGCCACTATTTATTCAGGCATTTCTTTCACATAGAGTTTTTCAAGTGAGAGTTGGGGAAGCTCTATCAGAGAGTAAGTGCCAGGAAGAAGGAGTTCCTCAGGGTAGTGTGCTGAGTGTAACCCTTTTTGCACTAGCAATTAATGGGATATCCTCAGCAATTCCCCGGGATGTTCTCTCAACATTATTTGTGGATGATCTCTCCATATCATTTGCTGGAGCCAGAATGGCAACAGTTGAGAGAAAACTACAGCTCTCAATTGACAAAATTATCCAGTGGGCCGATATGAATGGATTTAAGTTCTCGACAAGTAAAACTACTATTGTACATTTCTGTCGTATCCGGGGAGCACATCCAGACCCGGATATATACATTGAAGGTCAACGGATCCCATGTGTATCGGAAACCAAATTTTTAGGTTTGATATTTGACTGTAGACTTACATGGGTTTCTCACCTAAAAGCGCTAAAAGCTAAATGTGTTGAAGCTCTGAATATTTTAAAAGTATTGTCCCATACATCATGGGGGGCAGACCGCAATACTATTTTAAAATTATACAAGTCCTTGATTTTTTCCAAAATTAGTTATGGTTGTGAAATATACTCTTCAGCCACCCCAAGCCGGTTGAAAATATTAGATTCAACACATCATGCAGGTATTAGATTGTCCACGGGAGCATTCAGAACATCACCTATCCCAAGTCTCCTAGTTGATGCTGGAGAGTTACCACTAGACCTTTACCGGATGTCTTCTATTCTTCGGTATTGGTTTAGATTGCAAAGACTCCCTAATTCTTTAGCTTTCCAGACTGCAAGCCTTGTAAGGCACCCAACATACTTTGAAATGCACCCAAAAGCTCCTCAACCCTATGGCTTTCGGGTGAAACAATTATTAAACAGTCTGGATGTAATTAGATGTAAGGTACTTCCATTCAAGGTATCATCAACGCCTCCATGGAAATTACCAGAGATATCTTTTTGTAAATATTTTATAGGAGATAAGAAGAATATGTCAGACCTAGAAGCCAGGTCTCTTTTTAATGAACATGTTAAAGAACATAGAGGATCAACTTTTATCTATACTGATGGCTCCAAATCTGATGCTGGCGTTGGATTTGGGGTACATAGTAATGGTTTTAATTGTAGAGGTGCACTTCCTCTGACCGCTTCCATATTTACTGCCGAACTGTATGGCATATTGCATATTAACCGCCATTGAGAAAATAGCATTGGAGAAGGAGGGTAATTTTACAATTTTTAGTGATGCAAGGAGTGTCCTTCAAGCTATAGAAGTTTTTAATTCTAATAACCCTCTAGTTTTAAAGATTTTAGAATGGCTTTTTATTATTGGACGGAGAGGTTTAACAGTTCAATTTTGTTGGGTTCCAGCACATGTAGGTGTGTGCGGGAATGAGAAGGCAGATTCACTGGCTAAGAATGCTGCATCCGAGTTGTTGCCAAGAAGGTATCCCATTGCCTGTAATGATTTCTTACCTGACATCAAGAAATAGGTTTGCAATAAATGGCAACAGCAATGGGATAGCCTAGATGGGAATAAAATGCGAGAGGTAACAAATGTCATATCTCCTTGGAGGTATAATATGATGCCCCGAAAATGGGAGACGTCTCTTTGTCGTCTCCGTAATGGTCACACTCGGTTGACACATGAGTTTCTGCTGAAGGGCCAACACCAACAGTATTGTGACGACTGTTTAGTACCTTTAACAGTGAGGCATTTGTTGACCGAATGCCCCAATTATAACAACTTAAGGAATAGATATTTGTTTGAGGCTCGAGGTGAGGGTGGCAGGTTCATCCTTGCCAAAATTCTTGGAAATGATGTGTCCTACCATGCAAGTGGCATTTTTAGATTTAATTCAGAAGCAGGTCTTCTGAAAAATATTTAACTTTTATGATTTTAATTGAATACTCTTTTATTTTTTATTTTATTTTATTTTTTATTTTTGTATACATAAATTAAATGTTACCGGCGTCAATGACCTCAGATGTCAGGATGCCTGAAAACTTTAAATCAATCAATCAATCTCATTATTTTCCCTCTGCATCTGTTGGATCATTCCAACGATGGAGGAAAGGGTCTTTCCCAGCTCATCTGGGAGAGAGGACGATGTTGAGGGAATAGGTTCAGGGGCCTGAACCGGAGTAGCTGACACCTCGTCGAACTCTTCCTCCTCATTGTCTGGAGCCTGCTCCTCTTCCTGGTCTTCTGCCAGAAGGTCTTTTTCCAGACACTCGGACACCTCCGACATCCTATCGTCCAACTGGATGTCCTGCAGGGCGTCCGCGACTTCAGCATCCACCGGGATCTGAACCAACAGTATCTCCGCTTGAGGTTGAGGAATCACTGCCTCCGCTGATGCCTTGGGGAAAAGGTAAACCCTCATCTTCTAACTTGGAAGATAGGGGCCACTCCTTTGCCCAGTCGTTCTCTCCGGAGTAAAAGCGACGTAGGAGGAGACATAATCGTTCTTGTTCTTCCTCGCCTTCTGTCTCTTCATGAGATGTCTCGCTGCTAGACTAAGCCCTCTCGTCACAAACTTAAGAGCGCTTCCTTCTTACCCTAACATGGGGCATCAAGAGTGTATGCGCCAACATGCGCATAACTCCTTCACGCGCCTGCGCGCCATCAATCTTCTGCGCAATGGCACTCTCCTGCGCGATGGCACTCTCCTGTGCGCCAGTGCTCTCTTATGCGCTCCCGCGCGCCAACATTCTCCTGCACGTGCGCATACGCGCCCAACACCATCCTACATGACAGGTAAAACCTGCGCATTAACTTTCTACTGTTAGAAGGTCTTCTGACAAGGCAGCCATGCTGCCTTTTCCCGCAACGACAGTGCTTACCAACACGCTAGCGCTTTGCAACACGCCAGCGCTTATCAACGTGCCAGCACTTACCGGCGCACCAGCCTTCTCCCGCATCCGCAAGGATATGCGCGCACGCCCGCTCGCCCATATGATTCCACTACGGGGAATTTTCTCCTGTGCATGTGCGCGCTCCCTACGGCTGGCACAGACTTGCGAGATAACTCTCCCGCACGCCCGTTTACGCCTTCACCTAGACATTCTCACCGAAGAGACAGGCGAAATAGGAAGAGACGTTATCATTCTCGCACTTTCTCGCCTTCTGTCTCTCCTCGAGATTATATACACTCGTGCCACAAACCTGAGAGGAATGATCCCTCTCGTCATCGTTCTGCCTCACTGTCGTCGTCGGGCGAGGGATCACCTAAGAAACCAGGAGCGCGGCCAAGGGCAAAGCACGTCCTAACCTCGAACTCTCTTCTTCACATATTAGTTTGAGGGTCTCCGTACGCTCTAGAAAAAGTCAGATAGAGCGCTTCTCCTTGCTTTACTCTCTATCCTCAGAGAGATCGCTCTCGCCTTTGGATTCTCGATCTCTGACCCTTTGGGGTCTTGTGACAAGGAAACCTCAGTTTCCCGGTGCGCGATCCCTTCGTTTTCTCACAGCTAGTTGCTGAAACCTCGGGTTTTTGTGCATTTAGTCTCGCTGACACTTCGGTGTCTCATGACAAGGGAGACTTCCGTTTTCCTGTTGCTCTAGCCCTTCGGGTTCTCGCAACACAAACTCTAGGGGCACGCACCCACGCTGAGCCTTTGGGTTCTCGCAACACAACCTCTAGGGGCACGCACGATCACGCTGAACCTTCGGGTTCTCGTGACACAAGTCATCAAGAGTGTTACTCTTAAGTCAGAGAGTCTTCGGACTCTTGTCACGCGGAGTGTTCGCGTACGCCCATCCAACACTACTCCCATAACAATCAGGAGTTTCACTCTTATGACAGAGTCTTCAGACCCCAGTCACGCAGGTGTTCGCACACAATTAGCTCTACACACGCAAATCTCCGATCATACACTCGCGGGGTCAATCCCTCGCTCCCGTGTTTCAGACAGGACAACCTCCCTAATGAGTTAAGGATTTCGAGTCTCTCGGAAACCTCAAAAGAAGATGCAGGGGTTCGCCCCTTCTCTTCGGTTGAGAGCAGAAGGGAAAAGGGAAACATGTTAGAGAGGTTAAAAGATAACACCCAGATATTAGCGACGTAGAACGCAATGCCGAGGGCTTCGGCTGCTCTGTTCGTTATCCTGCACTTCATGTGGCAGCTCATGAGCTGCCCATGTTATGAGGTAACACTCGTTGTCAACCTGCAACTTGATCAACTTATTGGGAAACTTAGATTGCTGACAGGAGGTTCGCCTCCAGGGATTAGAGATCCTTCCCTTACGAGGGAGTGATAACCTTCCTCGGAATTGGACTGCGTGAAAGATCCATCCCCCTTCCGAGGGAAAGCTTCCCCACTTCAGACAGTCAAAAACCTTCCCTCCTTTGTAAGGAGTTGCGAACAGCTCAATGAGTTTTACCTCTTGTATCTTGTCCCCGAAGACTGTGCTTTCTCCCCTGTAGCTGGGGAAAAGCAAGTCTACGGCTTATGCCTCCTTCGGGGGGAACTTCTCCCTGGGAGTATGCTTGGCTCAGGCGATGTCCTTCATCGGGAGGACTTCCCTCTTGTTCACGAGAGGAGATTTTTACGCCTACGTTTTTTCCGTAAACTGGGAGAAAACTTGCCTTAGGCGATGCCCTCCTTCAGATCTCTCTCGTTTGCGAGAGAGAGATTATTACACCTTCGCTTTTTTCCCATAGAAATGGGGGAAAGCTTGTCTTAGGCAATGTTCTCCTTCGGGAGAACTTCTCTCTCGTTCGCGAGAGAGAGAATATTACGCCTTCGCTTTTTTCCCATAGAACTGGGGGAAAGCTTGTCTTAGGCAAGGTTCTCCTTCGGGAGAACTTCTCTCTCGTTCGCGATAGAGAGATTATTACGCCTTCGCTTTTTTCCCATAGAACTGGGGGAAAGCTTGTCTTAGGCCAAGTCCCCCTTCGGGATGACTCCTTTCTCGTTCACGAGAGGGAGATTTTTACGCCTACGTTTTTTCCCTAGAACTAGGAGAAAACTTGTCTTAGCGACGTCCTCCTTCGGGAGAACTTTTCTCTCGTCCGCAAGAGAGAGATTATTACTCCTATGCTTTTTTTCCCATAGATCTGGGAGAAAGTATGCCTTAGGCGATGTCCTCCTTTGGGAGGACTTCTCCCTCGTTTGCGAGAGAGAAATTATTAACCCTACGCTTTTCCCCATAGAGAGGGGAGAAATCTTGCCTTTGGCAATCCAACTTCGGGAAGACTTTTCCCTCGTTGGGAGAGAAAAGTTAATACGCCTTCGCTTTTCCCCATAGTGCAGGGAGAAAGCTTGTTTTAGGCGATCTCCTTAGGGAGAACCTTCCAACCAATCACGAGAAGAAACTTGTAGGAGTTTACTGATCTACACTCCTCCCTCTTACGCTTTTAGGTTCTCCTCCAGGGGCGGAGCGAGAGCCTTGTATTGAGCAGCATTCTACTTCGGGAGAACAAATCTACCCTGCGGAGGAGTTATTTTCATCCCTGACGTTCTCCCCCTCGTGCTGGTAGGAGACGTCTTTTTGATCCTACTGGTTCCCCTCACGTTGACCCCTCGGGGTCTCGTGACGATCACCCTTTCGCCGGGTGTGATCGGGAGCTTTTAAACTTTCGTCATGTTTATCCTACAGGTTCTCATGACATTAGGAGTCCTTCGGGCCTCTGTCGCGTTGGACTTTCGAGTTCACACGACTTGGAACCTTCGAGTTCCAGTTATGCGAAGTAGTCGGGCTTTCGTAACAATTAGCACAGTGTCCGTTCACGCACGCAATTAGCGCTATGCATGCGATCATCGTCATTAAGAGTTTACTCTTATGACAGAGTCTTCCGACTCTTGTAAGCAGTCTGCGCCATTACCTCCAGACACTCCGACTTCTACCATTATTCCCCTTTCGATAAGAAAGATACAAGTGGTAAGATATAAGGTTTGTCTGCTACTCGCGTGTCCACTTTTTCCTGTAATAACACACGAGGACTTATCACAGCCTGAGGATTCCTCGTGGTTGCTGCCGTCGAGGGACTTAGAAGCCTCCTATTAAAGACTCTAAGAACTATTTGTTATATCTCTTGCCTCGGCAATTTGCATCTGTCTCCTCGACCCTTTGACTCTCCAGCCTTAGACAGGCTATGTATTGACAGTCTAGGGTTCAAGTCCCACCCAGACTCGTTAGAGCCTTCAGTGCCTACAACCTTACCATCCTTGTAAGCTAAGGTTGGGGGGAGCCTATAGATCCATCTGCTGAGTCTTCAGCAGCCACTGCCTAGCCTTCCCTGGTCCTAGCTGGGATGGAGAGGAGGCTTGGTCGTTGACCATATATGGTCAGTCTCTAGGACATTGTCCTAACGGCTAGTGCAATGTCACTGTCCCTCGCCTCTGCCTTTCTTGAGCGACCTTTAAACCTGGTCTGTTCTCCGAGCTCAGACACGTTAACCTTCTCTGATCTTAGATCCCCTCACGGCGAGGCTCACGCCAGACTAATCCTCGAAGAGACAATCAACTCTTCCAGGCTCTTCTCAGTCACAGAAGCCTTGGCAAGGGAAGCGACTTCAATGTCCCTTCTGGCTTTACACGTGGTCTGATACAGTTGGCTACCTTGGGAGCCACGAGGACTTGTCAAACCAAAACTCTAGGCAGACCCTACAAGAAGTCCTAACTGCTGGGGCTAAGATAATGGACTTCTTAACCGCTACAACAGCGACAATGTGAAGCAATTGGATCCTCAAAAGGAAGGATCAGTAGTTCCCAGACTTCCTTTTGTACCTCAGTGAGGAAAGCTTTTCTCAGTCTCGGCGATTTAGGGCTATCGCGCAGCCTTGAGCCTCATCTGTAGACGGAGAAATGGTTGACCTCTCCGCCTCAGTAGACATTACCTTGGTTGTTTCGGTGTTGGGAGTGATTTTGCCCCCCACTTGAGATTAGACCATCTCCTTGAGACGTGTCTTACATTCGCTGAAGGGTCTGCCCTATGTGCCCTTAAGGGCCTCGGACTACTCCTGAACCTTAAGACCGTCTTATTCGTACCTCTGTCCTCCGCTAAAAGGGTCAGTGAGCTACATGGTCTGTCTTACGTCACCCATTCTAAGAGATGGGGGGGGGGCGAGTGTCTCGCAACTTCTTACCGGGCTTGGTGGCTGGACTCATAATCCTTCATCTACCGATCGGAGATTTCGAGAATTTCCACTTTCAATAGGTAACACAGGATGCAGTCCAGTCATTACTATGCCCAGTCAGGGCGTCAAAGAATATCTGAGGCGCACCAGACTTTTCAGACCATGTCTCTGTCATCTCTTCCTTGTACCAACAGGGTAAAGAAGAGAATCTCTCGCAACGCCATCTCTTTCTGACTTAAGAAAGTAATTGCAAGGACTTTTCACGGAGACCCAGAGGCAGCACAACCCAGAGCCCATCAAGTTAGGGGAGTGGCTGCCTCTCTGGCGTTTAAGAGAATTTTCTCAGTCTCCCAAGTCTTAAGTGTTGGGGTCTGGAAACGCCAATCTACATTCACTGCTCACTATTTGAGCGACGTGACACATAGGTCTCTAGGCACCCTGTTTATAGGGCCTATTGTGACAGGTCAACAGATGCTGTTACTACCTTATGCCCTTTCAGGGGACAGTAACCATTGGTTGAGGATTCTGGGTTACTCTAGGTTTTAAGAAGGACATCCATTGATCTTCTTCGTCTCCTTCTCCCCCACATCTGGGGATCCTAGCCTGTATCTAGTTTCAGCTGGACTCGCCAATGGAAATAAGGTATGATACTCATCTGATTCCTTTCACAGAGTATAATTTATACTCGTGGTCACAAGGTTTCCCCTTGGCAAGGTCGGGGGAATCCTAAGTTTGAAGGGGTCCGAGTCGAATGTTCCTGACCCACTACATCCTGAACCATTTGTTTACATGAAGTTGCAAACCTTCAGTCGTACTGAGATTCTGAGGATCTACAAAGAAAGAAGGTACGGAAGATTGTTGCTTCAAAAGAGTCTAGTCTGAGGACTATCTTCCCTAAAGATATGGAACTCCTTGGCCACCCTGACCTCAAGACTAAGTCTCCTATAGTGAAGAATGAGGGTTTGTATTTAGTGTAGGAACAAATGACAAACTTATAACAGAGTTTGTATTTTTCCTGACATACAAACCCGAATTCTTCACACAAATCTTCCCTCCATCACCGCCCCCCCTAGGATAGTCTTAACTAGAATCCAATTGAAGGTAAACAGCAGCTACCGACCGGCGGTCCCCCACCACTGTCAGGTGGGTAATTACCTGTCCGGTCGTTAACGACCTTGTTAAGGTTTTTCTGCCGTATTTTCCAGCTCGCGCTAGAATATCTCCTATAGTAAAGAATTCGGGTTTGTATGTTAGGAAAAATACAAATTCTGTTCTAAGTTTGTCATGTTTTAGGTGTCTCGTCTTACGTGTTTGTCCCTGCCTTGAAGGGCGCCAGTCTGGTACCTTCATGAGACCGATCATCATTTCCTTTGTCCTGCTTGCAGAGGTCTCTTTTGCTCGCAGGACTCTCCTTGTATAGTCAGCCCTCGCTCTTCACAGTGGTTAGGTAACAGAGATAGGCGCGGAGAACGAGAATCCATGAATATTTGCTGCCCTTGGGTGGGATAACTCCTAACCCTACCAACTCACTGCCCATTGCTTATGCGCCTAATATTGATTTGTTCCGTAACTGGAATACAAAGCATGCTATTTAATAGGGGTATTACTTTCTGCGTAGCTGAAATAATGAGCCATTAAAATTTAACGAGGGTTTACTACCCACACCGCTAGTTAGCGGGGGTAGGGGAGGGTAGCTTACTAACCCCCTCCCCCCCTCACACACACCTGTGCTTGAGCTCACTTTACTTTTGGCTCGGAGCGCGAACGGTTGTTTCCTCTCTCTATCATTGCCTATTTTGGATTGCCATTAATTTTTGTCTTTTAACTTACTTTTTCTTATACTTGTAATTATATATATAAACATTCTTAATGTTTATGTATATATGTGTATAGAATTGTATTAAGTTTCCTTTTCAGTGTTTGTGCTATGTGTGTGACATCCGACAACGACACTTGCGTAGTAGTAAGGCCAGCACAGTTCAACTTCGTGGGGAACGGCCTCTCCCTCTCTGGTCCATCGGTCTCCCCATTGGCATACATCCGTTAACTCGGCCGCAGCAGGGAAATCGTCATCACCTGGACCCTCTTCATTCAACTATTGTCTTCGCCTTTTCCTCTTTTCCTACGGGAAACTTGGATTCTGAGCCAAGGGAATGTGGCCTTTTAAAGATTGACTACGGTCTCTCTCTTCTCGAGGTCGTTCACCTTTACTACAACAACGTACTATTGCGGAATCTCCTTTCCTGTGTGCGGGTTAGGTTGCTCTTCTGTTTGTTTGTCTCAATTATTTTTAATGAAATCTAATTGTATTTTAACTTTCAGTTGTTCCGTAACTGAAATACAAACCACGCTATTTAATATGGGTAATTACTTTCGGCGTAGCTGAAATGACTAGCCATTAGAATTTTAACGAGGGTTTACCACCCCACCGCTAGTTAGCAGGGGGTAGGGAGAGGTAGCTTGCTACCCCCCCCCCCCTCACACACACCTGTGCTGAGTTCACTTTGCTATCGGCTCGGGTGCTAGACGGACGTGTCCGCTGTTACCCTCGCCTACACTGACAGCCATTAATCTTTGTTTGTTTTTTCTTTTTGACAGAGTGTTTGGAAGTTGGCCTCTGCGATGCGAAAGTGTCCCGGTTTACCTGACCGCCCTTGTGGAACTTATATGTCAGCGGTCGACACGGACCCACACACCTTGTGTCCTTACTGTAGGGGCCAACGGTGTGATAGAGATAATGTATGTGGTGAGTGCAGGGAGTGGTCTACCTCCCAGTGGGAGAGGTTTTCCTGGCGCTGGAAGAAGAAGTCCAGGCGGGATATTTCTCCTTCAAGGGCTTTCTTGAAGAGAGAAAATCCCAAGCACTCTTCCTCCCTAGCCCAAACCTCCTCCAAAGCTCCCACTCGATCGGTTTCTTCCGAGAGGCCGTCAAGTGGTAGCGTAGGCCGCACTTCTGTTGACCGATCTCGGGTTTTGGGAGAGGGAGTTGCCTCCCATAGCGAGGCAGCTCCTCCTCCTCCCCGGGGGAGGTTTTAAATATATCATCTAATGTAAATGTTTCTAATAATGATCTGTTGCAGCTTTGGGCTTCCTTGGGGCTGAAGGACTCGCCCTCCAAGGAAGCCCTGTTTGACATAATCAGGTTAGGAGCAGCTGTCAAACAGTTGCCGACTTTAGCAGAGGTTGATCCTCTGTCTATCGTCAACGTTGTTTTGGCAGAGGCTTCTGATGAGTTGTTTCAAACCTCTGCTCCTGAAGTTGCTGATGTAGCTGAAGGCTTAGTTCCCCCCTCCGAACATCCTTCGAGGGAGGAACTAAGTCCAACGGTCTCTCCTGCAGGTGATTCTCCCCCTTGGGGGAGTTCACTGACAGAGACTCCTCTTCGGAGGACTGCTGACGGTCAGCCTGCTGCCCCCAGAGGGCATATAAGGTGCAAAGCTCGCCTTCCCCTTCTCCGTAGAGGCCTTCCTTCACCTCACAAAGGTGTTAGGAGGCGCCTCTTCGGTTTGTCATCGCTGCAGTCCGCCGCAGAGGAACCTCGCCGTCGGTCACCGACCGTTCCAGCTGCATCCCTGGACCTCTCCGCAGATCGTTCGCGATCTCCTTCACCTGCCTGACCTGGCCGCTGATGCGCTGTGGGCACCCACACAACCTGTTATCAAACGGGCAACAGTCCCTTCGGGGCAAAAGGGACTGTCTCACATTGTGTCAAAGTCCCTTAAGCGCCGTTCTCCTGAGCGCCAGCGCTCTCCAGCTGCTGTTCCGGAGACAACGCACCAGCGATCACCAGTTCCATAGACAATGCGCCAGCGCTCACCTGCGCGCCAACGATCTCCTGTGCTCCAGCGCTCACCTGCGCGCCAACGATCTCCTGTGCTCCAGCGCTCACCTGCTCGCCCTCATCCAGATGCGCGCCATGCGGGCCTACGATCTCCTGCGCGCCAATGATCTCCTGCACGCCCACGATCTTCGGATCTGGGCGCAGGAGGGAAGATACCTTCTTCCCCTGCTCGCCATCCTTCACCTACGCGCCATCGCGCGCAGTCACCAACGCGTGCCCTGCGCGTTCTCCAGTTGCCGATGTGCGCCCTCTTGTGCTCCCGCGCACTAGGGATAGATCCCCTGCGCGTGCGCCCAACGTTATCGCCCTCACGGGCTCATCAGGAACCTGCGCATCCACGCGCGCGCGAGCATTCACCTTCGCGCACGAACGCTTATTCAGCCTACTGCGCGTCCTCTACATTCTCCAGAACGCGCCCCTGCACACAATCGATCGCCCGCGCGCTCCGCCGCCTGCGCGCCATTGCTCGCCCGCGCGCTCCGCCACCTGCGCGCCATTGCTCGCCCGCGCGCCCAGGCGCACCCTCCCCTTCGCCCCCGCGCGCGTGAGCCATTGCCCGCACGCGACCCAAGCAAAATCCCATCGTGCGAGCGCCAGCGCGACCCCCAGCCCAATTCTCAGCGTGATTTCCGGCACGATCCCACGCGCGAGGCTGCAGGACCACGCGGGACCAGGTCTCGTCATCGCGTTCCCCCCCCCCCCCCCCCCCCCCAAGCACAGACCAGCGCGCTCGCCGGAGGGAGGGAGAACACCGGATAGCTCTAGAAACTTTCCTTCTTCTTCTTCTTCCTTTCGGGCAGACCCTGTTTTGGTTTCTACTCCTAGGGATCGGGCGATCCCTTCCCTCCAGAGGGAGTCTCTGACAGCGCTGCTGTCAGTAAGCAGCCCTGGTTGCGAAATTTTTTTCCCAAATAGTTCTGCAGATTGGGGCGGGGCTTCATGCGCAGAAAATAGATCATAAGGGTAACTTCTTTATTACGGCTGCGTTAAGATTTGATGGGTAACTAGCTCATTAAAGTTATGATCTGTAACTGCATTCATAAAGAGCTGAAATGTTTATAGATTGCTAAATAATGATAATAAAAATAATAATAATAATAATAATGATAATGATAATAATAATAATGATGATGATTATTACACACACACACACACAAATATATATATATATATATATATATATATATATATATATATATATATATATATATATATATATATATATATATATATATATAAATATATAACATGATTTGCATATGAAAACTAAATGTTACTGAAATAACTTAATTTTCAAAACTTGTTTACCAGTTCTTACCAGGTTCATAGTTCGATTCCTGCAAGTTGATTTCTTACTCTACCGCTAAAGTTATTGGGTTCTTTGACTGACTAGACAGTAATACATTGGATCTCTATATCTAGTTACGGTTAATTTTTCCTTTGCCTACAAATTCAACGAATGGTCTGGTCTATTCATTCCACATTCTCATCTGTCCCTATACACCTTTTCAACACTGAGATTACCAAACAATTCTTCTCCGTTCAAGGGGTTAACTACTGTTCAGTGGCTACTTTCCTCTTCATAAGGATTGAGACACAAGCTATGGTAAGCAGCTCTTCTAGGAGAAGGACAAACCAAAATGATGATAATAATAATAATAATAATAATGATATAATAATATGAATAATAATAACTTGAACGATAATGTTATGAATAATAATGATATGAATAATAATAGTATGAATAATAATACTAATAATAATATGAATAATAATAATGATAATATTAATAATAATATTAATAATAATAACCTTAATAAAAATATTAATATTAAGAATAATAATACTAATATTAATGTTAATGTTAACGTTAGTATTAATATTAATGTTAACGTTAATATTAATATTGATAATCAATAATCAATGATGTCATCAGCTATGGGTGCATCTGACCAAGTGAAATGATGACCTTTGAGAGGTACACAGGTGCATCATTGGTTTAGCCTAATGGAAAAAAAAAGAAAACTGATGGAAAAAGGAAACAGTAATCAAGGTTTAGCCTGCTGCTGCAGTTAGTCGTCGCTCATCTATACTTGGGGTCAGGAGATGCCTTCATACAGGTCGTAATGTCAAAGATACTTGCAAGAATGAATTGAAAAAGCGTTAAGATAGCAGCATAGAGAAGTCAAATAATCCCAAGGAAGAGACCAAAAAATGCTTCTCATTCTCTAAGTCAGTGGGTTACTAACAACGAAAAAATGGACAATATAAATCTTCCAAGCGGTAGTTGGGTGTGTATAATTCATTACCTTATTTTTATATCGAGTGAGTTATACAATTTTATGATGTAGTATGATGAGTATGTGTGTATTAATTTTTCAATGTAGAATGAATATCTATTTGGCTAAGCAATAGATGTTTTAATCAAGATTAATCCTCTTGGTTATGAAATGTCACAGGCAAGTGTTCCCCTGGAAATCTAAGAAACTTGAAATTCAAAGTATTTCAGTAACATTCAGTTTTAAGAAGTAAAGGGCAAATATTGGCTTTTAAACACATATATGCATAGCATGTGAGTGTTTTTATGCATACATATACTGTATATACATACACATATATACGTGCACGCATATGTATATATATTCATTTCTCTTGATCAGTTGAAATTACATTGTTTTATAGACGCACCCATAGCTGATGACATCATTGATTGTTTATTATGAATATTAATATTAACATTAACATTAACATTAATATTATTATTAATGTTAATATTATTTTTATTATTATTATTATTATTATTATTATTATTCATATGATTCATATTGTTATTATTATTATTATTATTTTTATTATTATTATTAGCTAAGCTAAAATCCTAGCTGGAAAAGCACGATACTAAAAACCAATTGTTCCAACAAAGAAAAATAGGGAAGTAAAGAAATTAAATAGATGAACTACAAGACAAGTAATGAACAATTACGAATAAAAATTTTACAAAAATATCAACATTGAAATAAATCTTCCATATATAAACTATAGAATAGTGTGCACAAATGTAGCCTTAAGCAAGAAAAATCTACCCCAAGACTGTCAAAGACAATGTTACAGAGGTTAAGGAACTATCCCAAGACTAGAAAACAATGGTTTCATTTCGGAGCTGCTTACCATAGCTAGAATGTCTCAATCCTTATGAAGAGGAAAGTAGCCACTGAACAGTAGTTAACCCCTTGAACGGAGAAGAATTGTTTGGTAATCTCAGTGTTGAAAAGGTGTATAGGGACAGATGAGAATGTGGAAAGAATAGACCACACTATTCGTTGAATTTGTAGGCAAAGGAACTAGATATAGAGATCCAATGTATTACTGTCTAGTCAGTCAAAGAACCCAATAACTTTAGCGGTAGAGTAAGAAATCAACACGTAAAATAGACAGACTTTTAAAACCCTTATTCTTCAACATGCTTAAACAGGTGCAACAATGAAGGATAGATATAAAAGTAATGATGATGATTTGTTGTGGAAAGGTTGTAGGCTACTTGCACGAATCGAACTATGAACCAGGTAAGAACTGGTAAGAAAGTTTTGAAAATTAAGTTATTTCAGTAACATTTAGTTTTCATAAGCAAATAATGATAATATATATATATATATATATATATATATATATAATATATATATATATATATATATATATATACACATATGTATATACATACATATATATATATATATATATATATATATATATATATATATATATATATATATATATATATATACACACACATATATATATATATATATATATATATATATATATATATATACACATATATATATACAAACACACACACACACACATATATATATATATATATATATATATATATATATACATATATATATATATATATATATATGTATATATATATATATATATATATATATATATATATATATATATATATATATATATATATATATGTGTGTGTGTGTGTGTGTGTGTGTGTGTGTGTAATAATCATTATTATTATTATTATTAGTAGTAGTAGTAGTAGTAGTAGTAGAAGTAGTAGTATTATTTCTATTATTATTATTAAGCTATCTATAAACATTTCATCTCTTTATGAACGCAGTTACTGATCATAACTTTAATGAGCTAGTTACCCATCAAATCTTAACGCAGCCGTAATAAAGAAGTTACCCTTATAATCTGTTTTCTGCGCACAAAGCCCCACCCCAATCTGCAGAACTGTTTGAGAAAAAAAATTTCGCACCCTGGTTTGGGTCCCTTGTCAGAGCTGTCATGCAGGCCTTTAAGCCTGCTTTCTCTGAGCTAGGCTTCAAATCAGCGGCAGTTTCTACCCCCCTGAAGAGGAAGAGATGAGTAGAAGACGTGGTGACTTCTCCAAGGGCTAAGCTGGCTCCTCGGAAGTCTTTGAGGAAGATTCCCTCCCCCCCCCCCAGACTTTCTCTCCTTCCCCTTCGGACGAGGATTTCCCGTCCTCGGGATTCACGTGAGGTGAGGCGTTTTCCCATCGCACAAATGGGAGAAACCCCACCTCGCGTAGAGAAGTCTTCTTGGGTAGGGGGGGAGAAGAGCCTCCCGCCATCGCTGTTGGAGTTCTGTATCCCTCCCAGGAGGGAGTCGAAGGACTCTTAAGACTGTCCCAAAGTCGTCCTCGAGGATGAGACCAGAGCTAGCCAAACCCGTGGAGAACGTCCACGAGTCCCCCCATGAAGAGCCTTTGGGGACAGGAGACTTTGCTGCCAGCTCTTCAGGAGGAGAGCTACAGGAGTCAGAGCATGCGTTCTGGCAGGTTCTGACCCTGATGAGGAATCTCAACAGGTTCACGGATCCTGAGATTCCCCCTCGAGTGGGCAAGGACACGGTCCTGGACCGAGTCTTTGCTACTCAAAAACCCCCTATGGCCAGCGCGGCTTTGCCTTGGTCCCAAGGGGTTAAGAGTGCCAGAGATAAGGTCGAGGGCCAGCTCTCGGAGCTTGCCTCCTCCAGCCGTTCCAGCGCCGGGAACAAACTCATCCTGCCTCCTCGTGTCCATCAGTGGAGGTACTTTGAGATCATGGAGGAGTCTTGTTTACCTCTTCCCTTACACCACTCTGTGGAAGAGCTTACCAGGGGAGTCACTCTAGAGAGAGACTCCAACCGCAAGGGTCTTTCTCAGCTAGGGAGATCCTCAGTCAGGAGAAGGTGGCGAAGTGTGCCATGCAGGCAACTTCGTGGCTGGACATCTGGCTAGGCTCTCTCGGTATCCTGTTACGATCCGAGGACCTGTCCAAGGAGAGTACCAGGAAGGCCTTGGAGACCTTCCTTCTTTCAGGCACTCGTACCTTTGAGTTTCTAGCCCACCAAGTCTCGAACTTGTGGGCTAATTCCATCTTGAAGCGTCGAGATGCAGTGTCTGAGAGATTCCACACGAAGGTCCCCAGCACCGAGGTGAGCAGGCTCAGACATTCTTCCATCTTGGGGAGGAGTTTGTTTGAGCCTAAAGACGTGGAACAGGTGGCTGAGAGGTGAAGGAAGTCCAACAAGGACTCTCTCCTACATAGGGCTCTAACATCGAAGCCCTATAAACCTTCAGCACCTCAACAACCTCACCCGTCCTAGACAACGAAACCGGCAGTGGCAGCAAAGACAATGGTATCGAAGCCCTTTCCTGTCAAAGACAGGAAAGGCAAAAAGTCCTCCAAGGAAGGGAAAAATCCTAAAGGGAGTGGCTTAGGCCGCAAACGCTAAGATTGGCATGTCCACCAGTGGGGGGATGCCTACAAAGTTGCGCGAACAGGTGGCAGCAACTCGGGGCCGATTCCTGGACGATTTCCGTAATCAGTCAGGGATATCGCGTCCCGTTCACATCATCTCTACCTCCCCTGACAGCGAATCCAGTGTCGTTGAGCTCCCTTGCCATGGAATCGGCAAGGGGGCAAGCCCTTCGGGCAGAAGTCGAGACCATGTTGAAGAAGGGCGCTCTCCAAGAGGTCGTCTACGGGTCCCCAGGCTTCTTCAGTCGACTCTTTCTTGTAAGGAAGGCGTCTGGAGGCTGGAAACCAGTCATCGACCTCTCAGCTCTGAACAGGTTTGTCAAGCAGACCCCGTTCAGCATGGAGACGGCAGACACGGTCAGACTTGCAGTGAGACCGCAAGACTTCATGTGTGCACTGGACCTGAAGGACGCGTACTTCCAGATCCCAGTCCATCCGTCTTCAAGGCAGTACTAAAGATTCAGCCTAGACAACAAGATATACCAGTTCATGGTGCTGTGTTTCGGTCTCTCCACAGCACCTCAGGTTTTCACCAGTGTTCACCCTGATATCTTCGTGGGCACACAAGATCGGCATCCATCTCCTCCGTTATCTGGACGACTGGCTGATCCTAGCAGACTCGGAGTCAACCCTTCTTTGACACCGAGACAAACTTCTGGGGATTTGCCAGGATCTGGGGATCATGGTAAATCTCGAGAAGTCTTCTCTGCTACCTACTCAAAGTCTGGTATATCTAGGCATGATCATAGACACCAATCTCCACAAAGCTTTCCCGTCAGACGACAGGATAGCAAGGCTGAGGAGGGTCGCGAATCCTTTCCTCAGACGAGACGAACTCCCAGCCCAATCGTGGTTACGTCTCCTCGGTCACCTCTTATCCTTGGCCCATCTAGTTCCCAATGGTCGCCTCAGAATGAGATCTCTGCAATGGTGACTCAAGTCTCTGCAATGGCGACTCAAGTCTCGGGGGAATCAAGGACACGATTCCGCGGACGTCATGGTCCCTATGGGTCCTGCGGAATGGACGGACCTTCAGTGGTGGGTGACAGACGAGAACCTACGAAAGGGAGTGGATCTTCTCGTCCTCCCTGCGGATTTGATGCTGTTCTCGGACACCTCAAAGAAAGGGTGGGGGCCCCACGTTCTGAACTACAGGACCTCAGGCCTGTGGTCAGAATCAGAAAAGTGCCTCCATGTAAATCTGCTAGAAATGAAGGCCGTATTCCTGGCCCTTCAACAGTTCCAACAATACCTGGCGGGTCACTCTGTGGTGGTGATAAGCGACAACACCACAGTAGTGGCTTACATCAACAAGCAAAGAGGTACCTTTTCGGAGCAGCTATCCCATCTTGTAGTAGAGATACTGAGATGGACCGAAGTCCACTCGATTCCACTATCGTCTCGCTTCTTTCCAGGCAAGAGGAATGTGCTCGCCGACAGTCTGAGCAGGTCGTCTCAGATAGTGAGTACCAAGTGGTCTTTGGATCGTCTAGTAGCCAACAAAGTCCTGACTTTGTGGGGTTCCCCAATGGTGGATCTGTTCGCGACAGCATTGAACTTCAAGCTCCCGCTGTACTGCTCCCCAGTCCCGAACCCCAAGGCACTCTGGCAAAATGCCTTCCAACAACGGTGGGATAACATCGACGTTTACGCCTTTCCCCCGTTCTGTCTGATGAGGAGGGTGCTCAACAAGACCAGAATATTGGTCAATCTCTCGATGACCCATATAGCTCTGCTATGGCATCGCACGGAATAGTTTCTGGACCTTCTGCAACTCCTAACGGAACTCCCGAGAGAACTCCCTCCATGACACGTGCTACTCAAACAACCACACGTCAACGTCTTTCACAAAGCCGTAGCTTCGCTTCGGCTTCACGCCTGGAGACTATCCAGCATCTCCTCGCAGAGAGAGGATTTTCGCAGCAAGTTGCGAAAAGGATGCCTGGACACCTGCGAAATTCATCCGCAGGGGTCTACCAGGCAAAGAGGAGAGTTTTCTGTGGTTGTTGTTGTCGGGGAAGGGGTATCTCTCCACTCGATTCCACTATTCCAGCAATAGTGGAGTTCTTCATGTATTTGCGAGAAAAAATGCGCCTCTCAGTCTCGGCAGTGAAAGGCTATTGCTCAGCCTCAAGTCTTGCCTTCAGGCTCAAAGGAGTGGACATTTCTTCTTCGCTGGAACTTTCCTTATTCATACGAAGTTATGAACTTACCTGCCCTCAGTCGGAAGTGAGACCTCCTTCATGGAACGTGGTTCGAGTTCTCAGGTCTCTCAAGAGACCTCCCTTCGAACCATTACGCCAAGCTTCAGATTGCCACCTGACTTGGAAGACGGTGTTCCTACTTGCTTTGGCTTCGGCCAAGCGAGTCTGTGAACTTCATGGTCTCGCGTATGACATCGCCCATTCAAGGGGATGGGGGGAGGTAACGTTCAGCTTCGTCCCTGAGTTTGTTGCTAAGACTCAGAATCCGAGAGTGCCGGACCCTTGGTTGGACTCTTTCCGGATTTTGAGTCTTTGTTCTGTAACAGATGACCCAGACCGTCTCCTACTGTACCCAGTAAGGAGTCTTAGGCTCTATCTTAAGAGAACAGCTGCAGTACGTCCTCACGTACAAGTATTGTTTGTAAGCACTGGGAGGATAAAGAGGAGGGTTACCAAGAATACTATCTCAGCTTGGATTCGTAGGGTAATCCATCTGTCCCTGAATCCCGACACTCCTCCGTCACGTCGCCCTAGAGCACTTGATGTCAGGGGCGTAGCTACGTTGCCTGGCCTTCAAAAAGAACTACTCAGTGACGCAGGTTCTACAAGCAGGGGTGTGGAAGCATCAGACGACCTTCACAACCCACTACCTGCAAGACGTGACCCACAAGAGGCTCGATACGTTCTCTATCGGCCCCGTGGTGGATGCACAACAGCTGGTTTAAAACCTCAGGCTCCTTAATGGACAAGTAGCAGAAGGTTGAGGGCATTGTTACCCGGTTTTATTCTGCATGAATGAAAAGGTATGTCTGGCCTTTATTCTTTTCTTCATCCTCCCCTCTCTTGGGGAAAGCAGCATCCTGGGTTCTCTGCACAGCTGACTTCAAACCACTGCAGGTAAACCATGTTCCCTTGTGTCCCATACCCTGACGAGGTGTTATTGGGAGAGTCCTAGCCTTAAGTTTCCATCTAAAGGACTTCAGATCAACCTCCTAGGACGAGTCACACTTTATTCCTTCACACACAGCTTATGTAGGCCGCAGCCCTTGCAGAGCAAGGTGCTTGCGAGGTGCAGGGACTCCTTATTGTTGAGTGCCGACACACTCAGATACTGAGTCTCCGGGTAAAAAGCCAAAAGCCAGTAATGGCTGGGACTTACCACCCTTCCTAAGGGTTGAGTCACCCATATTAAATAGCGTGGTTTGTATTTCTGTTACGGAACAAATGACAAATTCGTAGGTAATTTGTATTTTTCCTAACTATACAAACCTTAGCTATTTAATCAAACCTGCCCAACAACCCTATCCCCCTGAAAGTCCTACCTCTAAGCAAAGGGAACTCAGCACAGGTGTTTGTGAGAGGGGGGGGGGGAATAGCAAGCTACCTCTCCCTACCCCCCCGCTAACTAGCGGTGGGGTAGTTAACCCTCGTTAAAATCCTAATGGCTCGTCATTTCAGCTATGCCGAAAGTAATTACCCATATTAAATAGCTAAGGTTTGTATAGTTAGGAAAAATACAAATTACCTACGAATTTGTCATCTTTCTCCGTGGGGAATACTTCCCTTCGGGGGTCAGTGGTTCTCACTATTAGCGAATATTCTTAGGTGATTTGAATAATTATAATTGTTTTTATTACATTTACTCCGCTCACCCTGTGGATGTCATCTGGGGAATGAAGGGCGCTTACTTAATTCTTATTTTATGTTTTTCCCTCGGGGTTCCTCTTCAGAGTTCCTCCCTAGGAAATTTCTATTAAATAATTATTTAATTTTATTTTCCCAGTTAACTATGCAGTTTTTCTTCGTTCGACTAAAGAGTGCCAACGAAGCAGAGCTGTCCTGTTCATGCCTGGGGAATCTGCTGTCACTGCCGTCCCTCAGAGGACATCGTCATCCCTTCAGCACTTCAGATCATCTAAGAATGCTAAAGGAGGTTTGCCTCCAGGGGTTGGACAACTTCCCTTCCGAGGGAGGTTTCCTCCCCAAGTGTGAGGTTGTTCTCTCCCTTCAGAGGGAGAACTTCCCATACCTTAAAAAATTCATCACCTCCGACTACTGTTGCTGCCCTTCAGCCAGACTTCTCTCCCCCCTTGCCGAGTTTCTCTTCCTTCAGGGGCGGACCACAGTCTTGGCAAGTCTCCTCTACGAAGTGTTCACCTCTCTCGTTCACGAGAGAGGCCACTCATAGAGACTCCTCTTCGGAGGATCACTACTGCTAAGGTCAGCTTGCTGATCCACCGGCCCTAAGGGGTGTCATCATGAGTGTCTTCAAGTGTCTTCTACGAAGTGTTACCTCTCTCGTTCACGAGAGACGCCACTCATAGAGACTCCTCTTTGGAGGATTGCTACTGCTAAGGTCAGGTTGCTGATCCAACGGCCCTAAGGGGCGTCATCACGAGTGTCTTCAAGTCTCTTCTACGAAGTAGTCACCTCTCTCGTTCGCGGGAGAGGCCTCTCATAGAGACACCTCTTCGGAGGATCAAGCAGACTTTCCAGTGACCTACCGATCTACCAGCGCAACCTTGTGCTGCAACGTAGTCCTTTGGACTTCGGTCCTGGACTCTAACACGGACCTTTTACGGTCCCATCGGTGGATGCTCGCCCTTCCAAAGGGCACATCCCAGTTCCTGATCGTCCTGCCAGCTAACCTACCGATCTACCAGCGCAACCTTGCGCTGTAACGAAGAACTTCAGTCCTGGACTCTAAAGCAGACCTGCTTACGGTCCCATCGGTGGATGCTCGTCCTTTATTAAAAGGCACATCCCAGTTCCTGATCGTCCTGCCATTGGTCATCCTATCAGCTGACTCTCCAACCTACTAGCGCTACCTTCCTGTGCGCGCTCGCTAGCGCCCATGATCTTCCGTGTGTGGGAACCGATGGTCTCTCACGCGCGCGCTCGCCGACATTTTTAAGCGCGCAAGCACTGACGATCTTCTGCGTGTGGGTACAGATAGTCTCCCGCGCACGCGCGCGCTCTTATATACACGCCGATGATATTCCCCGCGCGGGTACTGATCGTCTCGCGCGCGCTCGCCAATACTCTCACGCGCGCGCTCGCCGATATTCTCACGCGCGAGAGCGCCGACGATTTTCCGTGCACGGGTACCGATGGTCTCCCACGCGTGCGCCAATAGTCTTGCACGCACGCGCTACAGTAGTCCTCCGCGCGCGGGTCAACAGTCTTACACGCGCCGACGATCTTCCGCGCGGGTGCCGATGGTCTCCCGCGCGCGCGTCGATGATTTTCCACGCGCGCAAGCACCAATGCTCTTGCGCGCGCACGCGGCAACAGTTCCGCGTGCACGGCCGACTTTCTTCCCCGTGCGAGCGCCTAGGGTCTCCTGCACGCGCACCAATGGTGTTGCGCATGTGCGTGCCGACTTTCTTCTGCGCGCGGGCGCCGATGGTATCCTGCACGTGCGCCAATAGTCTACCGTGCAAGCGCACTGACGGCCTTCGCTTGTGCGCGCTCCAATAATCTTGAATGCATGCACACAGCCTTCCGTGCGCTCGGACGGTCTTCTACGTGCGGATGCTGATGGTCTTCCGCACGTACGCGCCAACAATCTCCACGTAGTACTCTCACGCACGCGCCAATGCTCCCACTCTTGCGCAACCAGTCACATGCTTTGGTGCATTCTAGGGAGAATGCACAAAACTACACAGTTCCTTACGGCGCGCCAGCGATCTTCCTCACTTTCCTGCACCCTCCTGCGCAGTTACGGTCCCCGGATTCATACGCCAGCTCTTGCCAAAGAGTTAAGGCTCGCAGATCCAATGCACCAGCTCTTGTCTAAGAACCAGCGCTTGCCTGCTCTCCAGGCAGATATTAAGCACCAGCATCATCCTGTGTGCCATCGCTCCAGACTCACCTACACACTAGCGCAATTGTCAGTAAAAAGGAGTAAAACTTTTTGGACAGGTCACCATTGCCCCATTCCTCCCCACAAGCACATAAACATTGCCACCGGGAAAAGAGGAATAAGACGCCACAGAAAGATTCAAGATCCCGCCGAAGATTCCATCCTACAAGGGAATCGAATCAGGGAATCCTTGGTACTTGTCTCTTCTGAAGTTTCTTTTTTCCTTGACAGACCAGCGGCAGCAAACGGGAAAGCATCAACAGACTGATCTCTAGAACACTGTTTGCTGATGGCTAGTTCACAGTTTACTGATCGCTAGGTCGTCGATCACCAGATCGCCAATTGCTAGCTCAATGCTAATCTGTGACCTCTAGTCCCTCCAATGACTAATGATCTCCAATTGCTAGCATTTCCAATCATCGATTGTTAGTCAATAACCAGTCATCAGCTTGCTGATCACTAGATCACCGATGGGCAGCTCATCTTTCTGCGATCATTGAACTCAGCTCGCTGATCTCTGACCAGCCCATCTTCAGCTTGCTCATCTCTGACCAAACAGGGATCATAATCAGCTGGCTGTTCTCGAATTCACCATTTGCCAGCAGTTCGTGTTTGAACTTACTAGTTAACCGCTTCCTGTAGTTCCTTGATCAGAAGTTATACAACATACTTCTCGCTACTGGCCGTTTGCCATCACACTAAAGGGATCGGTAAACGTTCGACAACCCTCATCAACGGCTTGCCAACAGGGAACTACTTGTGAGCACTCTCCAACTGCACAGTAACCACAATACCCAATGGTTAACCATTGATTAACATTTGCCAGATTGATTCTATTCTAAGGAACAGCATCAATCCCATCAGGGCGCGTGGTACGGCTAAGTGTGGCCTTCCTTTTAAAGAAATTCTCTCTCAGAGAAGAATTCTTACACTGGGTATCGCGGCTGATCCTTTACGACACGAGTCAAGACTCCAGCGTCGACAATCTTCCATGCAAAGGATCACCAAGGAGCTGTCCCTTTGGGTCGATGTCCACACCATGTTGGAGTTCGATCGAGGGTTAAGACCTCAGGTCTTCATTTGCACACTGGACCTAAAGAACACTTACTCCCAGGTCCAAACCATCCAACTAGGAAGGTTGGAAGATTCAGTCTAGACAAACAAGAAACATCAGTTCAAGGCACTGTGCTTCGGTCTTTCCATTACACCCATCCTGGTCTCACAGGATCGGCTTCCGTCTCCGTTCTCTCGGGACGACTGACTGACCTTAGCAGACTCAGTGGCAACCTTGCATTAACACTGGAACTTCTGAAGTCTTTTTACCAAGATCCAGTGATCAGGGTAAACCTACGGAATCTTCCCTACTTCCCTCCCGGGAGACTGGTGTATCTGGGAGTGCTTCTAAACACCAATCTCCATAAAACCCTTCTCGAAACGTGAACGATTTCCATTCCAGGAGACTGGAGTCGGAAAAAGAAAAAAGTAGGAACCATAGTGCTCCACAACACGACCTCAGCCTTCTGGACAAAGCCCGAAGGTACCTTCACTTAGATCTCTTAAGAGACGAAGGCCAACTTTCCGGTCCTTCAACAGCCTCATCGGTTCCTAACAGACCACTCAGTGATGTGATGGACGACACACCGCACACCACATAGAGATTCACATCGACAAGCAAGTAGGAACTGGCTTGTAGAATCTTCCCATCTAATAGTATAAACACTAAGATGGGCCAAAGTCCGTTCGGTACCTCATTCAGCTCGCTTTATTCCAGACTGGAAGAACAGGCTCGCCGACAATCTGTGCACAGCATCTCAGATAGGTATACTGAATGGACATTGGATCGCCATGTAGCCAACAAAGTCCTGACTTTACGAGGTCCTCCAACTAGGGGGTCTGTTCACAATGCTCCTGAACCTCAGGCTACCGTTGCTCACCAGCCCTAGACCCCAAGGCTCTCTGGCAACAACGGTGGGTACAACAATGACGTTTACGTCTCGTCCCTGTTTTATCTGGAGAAGGGCACTCAACAAGGCTAGAACATCGGTCAACCTCTCAAGGACTCTCCTAGCTCCGCCATGGCATTATATAGAAAGGTCTCCAAACCTTTTGCAGCTCCTGATAGAACCTCCAAGAGAACCTTCTCCGCATATCAGACAACCCACTTCGACACCTACCACAAGCTATAGCTTTGCTATGAGTGTACGCCTGAAGACTACCCAATACCTCTTTGCAAAGAGGTTGTCTAGATACATGAGGAGTTCCTCAGCATCAGTCTACCAGGCAGTGTCACGTCTTGTGTGGTTGGTGTCATGGGAAAATGTCTCTTCTCTCGATGCCTCGATTCCAGCAATGGCGGAATCCTCAAGTATATGCAAGAGGAAAAGATCCCCTATTCAGTTTCGACAGGTAAAAATGATCACTCAACCTTGATCCTTCACCTTCATACTGAAAGAAAGGGACACCCTTTCATCGATAGACTTTTCCTAACTCATACGGACTTACTACTTGCCTTTCCCCAGTCGGAATTGAGATCTTCCTCTCAGAACATAGTTCAATCTCCGATCCCTAAAGGGACCTCCTTGTGTTCGACTTCACCAGGCAACAAATTTCCTCCTGATTTAAGAACACAATGTTCCTACACACTCGGACAGCAATCATACGAGTTAAGGAACTTCATGGTCTCTCTTTCGACATCGCCCATTATTGAGAAGGGAGAATGACAAGGTTAAGTTTCGTCCCTGAGTATGTCACCAGACACAGTCTCCAGAGGTGGCGGATCCTACACACGTCTCAACTAGGTAACGGACGATCCAGATCATCCTTTACTGTACTCAGGGTAAGGTATGAGACTTTACCTAAAGTAAACGGCAATAACCTGCCCGGGTCCCTCCTTTTGTCAGCACCGAGAGAGACTAGAGGAGGATCGCCGAAACATCATCTCGACATGACGACTCACAGTATCAGGGGCATAACTATGCCCCTGGTCCTTCTTAGCAGATTACTCTGGGATGCAGGTTTTACAGGAAAGGATGTGAATACTCCAGGTGACTTTCACAACTTTTCTCCTGCAAGACGTGACCCACAGGAACTCGATACGATCTCTATCGGTCCAGTGGTGGCTGCACAACAGCTGGTTGTATACCTCAAGCTCCTTATTGGACAAGTAGCAGAAGGTTGAGGGCACTGTTACCCGGTTTTAGTCTGCGTGAATGAAAAGATTTGACTGGCTCTTATTCTTTTCTTCATCCTACCCTCTCGTGGGGAAAGCAGCATCCTGGGTTCTCTGCATAGCTGACCTCAAACCGCTGCTTCCTTGTGTTCCTAGTATTAAGAATAATACTGTTATGTCCCCATACTCTGACGAGGTGGTATTGGGAAAGTCCTGGGCTCCAAGTTTCCATCTAAAGAAATTCAGAACAACTTCCTAGGACGAGTCACACTTCTTCATACCTTCACACAAAGCTTGCGTAGGCCACAGTCCTTGCGTAGCAAGGTTGTAGCGAGGTGCAGGGACTCCTTATTTCTTGGGTGCTTACACACTCAAATAACGAGCCCCCGGGCAAACCCAATAAGCCAGACTGGCAGGGACATCCACCCTTCCTAATGGGTGAGTCTCCCCTATTAAATAGTGTGGTTTGTATTCCAGTTACGGAATAAATGACAAATTCGTAGATAATTTGTATTTTTCCTAACTATACGAACCTTAGCTATTTAATCAAACTTGCCCGTCAGCCCTATCCCCCTTGAAGTCCTACCTCCAGGCAAAGTGAGCTCAAGCACAGGTGTGCGGGGGGGGGGGGGGAAGTTAGCAAGTTACCCTCCCCTACCCCCGCTAACTCGTTAAATTTTATTGGCTCGTCATTTCAGCTACGCCGAAAGTAATACCCCTATTAAATAGCTAAGGTTTGTATAGTTAGGAAAAATACAAATTATCTACGAATTTGTCATTTTACTTGGTTTCTATCACATTATAAGTATTTTGTAATGGAAGGAAGACATTTCAGTAAGTGTACAGTACATGTGCATACATATTCACTATAGTAAGCTTATTTATATGCAATAAGGTACCTTAAGAGAGAGGGGGGGATTTTTGGGGGATGGCTATATACCAAGAAAGCCTTTTGTATTTGAAATAATGTTACTTTGAGAGAGAGAGAGAGAAAGAGCAAGAGAGAGAGAGAGGGAGAGAGAGAAAGAGAGAGAGAGAGAAAGAGAGAGAGAGAGAAAGAGAGAGAGATGTACTGGACATTGTAACCTTACATCAGTAATCGAGACACTTGAAACAACACAACACTGTTGTCCCTATCTATTATGTATAACACTCGCTGATACTGTAGTGTATATTAATGTAATATATGTACAGTACTGTCACTACAGTACAGCTTAACTGTAAAGTAAGTGTTCGCTATTTTCCTCTGGACGACTCGCACTGTTTGACTACTCACCTTACATGTAGCCTACTTGTTCCTGCACAAATACAAACACTGCTATTTATAGGGGTATTATTTTCGGCGAAGCTGAAAGAGAAGCCATGATAATTTTAGGGAGGGATAAGCACCCCAACTGCTGGTTAGCTAGAGGGGGGGGGGGTAGTCAACTACCCCGCTCACTCACATTCCTGGGCTGAGCACTCACTTTACTTTCTGGCTGGGTAGAGGATAGTCATACAGCCACTCTCTCCCGCAAAGACTTGCCATAGATTGTATTCCCTGGATAGGTATCGTTATTTGACTACCTTGATTAGTTATTGATGGGTCGACCTCGACCCGAGGTCACAAAAAAATTTATAAAAAATTCATTTACGAAGCAATTCACAATCTTTTACTATTAAAAAACTTCAAAGAATATTCTATTCTTCCAAAAGAGTAAATGAAAGCTAAATCTAAAATAAATAATTATTACAAATAAATTAAGAAACTAAGTATAAAGAAAAAATTTTTGTTCCATAACTGACATACAAACCACGCTATTTAATAGGGGTTATTACTTTCAGCGTAGCTGAAATGACGAGCCATTAGAATTTTAACGAGGCTTTACTACCCCACCGCTAGTTAATGGGGGGGTAGGGAGGGTAGCTTGCTACCCCCTCCCTCACACACACCTGTCCTTGAGCTCACTTTGCTCTCGGCTCGGGTGGTAGTCGGACGTGTCCGCTCTCACCCTCGCCTCTCAGTCAGCCATTAATGTCTTTCTACTTTTTCTCCTACAGGTTTTTGTGCAAAGTTGGCTTCTGCGAAAATGCGCAAATGTCCTGGATTACCTGACCGCCCTTGTGGTACATTTATGTCGGCGGTCGAGACGGACCCTCACACCCTTTGTCTTTACTGTAGGGGCCAACAGTGTGATAGTAGTAATAAGTGTGGTGAGTGTAGGGAGTGGTCTACCTCCCAGTGGGAGAGGTTTTCTCGGCGACGGAAGAAGAAGTCCAGGCGGGATATTTCTCCTTCGAAGATTTCTTTGAAAGAAAAAAATCCCAAGGACTCTTCTTCCGTTGTCCAAACCTCCTCCGAAGCTCCCACTCGATCGGTTTCTGCCGAGAGACCGTCGAGGGGTAGCGTAGGCCATGGTTCTGTTTCTCGATCTCGGGATTCGGGAGATGGCGTTGCCTTCCCTAGTGAGGCAGCTCCATCTCTTCCCCGGGGGGAGGATTTAAATGTTAATGTCAATGTAACTGATTTATTCCAGCTTTGGTCTTCCTAGGGGTTCGAAGGCTCGCCCTCCAAGGAAGCCTTGTTTGACATCATCTGGTTGGGTGCCACTGTCAAGCAATTGCCGATTTTGGCAGAGGTTGATCCTCTGTCTATCGTCAACGTTGTGGTGGCAGAGGTATCCGATGCGATATCTCCTACCTCTGCAACTTCTCAACCTGCTGTAGCTGAAGGCTTAGTTTCTCCCTCAGCTCAACCTTCGAGGGAGGAACTAAGTCCGACAGTCTCTCCTGCCGGTGATTGTCCCCCTCGGGGGAGTTCACTCACAGAGACTCCTCTCCGGAGGACTGCTGATGGTCAGCTTGCTGACCCAACAGCCCCCAGAGGGCGCATACGTCGTAAGGCTCGCCTTCCCCTTCACCGGAGAGGCCTTCCGTCACCTCATAAGGGTGTGAGGAGGCCCCTCTTCAGTTCAACATCATCGTTGCAGTCCGCCACAGAGGATCCTCGTCATAGATCTCCGACTGTTCCTGCTACAACCCTGGACCTCTCTGCGGATCGTTCGCGATCCCCTTCAGTTGAAGGTCGTCCTTACAAAGGGAACGCCGACCTTCCACCCGTCAGACCTGCTGACCTGCCATCGCCGTTCCTGGCTGCTGATGAGCTGTGGGCGCCAACTAAACCTGTTTTTATAAAACAGGCAACGGTCCCTTCGGGCAACAAGGGCGTACGCGCAAATTAACGCACACGTCCCTTATGCGCCATGCAAAGCATGCGCACCAACATTCTCCTAACCTCATTGAGGTTTCGGAGATAGCGCGTCAGCGCTCTCCTGCGGTTGCTGATATAGCACGCAGGCGCGCACCTGCTGCCGACGTTACTAATAAAGCGCGTAAGCACTCACCTGCGCGCCAGCGCGAACCTGTTGGCAATGGTCCTGTTAAAGCGCGCCAGCGATCACCTAAGTACCAGCGCTCACCTGATCGCCAGCGCGCCACTGGGCTCCCTCAACCTGCTGCGCGCCATGCGCGCCAATGTTCTCCTGCACGCCAACGCTCACCAACGCGCCGGCGCTCTCCTGCACCAACGATCTCCTGTGCGCCCACGATCTTCGGATCTAGGTGTAGTATTGAAATTTTAAACTTCCCCTACTCGCCAGCGCTCGCCAACGCGCCATCTGCCTTCACCTGCGCGTCACCTACACGCGCCCACTCCCATCTCCCACAGCAGTGATGCATCGCCAGCCTGATGTGCGCCCACAAGAAGCACGCCAACGTACGCAGGGGGAGATATATCTCCTGCGCTCGCGCCCAACTACATCTCCTAGAGTGCACGATCCCTCGCCCACACGGGCTCTTCATCTTGATTCTGCACGCGAGTGCGCAATCTTCTTCCTGCGCACCCTCTGATGTCTCCTGTGCACGCTCCTACAGTCTCCCGCGCGCGACCCCGGGTATTCCCCATTGTGCGATCATCAATATCCTCCCACGCGCAAGGCTGCAGGACAACGCGTGACAAGGTCACCATCGCCACATTCTCCCCCCCCCCCCCCCCCCGCAAGCGCAGAACAGCGCGCTCGCTGGTAGGGGGAAGGTTCCAGAAAGGTCCAGGGACATTTCTTCTTTGTCTTCTTTTCAGGCGAACCCCCCTATGGAAACTCCTCCCAGGGATCGGTTGATCCCTGTCCCTACATAGGGAGTGTCTGACAGCGCAGCCGTCAGCCAGCAGCCTTGGTTTGGGGCACTGATCAGAGCGGTCATGCAGGCTTTTAAGCCTGTTCTCTCTGAGCTGGGCCACAAATCCTTGGCGGCGTCTACTCCCCTGAAGAAAAAAAAAGGAGTTTCGGACGCGGTGACTTCTCCAAGGACTAAGCTCTCCCCTCGTAAGCCTTCGAGGCAGTCCCCCCCCCCCCAAGACTTTTTCTCCCTCCCCTCCGGACGAGGATTTCCCGTCCTCAGAAGAGTCGCGTGAGGTGGGGCGTTCCCCCATCGCACCAATGAGGGAAACCCCACCTCACGCTGGAAAGTCTTCTCGGGTAGGGGCGGAGAAGAGCCTACCTCCGTCGTTGTTGGAGTTCTGCATCCCTCCCAGGAGGGAGTCGAAGGACTCCAAGACAGTACCGAAGTCCTCGTCAAGACTTAGAATGGAGCCAGCCAGTCACTTTGAGAACGTCCGCGAGTCTCCCCAAGAAGAGCCTTTGGGGACAGGAGACTTCACTGCTAGTCCTTCAGGAGGAGAGCTGCAGGAGTCAGAACATGCGGTTTGGCAGGTTCTGACCCTTATGAGGACTCTCAATGGGTTTGCCGACCCAGAGATTCCTCCTTGAGAGGGCAAAGACACGGTCTTGGACCGAGTGTTTGGGACTCAAAAACCCTCTAAGGCCAGTGCACCTTTGCCCTGGTCTCAAGGGGTTAAGAGTGCCAGGGTCAAGATTGCAGTCCAGCTCTCCGAGCTAGCCTCCTCCAGCCGATCCAGTGCCGGCAACAAGCTTCTCCCACCTCCTCGTGTACAGCAGAGGAGGTACTTCGAGATCTTAGAGGAGTCTTGTTTAGCTCTTCCCCTTCATTCATTGAAGAGCTTACCAGGGGAGTCCCTCTTAAAGACTCTCCAACCGGCAGGTCTCATTTTCGGCGACTGAGATCCTTAATCAGGAGAAGGTTGCGAAGTGTGCCATGCAGGCCACTTCGTGGCTGGATATCTGGTTAGGGACCTTAGGTATCCTGATACGTTTGGAGGATTTATCCAAAGAACGTACCAGGAAAGCTATGGAGACCTTTTTACTCTCAGGCACTCGCACGATCGAGTTTCTGGCCCTCCAAGTCTCGAACTTGTGGGCAAACACCATCCTGAAACGTTGGGATGCGGTGTCTGAGAGGTTCCATCAAAAGGTCCCTAGCACCGAGATAAGCAGGCTCAGACATTCTTCCGTGATGGGAACGAACCTGTTTGAGCCTAAGGACATGGAGCATGCCGCTGAGAGGTGGAGGAAGTCCCACCAAGACTCCGTCCTACATAGGGCTTTGACATCCAAGCCCTATAAACCTCCAGCACCCCAGCAGCCCCATCCTACCAAGACCACGAAACCACAACGGCAGCGAAGACAGTGGTGTAAAGGCAAGAAGCTCCAGGGGAGGGAAGATTCCTAGAGGGAGCAGCCGAGGCCGCAAACGCTAGGATTGGCAATCCCCCTGCATGTCCACCAGTGGGGGGATGCCTTCAAAGTTGCGCAGACAGCAACTCGGGGCCGATTCCTGGACGATTTCCGTAATCAGTCAGGGATCTTGCTTCCCGTTCACAACATCTCTACCTCCCCTGACGACGAATCCAGTGTCATTGAGCTCCCTTGCCATGGGATCAGCAAGGGGGCAGGCCCTTCGGGCAGAAGTCCAGACCATGTTGAAGAAGGGCGCTCTCCAGGAGGTCCTCGGCGGGTCCCCAGGCTTCTTCAGTCGACTCTTTCTTGTAAAGAAGGCGTCTGGAGGCTGGAGACCAGTCATCGACCTCTCGGCTCTAAACAAGTTTGTCAAACAAACTCCGTTCAGCATGGAGACCGCAGACACGGTCAGACTTGCAGTGAGACCTCAAGATTTTATGTGTACACTGGATCTGAAGGACGCGTACTTCCAGATCCCAATCCATCCGTCTTCAAGGAAGTACTTGAGATTCAGCCTAGACAAGGAATACCAGTTCAAGGTGCTGTGTTTCAGTCTCTCCACAGCACCACAGGTTTTCACCAGTGTTCACCCTAATATCGTCATGGGCACACAGGATCGGCATCCGTCTCCTCTGTTATCTGGATGACTGGCTGATCCTAGCAGACTCGGAGTCATCCCTTCTTCGACACCGAGACAAACTTCTGGGACTTTGCCAGGATCTGGGGATCATGGTAAATCTCGAGAAGTCCTCTCTGCTTCCCACTCAAAGACTGGTATACCTAGGCATGATTATAGACACCAATCTCCACAAAACCTTCCCATCAGACGACAGGTTGCAAGCCCTTTTCTCAGACGAGAACATCCAGCCCAATCGTGGTTACGTCTCCTCGGTCACCTCTCATCTTTGGCTTGTCTAGTTCCCAACGGTCGCCTCAGGATGAGATCCCTCCAATGGTGACTCAAGTCTCGTGGAGTCAAGGTTACGATTCCCCGGAGGTCATGATCCCTATGGAACCTGCGGAACAGACGGACCTCCAGTGGTGGGTGACAGACGAGAACCTACGAAGAGGAGTGGACCTTCTCGTCCTCCCCCCAGATTTGATGCTGTTTATAGACACCTCAAAGAAAGGGTGCGGGGCCCATGTTCTACACCACATGACCTCAGGCATGTGGTCAGAATCAGAAAAGTGCCTCCATATAAATCTTCTATGAGAAGAAGGCCGTTTTCTTGGCCCTTCAGCAGTTCCAACAATACCTGGCGGGTTACTCTGTGGTGGTGATGTGCGACAACACCACACTTACATCAACAAGCAAGGAGGTACCTTTTCGAAGCAGCTATCCCATCTTGCAGTAGAGATACCAAGTCCATTCGATTCCACTATCGGCACGCTTCATTCCAGGCAAAAGGAATGTGCTCGCCGACAATCTGAGCAGAGCGTCTCAGATAGTGAGTACCGAGTGGTCTTTGGATCATCTAGTAGCCAACAAAGTCCTGACTTTGTGGGGTTCCCCGACTGTGGATCTGTTCGCGACAGCATTGAACTTCAAGCTTCCACTATACTGCTCCCCAGTCCCGGATCCCAAGGCGCTCTGGCAAGATGCCTTCCAACAACGGTGGGACAACATCAACGTGTACGCCTTTCCCCCGTTCTGTCTGAGGAGGAGGGTGCTCAATAAGACCAGAATATCGGTCAATCTTTCAATGACCCTCATAGCTCCGCTATGGCATCACGCGGAATGGTTTCCGGACCTTCTGCAACTCCTAACGGAACTTCCGAGAGAACTCCCTCCACGACACGATCTACTCAAACAACCACATGCCAACATCTTCCACAAAGCCGTAGCTTCGCTACGACTTCACGCCTGGTGACTATCCAGTATCTCCTCGCTGAGAGAGGATTTTCGCAACGAGTTGCGATTAGGATGTCTGGACACCTGCGAAAGTCATCCGCATCTGTCTACCAGGCAAAGTGGAAAGTCTTCTGTGGTTGGTGTCGTGGAAGGGGTATCTCTCCACTCGATGCCACTATTCCAACAATAGTGGAGTTCCTCGTGTATTTGCGGGAAGAAATGCGCCTTTCAGTCTCGGCAGTGAAAGGCTATCGTTCAGCCTTAAGTCTAGCCTTCAGGCTCAAAGGAATGGACATTTCTTCCTCGCTGGAACTTTCCCTACTCATACGAAGTTATGAACTTACCTGCCCTCAGTTTGGAAGTGAGACCTCCTCCATGGAACGTGGTTCGAGTTCTCAGGTCTCTTAAGAGACCTCCCTATGAACCATTATGCCAGGCTTCAGATCGCCACCTAACTTGAAGACGGTGTTCCTACTAGCTTTGGCTTCGGCCAAGCGAGTCAGTGAACTTCATGGTCTCTCATATAACATCGTCCATTCAAGGGGATGGCGGGGAGGTAACGTTCAAATTTGTCCCTGAGTTTATTGCTAAGACTCAGAATCCGGGGGTGCCGGATCCTCGGTTCGACTCCTTCCAGATTTCGAGTCTTTGTTCTGTAACAGATGACCCAGACCATCTTCTACTGTGTCCAGTAAGGAGTCTGAGGTCATATCTCAAAAGAACAGCTGCAGTCCGTCCTCAGGTGCAGGCATTGTTTGTTAGCACTGGGAGGACTAAGAGGAGGGTCACCAAGAACACCATCTCGGCATGGATTCGAAGGGTGATCCATCAGTCCCTGAATCCAGACCCTCCTCCTGTCACGACACCCTAGAGCACATTATGTCAGGGGCGTAGCTACGTCCCTTGCCTTCAAGAAGAATTTCTCCGTGACGCAGGTTCTTTAGGCTGGGGTGTGGAAGCGTCAGACACCTTCACAGCCCACTACCTGCAAGACGTGACCCACAGGAGGCTCGATACGTTTTCTATCGGCCCTGTGGTGGCTGCACAACAGCTGGTTTAGAAGCTCAGGCTCCTTAGTGGACAAGTAGCAGAAGTTGGGGGCATTGTTACCCGGTCCTAGTCTGCATGAAGGAAAAGGTTTGTCTGGCCCTTATTCTTTTCTTCATCTTCCCCTCTCTTGGGGAAAGCAGCATCCTGGGTTCTCTGCACAGCTGACCTCAAACCACTGCAGGTAAACCATGTTCCCTTGTGTTCCTAGTATTAAGCTAATACTGTCATGTCCCCATACCCTGACGAGGTGGTATTGGGAGAGTCCTAGCCTAAAGTTTCCATCTAAAGGACTACAGGTCAACTTCCTAGGACGAGTCACACTTTATTATACCTTCACACACAGCTTGCGTAGGCCGCAGTCCTTGCGTTGCAAGGTTCTAGCGAGGTGCAGGGACTCCTTATTATTGAGCGCTGACACACTCAAATAATGAGTCCCCGGGCAAAGCCAAAAGCCAGTACTGGCCGGGACTTTCCACCCTTCCTAATGGGTGAGTCACCCCTATTAAATAGCGTGGTTTGTATGTCAGTTACGGAACAAATGACAAATTCGTTGATAATTTGTATTTTTCCTATATACAAACCTTAGCTATTTAATCAAACTTGCCCGCCAGCCCTATCCCCCTTGAAGTCCTACCTTCAAGCAAAGTGAGCTCAAGCACAGGTGTGTGTGAGGGGGGCGGGGGGTAGCAAGCTACCCGTCCTCTATTAATAAATCCTCGTTAAAATTTTAATGGCTCGTCATTTCAGCTACGCCGAAAGTAATAACCCCTATTAAATAGCTAAGGTTTGTATAGTTAGGAAAAATTCAAATTATCTACGAATTTGTCATATTTGCAAAAAAATTCACCCAAAATCTGAATATGGAAATAAGCTAAAACTATTCTACAATAATTGAGCCCCATTTGCTGAGATCCAGGGGCGGGGGGAGGAACCATAAGGGAACGTTTCCTGAGATGAGAATAATTTGTATGTTTTGGGGTAAAAAATCTATCCTCTTTTCAACATTTTTCTGTAGTAGGTAAATGACATATTTAGTGACTGAAATTTCTACCTGTAAGGCATAACAAACTGGAAACTGGACGTATTTATCTCAGGTCCTGTGGTGACTGCACAAAACATGGTCAATAACACCTCAGCTCCCTGGTAGGACAAGTAGCAGTTAATTGAGGGCAGATGTTACCAACGAGTAAGTCTGGGATGAATGTAAGAGTGACTGGCCACTTAGTATTTCACCCTCCCCTCTGTTGGGGCTCAGCATCCGAGGAACTCAGCAAGCTGAACTCCTCTGACTGCAGGTGGGTACCATGTCCTTTGTGTTATCTGATAAATATGTAAATACTGTACTTGTTATATGCCCAGTCTCCAAGTGAGGTGGAGTTGGGTAATGTCTAGGTTAAGTGAAGAGCATAGCTGCAATTTTATGCTTACCTGGTGAATTCTCATTGCTAAATCCTATGCTAGCAATAATTGCCCAGGCTGTCATCTTCTAAGGATCACGAAGTGTCAGGGTGCCCTGTAGACAGCTTGTGTGTAGCACAGATGTCAGAGATAGTTACCACTGCTACCCCCCTCTGCTATCTAGCAGTGGGTAGTTACACCTCACAAAAGCTTTAACGGCTGGTTTCAGTTATTGCCAAAATAATACTCCTACGTAAAGAGCTCCAAGATTGTATAGTTAGGAAAAATACAAATTATTCCAAACTTGTCATATTTAGCCCTTGTTATATGGTACTGTAAACTTACCTATTGATTTCATATTGCTAACAGTTATCCCTGTTGATCATAAAGGGTGGGTTGTTAACAGTACAGGTAGAGTTTCAGAAAGTCCAAATACACATTAAATAGATTAATATGGTGTCCAGGCAGCGATTTCTTGAATCAAATATTTACTACATCATCTTCATCATTGTATAGATTGTATATCATTATTTTGGGTTGTAGTTTTCCGATATTTCTCGTTTCAGTGTCAGCCACCAATGTCTGAATTTTGTTTACCGCCTCTTCTCTGATCATATTGTTTGCAAAGTTTACAACAACATTTCCATTCGTAGTTGACCTCGTGTTAAGTATAGGAATGTCTCTAAGTGCTTGTTCAACCTCACGTTTTCTTTCAGTGATTTTAGTTGTTAGTTGATTTAATTATCAACAGATTTTTTTCCTTAACTTTGTCAGCAAATGCCGGTTTCTTCGGTTTGGGTCCTTCAATGTTTGAAGTGTTGCTTTAATTGATTCCATATTCATGGCAAGCATGTCAACTTTCTCAGTGAGGTCGGTGGTCTGGTGGTATTTGCTGCATCTGCGCTAAGGTCCGCAAGTTTGTTTTCCAAGTCATCTATTTTTGCATCTTGTTCGTTCAGGGACAGATCTCTCACGTTTACATCTTCCTTTAATTTTGACATTACTAAATTGTTTTGTCTAGCTTTACGTACACAGTGTGGGCATAACCAGTCTAGGTTTTTCCGTTTATTCTCACTGATGGCTGTCACTATATGCACACATCTCTAATGGTAGAGTCTTTTACATTCACATACTATCCATTTTCTCCGTTCTCCATCTGTTTCATTACATATGAAGCAGACACAGTTAGGAGCAGACATAGTGTACTGTTTCTTATCACTAAGGTATCACTTAGATCTCTATTAAGGGATTTAACAACCACAGATCTACATTAAGGAGATGAAATTGATGCAAAGAGAGTAGCATCATCTGCATATGTGATAAGCTTATTTTGTAGGCCAAACCACATATGTGTATATGTTAAGAAAAGTAATGGGCCAACAACACTACCTTGAGCAACACCAGATATCTCATTTCTATACTCACTATAGTGTCCATCAACAACAACTCTTTGCGATCTATTACTTAAAAATTCAATAATAATGCTAAGAAACGACCCACCCACTCCCATCTGTTTGAGTCTGACAACAAGGGCCTCATGATTAACATGGTCAAAGGCAGCACTAAAATCAAGGCCAATCATACAAACTTCCTGACCACAATCAAGGGATTTTTGTACAGCATTTGAGAGTATAAGAAGGGCATCATATGCTCCAAGACCTTTATGAAAACCAAATTGCAAACTAGGGGAACAGACGATTACCTTCAGCAAACCTATTAAGATGTTCAAAAACTTTAGATAATATGGGAGTTATGGAAATTGGGCGGTAATCAGTTGGACTTGATCTACCACAAACATATTTACATATTGAGGTAACATTACCAATTCTCCAACAAGTGCTAAAAGCTCCTCTTCTTGCTAACTTGCGCAAAATAACAGATAACTTCAGAGCTAAGAAATCTGCAGTTTATAAAGAATAAAGGAAAAATGGCAACTGATTCGTCGTCAGTGATGAATTATTTTCCATCTGTAACCTCCTCAGACAATCTCCAGTGCCTGCGTCCCGTTGTGGGAAAATTTACTCCCGCTGCCAGAGGTACAAGCCCCCAGAAAAGCAACACATACCAAAAGATTTGAACACCACAACTCGTGTCTTTTGTGCCCACTTGACACTAGCAAGCCACAGCTGACGCCCTCTTACGCGGACTCTTTCCTCATTATCCATCGCACACTGAAGGCTTTCTTATTCACCGTTCATGGTGCAGAAGACTGAGTCTTCATTAATCGCCCAAAATCTGCGTATCTCCTTCAAGATGACCCACCTACAGTTTGCCTCTCTAGGGCAGATCGCCCTATTTCACATGTATGTCTTTTTTTAGGGGGGAGCCAAGTAACGCAGGTGTTTCATACACGTACATATACTGTAATGCTATTGCTTTTTTTCTCTCTCAACCATTTGTATTTAAGCTCGTTATCTTGTTGAGTAAAGTCACTTACATTCACCTCGCCTTTCTGTTCGTACGTAACAGGTACCTAGCAACACTACCAACCCATTATTCTTATTCTTGGTTTGTGATTCTTACTGACGCCACTCCAGTAGGTACGGTTTCTCTTTACATGGGAGGGTATAATTCATGTATGACCCAGAGCCTATCACTTTCTCCTATGATAAACACTTGGGGGGCAATAGTGACCTCTCTTTGCTTCTCCACAGATCAAGCCTGGAACACTTCCAGGGAAGTTACAGAACCTTCCGGTTTTGGTTCCAATTAACTTTCAACCTTCTAATCGGTGAGTCGCCCAAATTATAGGACTCGGTTTGTATGGATAGGAAAAATACAAATTACTTAGAAAAAAAACTCATTTTGGGTTGAATATTGTCTTTTCATTTCAGAAAACTCCAACAAATATTTTCATCTTTTCCTTTTCCAATGATAAATGTTCTCTATTATTTCAGATTTTTCATCCCAAAGGAAATAATCATCAATCTATTGTGACGAAGATTATACAAACTACTGAAGATATCTGCAAGAGATACAGGACTGGGAAAAAGGAAGAAGGGTTTGTGTTAGTTCATGCTGTAAGACTTTCATGTAGTGAATAGGAAGTTTGTTGTTAACTTTATATTTTCTGTTTATGATAATATTGAAGAGGATGTCATCCAGTGATAGGGAGGGGATTAAGAACTCTGAATCAATAGAATTTCCAATAAAAAGCAAAATGGAAGATTCCTTTTCACACTCTGCAGTCAAGATAGAAAATGATGATTTGGTCAACCGTTGTGGACTCTTTGATGATGACTCTCTTTTCATGGACCCAGACGTGGAATTCAAAGCAGAGCCAGAATTTGAAGAAGAGCCAGAAATAGAATTCAAAGCAGAGCCAGAATTTAAAGAAGAGCCTGAAATAGAATTCAAAGCAGAGCCAGAATTCAAAGCAGATCCAGAAATATTTGAGTCAAATGAAGGTGACATGAAATGCTGTTTCGACTCTGATGCATCAGTGAGTGAGGAGGATTCACAAATCAGCAAAAGGGAAGTCAATAAAGAGGAGGAGAAGAGTGTAAAGACAAGTGTAAAAGAGGAAAGTGACATACATTTGGGATCCAGGAGGAAAGAGGACAAAGGAGAGGGAAGAGGAAGGGGGAAAGAATGTTCACAGAAAGAGGAGCAGATGGAAAACAGAGGCTGTGAAAAACCTCTTTGTCAGGGAAGTGATTCCAAAACTCAAATTGATGTTGGTACGAGAGAGAAGTCGTTTGTGGGTGGAAATTCTGAAAAGCAATTTAGTGGAGTAGTTAACCCCAACACTCAAATGCTAATTCACACTGAAGACCTGTTCAGATGCAGAGAAAGTGACAAAACATTTTCTAATGAAATTGATCTTAAAGTACATTATGAAACTCACAATAGGATAAAGTCATTCAAGTGCAGTGTCTGTGATAAAGCATTTCGTAGGAGAAGTCATCTTGCAAGACATTTTAGAATTCACACCGGGGAGAAACCATTCAAGTGTAATGTCTGTGACAAATCGTTTTCTGATAGCAGTTCTCTCACAAGACATTATAGAATTCACACTGGTTCATTCAAGTGTAATGTCTGTGACAAAGCATTTCATTCGAAAAATGACCATACAAAACATTTTAGAATTCACACTGGGGGGAAACCATTCAAGTGTAATGTCTGTGACAAAGCATGTAATAGGGAAAGTAATCTTGCAACACATTTTAGAATTCACACTGGGGAGAAACCATTCAAGTGTAATGTCTGTGACAAAGCATTTCATATAAAAAGTTTTCTTGCAAGACATTTTAGAATTCACACTGGGGAGAAACCATTCAAGTGTAATGTCTGTGACAAAGCATTTAATAGTAAAAGTAATTTTACAACACATTTTAGAATTCACACTGGGGAGAAACCATTCAAGTGTAATGTCTGTGACAAAGCATTTCATATTAAAAGTAATCTTGCAACACATTTTAGAACTCACACTGGGGAGAAACCATTCAAGTGTAATGTCTGTGACAAAGCATTTTCTCAGAAAAGTAATCTCTCAATGCATCATAAAATTCATAATGGATTTTGATGGAGAAAGGATGATGATAGGAACACAAGACCAAGGACTCCTAACAAACAGCTTCAAGAAAATGGTGGGCATATCAGGAAACGACCAGTGTAGGTTTTGTCATGCAGCAGTTGAGAGTGTTGGTTATCTGGTTTCAGCCTGCCAGACTCTAATTCGCAGATGGTCACTACACAGCTCATCACAGTAAGATCTGTAAATATATACATCGGAAAATATGTAAAGACTACAAAATTGAAGTAAAAGATAAGATATGGGAGCATGAACCAGATCCAGTTACCACCAACAGATACATTACCATCTTTTATGATGAGATAATCCCGACAGGAAGATATATAGGAGGTGGTGCTATAAGACCTGATATTTTGATCTGGAATAAAGAAGAAAAAACAGCAAAGATTATAGATGTGACAGTACCCTGTGATTTCGGCTTCAACAGAGCTGAGAGGCAGAGAATAACAAAATATCAAGAACTGAAGAATGATCTGAAAAATACTTGTGAACTGAAAGAAATAGAAGTAATACCTGTGGTTGTGGGGGCAGCAGGACTTATGAAGAAAAGCCTGAGACAATACCTTGAGGGGATACCAAGTTGCCCAAGCATAAATGAGGAGCAGATTGCTGCCATCAAGGGAACAGTGACCATCTTGAAAAGAGCCCTCGGATACAAGGCTAGTGAAGTATAGAGGTGCAACCGTAGACCCAGTGTTGGGGTCCATTGCATCACTAATATAAAGTAGAGCCAATTAAGGTATTAAGACAAAGAGTGAAGCCATTTAAGTGCTGTGTATGTGATATGACATTTACCCGGAGAACACTTTTTTTCAAAGCATAGGAGGAAGATTTGTGCTGGAGAAAATGTTCAAGGAAGTGGGGAAGTTGTGTTCTTTTGAAAAGAAGAGAAAGCTGGTACAAAGCGATTAAAGTTCCACATTTGCTAGACTCTATTTGTGCTCTCTCTTGTTAGGTCAATCAACTGGGATTGAGACAGTTCCATTGCAAATGTCTCTTTACTGGACATTTACAAACAAGTTTAATGTAATTTTGATCAAGCAAGAGAAACATGTCCGATTAAAGGAGATCTGTGTCTCCCTGGTGATGTTCAGCTGCTTGTGCTATTGCACTCAGATGGGTCATCTCATGTTAGCTGGTTATGCACCTCCTCGTTGTACTGTACCTCTGACTCCCTAATTATTCACATCCTTTGTTGCTTAGGAACATTTGACAGTTAGGAACCTTAACTGTATTTATGGAGATTAAATGATTAGAGGAAATACTTGAACAACAGAAAACAAAAGTGTTTTATTTGCATTTGTCTGCTGATCTCTTTTGCAGTATGTGGTGGAGGAGGGACATAATTACTGTAGTGCAGCTTTCTTTAAGAATTTTTGTACTTAGTTAAATTTAACTCAATTGGTTTATTATTGCGCTGAATTTGTTTTGTTTTTCAATTTCTATTATTGGTTTATTGCTACACATCATACAAACCTTTGACCTTTCATACAATGATGACTTCAGGTAGTAGTAGTGGTAGTTGTTGGCGAGTAGGCTTTCCCTATACACCAGGTAGCGTAATTGTGTTACAGTATCTGTGCTAACTGCCTTTATCAAATACTGTATACCTGTTCCTGTTGGGTTGCATGTCTGATGCTCTCCTATCCCTCATGTGTACGTGACCTTCAGTTTCTGCCGATCTCTGACTGCAGAAGATGAACTTCAAGTTCTATCTTTCATCTTCAAAGAGGTCAAGGAGGGATGATCTATGAGTTGCCGTCTCTCTCTCTCTCTCTCTCTCTCTCTCTCTCTCTCTCTCTCTCTCTCTCTCTCTCTCTTTTGGGAGAGAGAATCAGTGCATGCCGGTAATGTCAATACCTGCTGCCATATCGGGTCCCCATTGAAGGGTTCCTGAGATGACAACAGAATCTTCTGATGTGGCGCTGCCAAGGAAGAAGTTACAGAAGCACAGGACGACTGATAAGTCTGATTCTCCACAATCTCAGTCTGGTTCCTCTGCATGGTTTTGTTGGAGGAACAATGTTATAGCAACACCCTTCCATTGGGAAGGCGTTGAGGTGCAATACAAAGTACAAGGGGTCACGCTTCTGCTATCAGTGCCAAATCTCATGAGAGATGAGCCACAAGGTCTATTGGTCAAGATACATACACTTGCTCTAATTCCTCTCCTGCCAGGATGCTTGCCAGCAATTTGGTAACCTTCTCTTCACACTCCCGAACTAGCAGGCGACAATGAGCTACCATAAGGAGCTCTCCTATGAAGGTTGACTCTTCAGATCACTTTTCATAAGCAGTGAGCACCTTTTCCTCGCATACACCTCTTAGTCTTCCTCTACACGTACTATCATTCCCACAAACATGATGATTACTGGTTTGACCTAGAGTTTATATAAGTTCACGATCATTGCCAATTTCAAGGACACGAGATGTTACAATCTCACGAGCAGAAGCAGTAATTGTTCACTCTCTTCTTTCAATAGCCTTCCTCATCTGCTTCTTGTGGAATTTGCCACTTCACCCTACCTCTTCAAAGATAGCAGTCGGGACCACTGTCTTATGAATAACCTCTAAGAAAGACCTCACCATTTGCTATGGTGATTCTCTCCGGTCGTGCATGCAGTTTGCCACCTGTACCATTTGCCTCATTCTCCAATCCTGCATATTGTTTGTATCTTGAAAAATTTAATAACCTTTTTTCCTCCTCCTCCTCATATTTGTATCTTAAATCCAAACACAAGTCAAAGAAAGACCATTAAGTTAATGTTATCAGTAAAGAGACAAACCTCAAGGAAAGAATTTATTGCAAACACAGGATATCAGAGAACAAATATGTATGTGTCCCTCTGCTGCTGAGAGCCCCTTTTTGGGCTGTATCCCTCTCCAGTTTTTTCTTCCTACCTTTGCCAAAGCTAGCAGTGCAAAACGCACTGTGATTATCTTGCATTCTCTTCTTGTGCAGTGAGAATCTGTCAAACTTTGACACTAGCTTTCTTACCTGATGGTGTCTTTGCTGATAGAAAGGTTCCTTTTCAATTTGAATTCTGAGGGAAAGTTCAGAATTCCTAAGTACAAAATGTTACCTTACTTTGAAGTTCTTCCTAAATGAATATTTTTGTCAGTTAGACTATAAAGAAAAGGGAATGTTTTTGTGTCTGTATAGTTGTAAATTAACTTTGAATATTTCTTCTATTTTTTTATCGCTTACATGTATGTAACTTAAGTGTATGTTATATAATTCTTTACTTAAAACAAATAATTATTAATTTGAGATATTGTATTTTTCACGTGAAGTTTTTAATTGAATAAATTATTTTTAAAGAAATGTCCTTATTCAATTTACACTTTAGTTCCTTTCACACTTCAGTATTATTAAATGGACAGTTGTTCCGTAACTGGAATACAAACCTTAGCTATTTAATAGGGGTATTACTTTTGGCGTAGCGGAAATGACGAGCCATTAAAATTTAACGAGGTTTTACTACTCACACCGCTAGTTAGCGGGGGTAGGGGAGGGTGGCTTGCTCCCCCCCCCCCCCCCTTACACACACCTGTGCTTGAACTCGCTTTGCTCTCGGCTCGGATGACAGTCGGATGTGTCCACTGTCATCCTCGCCGCTCATTGGCTGCCATCAATGGTTTTTTTGCTTTCTCTTTTTGACAGTTTTGTGTGTGAAGTTGGCCTCTGCTATTATGTGCACCTGCCCTGGATTACCCGACCGCCCCTGTGGAACATTCATGTCGGCGATCGAGACAGACCCTCACGCCCTTTGCCCTTCCTGTAGAGGTCAACGGTGTAACAGTGATAATAAGTGTACAGACAGTCCCCAACTTATGAACACAATGGGGACCGAGAGTGCGTTTGTAAGCTGGATTGTTCGTAAGTCGTTAGTGATAAATTTGGTCTAGAGTAAGCGTAACCTAACTCGGTTGTTTACGATTTTCAGCCGTAGTAGTCAACAAATAGCCCCATTTCATATAAAATAGGTTATTACAAATATTTTACTTTATCATATTACAGTACAGTAGTCTGTATAATACTGTAAAGTTCAGTACAGTAGGTTGTTGTTAGTCGTGGCGATCAATTTCTCACGAAACAAAAACATGCCATTCGATTACAACAGCTGATTCTCTCTCTCTCTCTCTCTCTCTCTCTCTCTCTCTCTCTCTCTCTCTCTCTCTCTCTCTCTCTCTCTCTCTCTCTCTCGTAGTAAATATAGTGTACTGTGCATTATAATTCCTTTTTAAATAAATGTATATACTGAAAGCTATTTTATTATTCCATTACCCTTTTTTTTTTGCCAGAAACTTACGTAAACAAGCGCCATTTGCATTATCTACTGTACGACTGTAATGTTTACCTTTTCACGGTGATCAAATCAGCTGACTTGTACCGTACTGTATTTACTGTATGTAACAGTACTGTGCATTTAACTGCTTCATGGTTGTTTTGGCATTGTTAAATAAAATGCAGAAGGTTAGTTTACTGTGTTGTTTTATTTTAATTTTGACGACCGACGGAATCAGCTGGGTTGTACAGTAGGCTGTCCTAACGGATGACGTCAGCTGATGCGCGACAACCTGTAAATAATTACGCATTAGCGTACTGTACTAGTAATTCCTTTTTTCAATTAATACTGCTTGGTACAGTACAGTAGTTACTGTAAATTTTATTTAAGATGTAAAATTATTGTACTGTACTGTTCAGTATGTACCGTACTGCTAAAAGACTATTTATCATGATAAAGTATCGCGTGTCCGTACATCTACATAAAGCTCTCTATTTCTCGTACTGTACGTACCCGTACATCTACAAGTACGATATCTCTCGTACTGTACATATACATGTACGCTCTATCTTACATATGTATGTACACAACACACACACTGCAGTCAATAGTAAATATTAGATAAAGTAAGCAATAAAATACTGTACAGTAACTTACGTTTTTAATTCATTCTATTGCGGTGACGGAGAGATGATGAAGGGAGACGAGGCTCTTGATGTAGAAAGCATGGGTGAGTCAGGTGCAGGAGAAGGCATATCTGGGGAATCAGGTGCTGACGAAGGAGATTGTACTGGTGTGGTAAGCCGAGATTTAAAAAACTTATACAAAGAGGTCTGTTTTGTTTTCCTTTTTCTCTCATCATAAATAACACTGTAGCAATTAATTGCATCGTGCACACAAGTGGAGACTTTTGTAAACCTCTCAACATTGGGGTCCTGGCTCTCAAAAATGGATAAAGCTTCCTCAATATTAGAGAAAGCTTCAGCTAATAATTTTGTATCAAATTTCTTGACGGGAGGTGGTTCCTCTTCGCTGTTTTCATTATCTTCCTGACGTTGCATCGCCTCCAACTCCATCAAGTCTTCATTGCTGAGTTCTTCTCCATGAGACTCGAGAAGTTCATGAAAAGCTTCCTCCTCCAGGTCCAGCTCAAGTTTCTTACTGAGGTCCACAAGATTATTCAAAATTTTCTGGCTTTCTTCATCTTGGTCGAAGCCGGTAAAATCATTAACAAACTGTGGAGTAAGGTACTTCCACATGCCATTCAAGTTAGATTTTTGAACTTCCCGCCATGAAGCATGAATATTTTTTACACAGTCGTAAATATTGTACGACTTCCAGAAGTCTTTCAGAGTTTGATTTTAGGTTTCATCGTCGACTGCCTTCAGTGCCTGCCTATAGGTACGCCGCGTATAATATTTTTAAAAATATGCTATGACCCCTTGGTCCATGGGTTGAAGAAGAGAGGTGGTATTTGGGGGCAAATAAATTACTTGAACATCTGGGTGGAAGTCGTCTAAGTGAGGAGGATGACCAGGGGCATTATCTAAGACTAAAAGAATCTTAAAAGGGATGTTATTTTCATGGCAATACAATTTAACTTCGGGAATAAACTGAAGGTTAAACCAATCTTGAAAAATAGCAAGAGTAACCCAGGCCTTAAGGTTGGACATCCAGATGACAGGAAGAGTGCTTTTGTTAATGTTCTTGAAAGCCCGAGGATTTGCTGCACGATACACCAAGAGCGGCTTAAGCTTGCAATCGCCTGATGCATTGGTACCCAACATTAACGTTAGCCTATCCTTTGCAGCTTTGTAACCCGGCATGCTCTTCTCCTCGCGACTGATGTACATTTTCGATGGCATTTTTTTTCCAAAAAAGGCCAGTCTCATCAACATTGAATATTTGCTGTGGAATATATCCTTCACTGTCTATTACACTTTTTAAGTAAACTGGAAACTCTTCAGCAGCCTTCTTGTCCGCACTTGCTGCCTCACCAGTAATGCCTACGTTATGTAAATTAGCGCGCATTTTGAATCTATTAAACCAACCATGGCTTGCTACAAAAGACTCACCAGCTGCCTCCCCACCTGCCTTAGCCTTCACATCTTCGTAAAGGCTTCTAGCCTTTTCTTGTATGAGCATCAGAGATAGAGGTACCCTCCTTTGTTTCTGATGTTCGATCCACATAGCGAGGAGTTTTTCCATCTCTTCCATACACTTTCCTCTTTTCTTGGAAATAATGGTCGAAGCCATTGGTACCGCACTTTTCACATGTTCCATAATACGGTCCTTGCTCTTATAAATCGTGCCAACTGTTGACCGATTTAATTTATAGGCACTCGCAACACTTGCCATCTTCTCGCCACGATCTAGCTTCTTGATGATGGCTACTTTCATTTCCATTGAAATTGATTGCCTCTTCTTTACACTACCTCTATCACCACTAAGCTTGCGCTTCATTCCACTACCACTCGCAATCTGCTTATCAGCCATAGTTAATGTTTACTGTTAATACGTATTTTACGAAAATACAGCGGGAGTTATACACGGGAACAGCTATAGCGATCTCGATAGTGAACACAATGTGTTTTGAACAAAGCGGGCAGCGGGTGCTGCCCGGCGTGGGTAGCGGCGGTGTTGGAAACAAGTCGGGAGTGGCGCTAATTTCAAAATTTAAACTTGCGATAAAATCTACGGAAGTTTACGAACATGTTTGGACTTCCGTCAAATTGTGTTCGTATCTCCGGATGTTCGTAACACGGATGTTCGTAAGTTGGGGACTGCCTGTAGTGAGTGCAGGGAGTGGTCTACCTCCCAGTTGGAGAGGTTTTTACGGTGACGGAAGAAGTCCAAACGGGATATTTCTCCTTCGAAGGTTTCTTTGAAAGGAGAAAAACCCAAGCCCTCTTCTTCCGTTGCTCAAACCTCCTCCGAAGCTCCCAGTCGGCGGTCTCTTTCAAGAGACCGTCAAGTGGTAGCGTAGACCGTTGTACTGTTTTCCAAGCTCGGGGTTCGAAAGATGGCGTTGCCTCCCCTAGCTAGGCAGCTCCACCTCTCCCCCGGGGGAGGATTTGTCAGTAATCCCTCTTTTCCAGCTTTGGTCTTCTTTGGGGCTTGAGGGTTCGCCCTCCAAGGAAGTCTTACTTGACTACATCCGATTGGGTGCCGCTGTCAAGCAATCGCCGCCTCCAGCAGAGGTTGGTCCTCTGTCGATTGTCGATGTTGTGGTGTTAGAGGTATCCAATGCTGTATCTCCTACTACCTCTGACTCTTCAAACCCCACAGTAGCTGAAGGCTTAGTTTCTCCCGTTCCTGTTCAACCAACGAGGGAGAAACTTAAGTCCAACAGTCTCTCCTGCTAGTGTTTCTCACCTTCGGGGGAGTTCACTTACAGAGACTCCTCTTCGGAGGACTGCAGAAGGTCAGCTTGCTGATCCCATGGCCCCCAGAGGGCGTATTCGTCACAAGGCTTGCCTTCCTCTTACCCAGAGAGGCCTTCCTTCACCTGCGGTGAGTAGGCGCCTCTTTGGTTCTACATCTTCGTTGCAGTCCACCGCAGAGGAGCCTCATCAGCGATCACCGAGTGTTCTTGCTTTGGTCCTGGACCTCTCAGCGGATCGTTCGCGATCCCCTTCGGTGGAAGATCGTCCTTTAAAAGAACGCGTCGACCTTCCACTCGTCAGACCTGCCGACCTGCCGTCACCATTCCTGAGTGCTGATGCGCGCTACACGCCGACAAAACCTGACCTCCACGCTCGTCAGGCATCATCTTCTAACCCTAATACAGGGCATCAAGGGCGTATGCGCCAACGCGCGCATACTTCCCTCACGCATTATACCAGCAGAGTAGAGCATACGCGCCCACATTCTCCTGCGTGCCAGGCTTTGCCTGAGCAAGCGCGCCCACGCCCAGCTATGCAACATCCCTAACCTGCGCGCCATCAACCTCCTGCGCGCCAGCGTTCTCTCAACGCGCCAGCGCTCTCCTGCACACCAGCGCTCTCCTGCGCACCAGCGTTCTCCTGCACGCCAGCGATCTCCTGCGCGCCAGCACCCACGCGAAGCAGTCATCTCCTGCGCGCCCACGATCTTGGGATCTGGGCGCTGTTGGGAAGTCTATACTGACTTCTCCCACGCGCCAACGCGCCAGCACTCACCTACGCGCCAGCTTTCTCCAGCGCGCCAGCACTCGCCATCACGCCGACACGAGCAGTCTCCTGCTCGCGTCCACGAGGATACGCGTGCGCGCCCTCGCCCATTCTCTCCTGCAGTTGCGCGCCCACAAGATGGGCGCCCACGAGCAGCACAGGCATCAACTGCGCGCTCGCGCGCCAGGGGTATCTCTCTTGCGCGCGCTCGCCCTACAGCTTCTTCAGGGGCACGCGAACTCTCGCCTGCGTGCCCGCGCGTTCAACGCCCTGATCCCTGTGCACCCACAGTCTCCCATGTGCGGTCCTGCACGCCATCAGTCTCCCGCGCACCCTCGCAGTCGCCCGCGCGCCCACACACGCACCAGCAGTCGCCCACGGGCGACCCCTGGTATTCTCCATCGCGCGAGCGTCAATATCCTCCCGCTCGCGAGGCTGCTAGACAACGCACGGCAAGGTCACCATCGCCTCATTCCCCTCCCCGCAAACGCATAACAGCGTGTATTGCGGCGGAAGGGAAACATCCAGAGGGGTCCAGGAACCCTATTCATTTTCAGGCGAACCCACCTATGGGAACTCCTCCCAGGGATCATTTTATCCCTGTCCCTTCAAAGGGGGTGTCTGTCAGTCAACAACCTTGGTTCGGTGCACAAATCAGAGTAGTTACACAGGCATTCAAGCCTGTTTTCTCTGAATTAGGGCACAGATCCATGGCTGTCTCTACCCCTCTGAAGAGAAAAAGAGGAGTTCCGGACGCAGTAACTTCTCCAAGGGCTAAGTTGACTCCACTCAAGCCTTCGAGGAAGGTTCCTTCATCCCCGTGACTTTCTCTCCTTCCCTGTCGGAGGAGTACTTCCCGTCCTCAGGGGAATCATGTGAGGTGAGACTTTCCCCCATCGCACCAATGAGGGAAACCCCTCCTCGCGCTGGGAAGTCTTCCCAAGTGGGGGCTGGAAAGAACTTGCCATCTTCTATGTTGGAGTCCTACATCCTTCCCAGGAAGGAGGCGAAGGACTCGAAGACTCTACCAAAGTCCCCTACAAGACCAAGGACGGAGCTAACTAGCCACTCGGAGAACGTCCGCGACTCTCCCCAAGAAGAGCCTTTGGTGACAGGAGACTTCGCTGCAAGTCCAACATCAAGAGGAGATCAGCGTTTTGGCCAGTTCTGACTCTAATGAGGGCTCTCAATGGGTTTTCCGACCCAGAGATCCCTCCTCGAGAGGGCAAGGACACAGTCTTGGACCGCGTATACGGTACTCAGAAACCATCCAAGACCAGTGCGGCTCTGCCCTGGTCTCAGGGGGTTAAGAGTACCAGGGACAAGATCGATGTACAGCTCTCCGAGCTGTCCTCCTCCAACCGTTCCAGTGCCGGCAACAAGCTTCTCCCACCTCCTCGCGTACAGCAGAGGAGGTACTTCGAGATCCTTGTGGAGCTTTGTTTAGCTCTTTCTCTCCACCATTTGTTGGAAGAGCTTACCAGGGGAGTCCCTCTTGAGAAAGACTCCAACCTGTAGGTCTCGTTCTTGGCAACCGAGATCCTTAACCAGGAGAAGGTTGCAAAGTGTGATATGCAAACCACGAACCTTAGGTATCCTGATACGCTCTGAGGATTTCTCCAAGGAACGTACCAGGAAAGCTATGGAGACGTTCCTTCTCTCAGGCATTCACACAATCGAGTTTCTGGCCCACCAAGTCTCGAACTTGTGGGCAAACACCATCCTGAAACGTCGGGATGCGGTGGCTGAGAGATTCCATCAGAAGGTCCCTAGCACCGAGATCAATAGGCTCAGGCATTCTTCTTTAGAAGGAACGATCCTGTTTGAGCCTAAGGATGTGGAACAGGCTGCTGAGAGGTGGAGGAAGTCTCACCAAGACTCCCTCCTTCATAGGGCTTTGACATCTAGGCCCTATAAGCCTCTAGCACCCCAGCAGTCTCGTCCGACCAAGACCGCAAAATCAACGACAGCAGCGAAGACAGTGGTGTCTAAGCCCTTTCTTGTCAAGGATAGGAAAGGCTAAATGTCCTCCAGGGGAGGTAAGAATCCTAGAGGGAGCAGCCGAGGCCGAAAACGCTAGGATTGGCAGTCCCTCTGCATGTATGTCCATCAGTGAGGGAATGCCTACAAAGTTGCTCAGACAGGTGGCAGCAACTTGGGGCTGATTCCTGGACGATTTCCGTAATCAGTCAGGGATATCGCGTCCCGTTCACAACATCTCTACCTCCCCTGACGACAAATCCAGTGTCATTGAGCTCCCTTGCCATGGGATCGGCAAGGGGGCAAGCCCTTCGGGCTGAAGTCCAGACCCTGTTGAAGAGGGGCGCTCTCCAAGAGGTCCTCGACGGGTCTCCAGGCTTCTTCAGTCGACTCTTTCTTGTAAAGAAGGCGTCTGGAGGCTGGAGATCAGTCATCGACCTCTTATCTCTGAACAAGTTTGTCAAACAAACTCCGTTCAGCATGGAGACGGTGAACACGGTCAGACTAGCAGTGAGACCGCAAGACTTCATGTGTACACTGGACCTAAAGGAGCGTACTTCCAGATCCCAGTCCCTCCATCTTCAAGGAAGTACTTAAGATTCAGCCTAGACAACAAAGAGTACCAGTTCAAGGTGCTGTGCTTCGGTCATTCCACAGCACCGCAAGTTTTCACCAGAGTGTTCACCCTAATATCTTCGTGGGCACACAGGACTGGCATCCGTCTCCTTCGTTATCTGGACGGCTGGTTAATCCTAGCAGACTCGGTGTCGTTCCTTCTTGAACACTCGGACAAACTTCTGAGACTTTGCGAGGATCTGGAGATCCTGGTAAATCTCGAGAAGTCCTCACTGCTTCCTACTCAAAGACTGGTATATCCAGGCATGGTTATAGACACTAATCTCCTCAAAGCCTTCCCATCAGACAACAGGATAGCCAGGCTGAGGAAGGTCGCAAGCCCTTTCCTCAGACGAGAGGAATTTCCAGCCCAATCGTGGTTACGTCTCATCGGTCACCTTTCATCATTGGCTCATCTAGTTCCCAACGGTCGCCTCAGGATGAGATCCCTCCAGTGGCGAGTCAAGTCCCGGTGGAATCAAGGTTACGATTCCATGGACGTCCTGATCCCTATGGGACCTGCGGAACTGACGGACCTCCAGTGGTGGGTGGCAGACGAGAACCTACGAAAAGGAGTGGACTTTCTCGTCCTCTCCCGGGATTTGATGCGTTTTTCGGACACTTCAAAGAAAGGGTGGGGGCCCACGTACTGCACCACACGACCTCAGGCCTGTGGTCAGAGTCAGAAAAGTATCTCCATATAAATCTCCTAGAGATGAAGGCCGTTTTCTTGGCCCTTCAAGAGTTCCAACAATACCTGACGGGTCACTCTGTGGTGGTGATGAGCGACAACACCACAGTAGTGGCTTACATCAACAAACATGTAGGTACTTTTTCACAGCAGCTATCCCATCTAGCAGTAGAGATACTAAGATGGGCCGAAATCCACTCGATACCGCTATCGGCACGCTTCATTCCAGGCAAAAGGAATGTGCTCGCCAACAATCTGAGCAGAGCATCTCAGATAGTGAGTACCGAGTGGTCTTTGGATCATCTAGTTGCCAACAAAGTCCTGACTTTGTGGTGTTCTCCGATTGTGGATCTGTTCGTAACAGCCCTTAACTTCAGGCTCCCGCTGTACTGCTCCCCAGTCCTAGACCCCAAGGCTCTCTGGCAAGATGCTCTCCAACAACGGTGGGACAACATCGACGTTTACGCCTTTCCCCTGTTCTGTCTGATGAGGAGGGTGCTCAACAAGACATCGGTCACTCTTTCAATAACCCTCATAGCTCCGCTATGGCATCACGCGGAATGGTTCCCGGACCGTCTGCAACTCCTAACGGAGCTACCAAGAGAACTCCCTCCACGGCACAATCTGCTCAAGCAACCACATGCCAACCTCTTCCACAAAGCCGTAGCTTCGCTACGACTTCACGCCTGGAGACTATCCAGCATCTCTCTGAGAGAGGATTTTCGCAGCTAGTTGCTGTCAGGATGTCTGGACATCTGCGAAAGTCATTCGCAGCAGTCTACCAGGCAAAGTGGAAAGTCTTTTGTAGTTGGTGTCATGGAAGGGGTATCTCTTCACTCGATGCCACTATTCCAACAATAGCGGAGTTCCTCCTGTATTTGTAGGAAGAAATGCGCCTTTCAGTCTCGGCAGTGAAAGGCTATCGTTCAGCCTTAAGTCTAGCTTTCAGGCTGAAAGGGATGGACATATCTTCATCGCTAGAACTTTCCCTACTCATATGGAGTTATGAACTTATCTGCCCTCAGTCGGAAGTGAGACCTCCTCCATGGAACGTGGTTCAAGTTCTCAGGTCTCTTAAGAGACCTCCCTATGAACCATTACACCAGGCATCAGATCGCCACCTAACCTGGAAGACAGTGTTCCTGCTAGTTTTGGCTTCGGCCAAGCGTGTTAGCGAACTTCATGGTCTCTCGTATGACATGGCCCATTCAAGGGGATGGGGGAGGTAACGTTCAACTTCGTCCCTGAGTTTATTGCTAAGACTCAGTATCCTGGAGAAGCGGATCCTCGATTCGACTCCTTCCGGATTTCTAGTCTCCGCTCTGTAACAGATGACCCAGACCATCTCTTACTATGCCCATTAAGGAGTTTGAGGCTATACAGTGAACCCTCGTTTATCGCGGTAGATAGGTTCCAAACCCGGCCGCGATAGGTGAAAATCCGCGAAGTATTGACACCATATTTACCTATTTATTTAACATGTATATTCGGACTTTTAAAACCTTCCCTTGTACGTAGTACTGTTAACAAACTACCCTTTAATGTACAGAACACTTAATGCATTTACTACAGTACCCTAAACTAAAACAGGCACAAATATTAAAGGCTATTTTATATCATGCGTTTCCTAAACACGCTAAAAAGCACGATAAAAAATGGCAACCAATGTTTTGTTTACGTTTATCTCTGATCATAATGAAGAAACAAACTCATTTAGTGTACACATATATGTATAGGTTAGTTTTTGCATCGATTATATTGATGTATACAGTATGTTGATTTTGTTATTACCAATGTTTTACTTAATTTTCCTTAGGACTTCCAAATGAAATGTTTTTCTTTATGACGCCGCCTGAAACGACGGCGTCATAAAGTACGCTCAGTAAACAACCACGCTCAGAACAAAGAAGGCATTTAACGCGCATGATGAAAGTGATAAATAATGATATTTACAGTAAAAGCATTTACAAAATATGTTATTACAAATATTATTTACCGTATCTATATAAAATCATACAGTACATACTGTACGTAGCAAAGCAGGAAAACAATTTACGAGAGAGAGAGAGAGAGAGAGAGAGAGAGAGAGAGAGAGAGAGAGAGAGAGAGAGAGAGAGAGAGAGATTGTTTTACGTACGTAAATGTAAATTTTAAACAAAAAAAATATGATAGGCTTTTAAAACCTTCCCTTTAACTTAATGCATACAGTACTAAACTATAAAACAGGCACAAATATTAAAATGTTAGAATATTAAAGTAAAAAATAAAGATTGTTACTGTACTCACCACGAAAGAAGTTCAAGAAAAACTTGAATGATGATGGCGATGAATTTGCTGCACAGTAGAAAGGATGATGATGAAGCTGATGATGTCTTCTACTGTGCAGCCAATAATAGTATTTTACGTCTTCAGACGGAGGTATCTTTTCCTGGGACACCTCTTCAACTTCTTCCTGAGACACTTCTTCAATTTCTTCTGAGGGCATTGTGATCGGAAGTTGCTGCCGCTGCTTCTTTTTTCGCAAGAGCATCCTGTAGGGAGCCATGTGTTCATCGATCTTGGTGCAGAATTGTACAGAACGAACCATATCCTCGTCCCACTCTTGCGACATTTCTTTCACCTCATTCGCAAGCTTGCAGAGCTTGGCAAGCCGTTCTAATGTTAAGACCGTTTCTTCGACATTTTCTTGGATCTCTTCCTGTGTTTCACTGTCTTCACTGCCCGATTTCGTCAGGTCTTCGAGGTCTGCGGCCGCGTAACTTCTACTGTCTTTTAACATAGTATCGAGAAGCGTCACCTTCTCAGCAATCGTCATCATCTTTCGGTGCTGTTTAGGCTCACTACCAGCCTTAGTAGAAGCAGAAGGCTTGGGAGGCATTGTACAGTAGGGTTTAACAGAAAGTTCAACAAAAAGTTCAACTTAAAACAGTCACGCACAGCACAGATTAAAGTTCACAATTAACAACGTCAACACAGCGATACAGCGGGAGACAAAGTGACCGCGGAAAGAGATGCTGCGGGTTGGAGAAGCTGTCAAAACACCAATCAGAGGCTAGATTACAAAACTTGGGTTCTGATTCGTCATCTATCAGCGCTTGAACCAATCACAACCCAATTCAAAGTACAAGATACCCTGCGTACAGTATACTGTACAGTAATAATAATAATAAATAATGATACTGTAATAATAATAATAATAATAATAATGATAATAATAATAATAATAATAATAACAATAATAATTTTAATAACAACAACAATAATAATAATAATAGCTTTACGTACGCTATTTTACGCTTTTGTTGTAGGATGTGTGTGTGTCTCTCTCTCTCTCTCTCTCGTACGCTTATTCGAAATGTGATTTTTGCAACAAAGAATATTATTGGATGCAGTACTACGTACGTATACATACAAAAGATTCATGGAAAAGAAGCACTTCCATTACATTTGTAGTAATGTACAGTACAGTAGTAGCCAACAGCAGACTTACACCATTCTAATATGGTATGACTGCATCTGATTTGCGTTTCATGTTCGATTTAATTTTACTACGTACTGTATACAGTACTGAATTATCGTATGATCACATTCTCTTTTCGTGTTTTAATTCTTTCTGTGCTTAATTATATGTCATATGTAATGCAATGAACAATCAGTAAGAGCAGATATTACTAATTACAGTATTAATGGAATTACAGGTAACGAAATATCGTATTTGGGGTCTTCAGATATTGCGGTATTTTCGAATTTTCAATATTAATCTTACCCGATAATCATGTAGCTGTCAACTCTGTTGCCGACAGAAATCTACGGTCGGGATACGCCAGCGATCGCTATACAGGTGGGGGTGAACACCACAGCGCCATCTGTGGTCAGGTACTCCAGTACTTCTTGTCAACACCACCTCAATTTTTCCTCTGTCGTGCCTCCGGCTAGACCTACATGGATACGCTGTTGATTCTGGAGTTATTGCTCACGATTTGGTGATGTATTTGCTCCAGAGTTTAGCCTTCGCTATTCAGGAAGCTATATCATTAGCTTAGCAAGTTTTTGGAATTAATTTGATTTAATTTTTTATTTAATTTTGGTACGAAGAGAGTATGAACTCTCTTTCACTTTTAAATGGCCGACCCTTCCCTTAGACGGAAGTGTTGGTGTCGAAGAGAGTATAGACTCTCTTAATTTTGCTTAACAAAGTTATAGATTTATTTTATATCTCTCCGCCTTTTATAGGCCTCTTTGATTAACTTCCTTTTATTATAAACTTATTAAAATTAATTTTTATTTTTGTTTATATTCGACCTTTCCTAATAGTAGGCGGTCTTTTCTTGGAACCGAAGTTAATTAACATTGAGCCCGTCATTTCGTTTTTACCTGTTAACATATTATGCTATTTTAATGTTTTTGAAAGAATTTCTTTGATAGTCTTGTACTGTTTTCAAAGTTGAACTAACGTTTTGTTTTGTCTCTGCAGTTGTTGACGTTCAGAACGTTCAACTTGCGCTCTATCGTTACGATAGAGAGAGAGTCTATCACGGTGTCACGTTGCAGTAAGAGTAAACCGATTCTAGCGTTTTGTTCATTCTTTCTTAGCTTAAATGGTTTTAATTCTAATAAAGGAACTTTGTATTTGGGAAATCTTTGTTTTTTTCCTTTAACAATAATATGTTTTAACGATATATATAATTGGGCTCTTCTCTCAGGTGCTAAGTCAAGAGAGAGAGAGAGAGAGAGATAGAGACGGAGGGAGAGAGAGGTGGATAAACGTTTCGTTCAAGCGGGTAACGTTGTTATCGTTTTTGCTCTTCTCCCTAGTCTCTTTAGGGGAAGAAGGTAAACGTTTCTAGAGTTTTATTCTTGTTCTCAGGCTTTATGCGGTGAGAGATTTTAAACGTAGTTTATTTGATCTAGTGTTTAGTCTCTTTTCCAGCCACTGAATTATTTATCTTTCATTGTGTTTTTCTGTTACATTGTAATACTGTTTTCGCAATTACTAACTTTTAATGAAGGATAGAATTGCGTGTTTCAGGTACAAACCACTTAAAGTTTCGAGTTCAGTGAAATAAGTGCAAACAGAAAATCAAAAGTGATAAAGTGATAAGCGCAAAGTGTTACAGTGTTGCGTTCGAGGGTTCGTCTGTCCGTGCCAGTTGTTCGCCTAGTCTGGGACCTCTTACAAGCTCCCAAGCCCAGGGGAGAAGTAATGTCGAAGGACTTATGGGTTCAGCAGGCCTTGATCGACGAACAGACGTTTCCCTCCGTGGTTTCGGGTGTTACCAACTCACGTAGCCGACGTGATCACCCCACCCACACAAAGACGAGAGAGCCCTTTTATTCCTCGTCTGCGGAAGAGGTTTCTCGCAGAAACCATGGACCAAATCTTGCAGCTTTTAAGTGCAAGTCGGTCCCTTCCGCGCAAGTCCAACTCCTAGGTGGTGCCATTAGCACTGGGTCAGTTCGGACTTGCTGCAGTACGACAACTGCACACCTCCCAGAGAGGCAAGGTGGTATCGCAACAGACAGTAACTCCGTCTGTTGCCGCACCAGCTGTTTTAGACCCTCAGTTTCAACGGACAGTAGCTCCGTTTGTTGTTGTCTTTCTTAAACTCTAGTGGTCTATGCTGCTGACAATGCAGTCTCAGCTTGCGGTGTTGATGCAGGAGTTTCAGGCAGAGAAGGTTAGCACACCTCCTCCTGCGAGCGCTCATGAGGCAGCCGCCTCAACTCCACCTCTGCGCAGTCCACCCTGCCAGACGTATGATGTTGAGGTTCCTCAACCTACCTCCACGCGTGAGCTGCCGCATTGGGAGTTGCCAGATACCAGCGCTGTGCAGCAACCTCCACTTTCCTTGAGGCAGGAGCCTCTTGCTATGCGGCAACCTCCTCAACACTTGAGGCAGGAGCCTTATGCTTTGCAGCAACCTCCTCTACCCTTGAGGCAGGAGCTTCATGTGTTGCGACAACCTCCTCCATCCTCGAGGCAGCAACCTCTTGCGTTGCGGCAACCTCCACCATCCTTGAGGCAGCAACCTCAACTCTTGCAGCAGCCACCTCCACTCTTGAGGCAAGAACCTCAACTCTTGAGGCAAGAGCCTCAACTCTTGAGGAACCTCATGCTATGAGGCAGCCGCCTCAACGCATGCAGCAACCGCATTCTTCACAGCATGAGCCTCTCTCTGCGCAGCTACCTCCTCAACCCTTGAGGCAGACGCAACTCTTGAGGCAGGAACCTCACAGGAGCCTCATGCTATGCGGCATCCTCCTCAAACCATGAGGCAGGAGCCTCATGCTATGCGGCATCCTCCTCAACCCATGAGGCAGGAGCCTCATGCTATGCGACATCCTCCTCTACCCATGAGGCAGCCTCATGCTATGCGGCATCCTCCTCAACCCATGAGGCAGGAGCCTCATGCTATGCGGCATCCTCCTCAACCCATGAGGCAGGAGTCTCATGCTATGAGGAGCCTCATGCTATGCGGCATCCTCCTCAAACCATGAGGCAGGAGCCTCATGCTATGCGGCAACCGCCTCAACCCATGAGGCAGGAGCCTCATACTATGCGGCATCCTCCTCAACGCATGCGGCATAAGCCTCATCCCTTGCAGCTTGAGCCTCATCCCATGCAGCATGAGTCTCATACCATGCAGCATGAGCCTCATCCCATGCAGCATGAGCCTCATCCCATGCAGCATAAGCCGCACGCCATGCAACAGGCTCTGCTTACCTTACAGCATGCTCTACATACAGCATGCTCTGCATACAGCATGCTCTGCATACCTTACCGCATGCTTCTCAGTCACACATCTTTGGTTGTTGCCAACTCACTAGACTGTCAAGCAGTTTCATAACGTTGCCTTCTAGTCTGCTGCTTTTGCACCAGTGAAACCCTCACTGAGAGAACTTAGCTTTTCTCGGATATGGTTCCTGTAGATGAGAAAGTGCTATTCTCCCTCCTTCTGATTTTCCCTTGAGGACTCTGTCATTTGGAGAGGAGCCTTTAGCTGCTTAGCCTCCTATGGACTTTTATTTAAGCATAGCATGCTTCCAGGGAGGGTAATGGTTCCACTTCAGTCGCTAACCCCGTCTGTTACCACACCTGCTCCCATAGACCTTGAGCTGTGTTGCAAGACATGCAGTCCAAGCTTAGTCCTTGTTAGAGGATTTTTTGTTTACGGAGTCAGTGTGTCACTGGGAAGACGTTCAACAACCAGCAGAAGTGACTTGTTGTGACGCAGTGCGGCAACCTCAGCAACCCGATAAGGAGTTGTCTGTACGACCCAGACAGTCTAGACAGCTTCGGGTTGTCACTGTACTTCCTCGCTTCCCCATGGTTGACAGTTCACAGACTGTGCAGCAGTACCATGATCTTGTGTCCGGCTCCGTCAGACGACTAGCTTTTAAGAGCTCCCACAAGTCGTCGCTGTCTGGAGATTCTCAGATGGACTATGGATCTGACCAAGGAACTGGGCCTCCTGGTCAATTTTGAGGAGTCCCAGCTCGTCCCATCCCAGACCATTGTCTACCTGGGTATGGATCTTCAGAGTCGAGCTTTTCGGGCTTTTCCGTCGGCCCCAAAGATATACTAAGCCCTAGATTGCATCCAGAGCATGCTGAGAAGGAACCGATGCTCAGTCAGGTAGTGGATGAGTCTAACAGGGACACTTTCATCGCTGGCCCTGTTCATCGAGTTAGGGAGACCCCACCTCCCCCCCTTCAGTATCATCTAGCGGCTCACTGGATAAAGGACATGACGCTAGAGACGATCTCAGTTCCTGTTTCCGAAGAGAGGAGGTCTACTCTCACGTGGTGAAAGAACAGCTTTCTTCTCAAGGAAGTCTACCTTTGGCTGTTCAGAAACCCGACCGCCGTCTCTTCTCTGACGCATCAGACACGGGCTGGGGTGCGACTTTGGACGGACAGGAATGCTCGGGAACATGGAATCAGGAGCTAAGGACACTTCACATCTATTGCAAGGAGCTGTTGGCGGTTCATCTGGCCTTGATAAACTTCAAGTCCCTCCAGCTTAACAAGGTGGTGGAGGTGGACTCTGACAACACCACAGCCTTGGCTTACATCTCCAAGCAGGGAGGGACTCATTCGTGGAAGTTGTTCTAGATCGCAAGGGACCTCCTCATCTGGTTAAAAGATCGAAAGCTCACGCTGGTAACGAGGTTCATTCAGGGCGATATGAATGTCATGGCAGATCGCCTTAGCCGGAAGGGTCAGGTCATCCCCACAGAGTGGACCCTTCACAAGAATGTTTGCAGCAGACTTTGGGCCCTGTGGGGTCAGCCAACCATAGATCTGTTCGCTACCTCGATAACCTAGAGGCTCCCGTTGTATTGTTCTCCGATTCCAGCCCCAGCAGCAGTTCACGTGGATGCTTTTCTGCTGGATTGGTCCCATCTCGACCTGTATGCATTCCCGCCGTTCAAGATTGTCAACAGGGTACTTCAGAAGTTCGCCTCTCGCAAAGGGACACGGCTGACTTTGGTTGGCTCCGCTCTGGCCCGCGAGAGAATGGTTCATAGAGGTACTGCAATGGCTGGTCGACATTCCCAGGACTCTTCCTCTAGGAGTGGACCTTCTACGTCTACCTCACGTAAAGAAGGTACATCCAAACCTCCACGCTCTTCGTCTGACTGCCTTCAGACTTTCGAAAGACTCTCAAGAGCTAGGGGCTTTTCGAAGGAGGCAGCCAGAGCGATTGCCAGAGCAAGGAGGACATCCACTCTCAGAGTCTATCAGTCTAAAGGGGAAGTCTTCCAAAGCTGGTACAAGGCCAATGCAGTTTCCTCATCCAGTACCACTGTAACCCAGATTGCTGACTTCCTGTTACATCTAAGGAACGTAAGATCCCTTTCAGCTCCTACGATTAAGGGTTACAGAAGTATGTTGGCAGCGGTTTTCCGCCACAGAGGCTTGGATCTTTCCACCAACAAAGATCTACAGGACCTCCTTAGGTCTTTTAAGACCTCAAAGGAACGTCGGTTGTCCACTCCAGGCTGGAATCTAGACGTGGTCCTAAGGTTCCTTATGTCATCAAGATTTGAACCTCTCCAATCAGCCTCTTTTAAGGACCTCACATTAAAAACTCTTTTCCTCGTGTGCTTGACAACAGCTAAATGAGATCCACGCCTTCAGCAGGAACATAGTTTTCACATCTGAAACGGCTACATGTTCCTTGCAGCTCGGTTTTTTGCTAAAACGAGCTTCCTTCACGTCCTTGGCCTAAGTCGTTCGAGATCCCAAGCCTGTCCAACTTGGTGGGGGACGAACTGGAGAGAGTACTTTGCCCAGTTAGAGCTCTTAGGTACTATCTAAAAAGGTCATAACCTTTACGAGGACAATCAGAAGCCTTATGGTGTGCTATCAAGAAGCCTTCTCTTCCAAGGTCTAAGAACTCAGTTTCTTACCTATTCAGGCTCCTGATTAGGGAAGCACATTCTCATCTGAAGGAAGAAGACCTTGCTTTGCTGAAGGTAAGGACACATGAAGTGAGAGCTGTGGCTACTTCAGTGGCCCTCAAACAGAACCGTTCTCTGCAGAGTGTTATGGATGCAACCTATTGGAGAAGCAAGTCAGTGTTCGCATCATTCTATCTCAAAGATGTCCAGTCTCTTTACGAGAACTGCTACACCCTGGGACCATTCGTAGCAACGAATGCAGTAGTAGGCGGGGGCTCAGCAGCCACTACATTCCCATAATCCCATAACCTTTTTAACCTTTCTCTTGAATACTTTTTATGGGTTGTACGGTCGGCTAAGAAGCCTTCCACATCCTTGTTGATTTGGCGGGTGGTCAATTCTTTCTTGAGAAGCGCCGAGGTTAAAGGTTGTGATGAGGTCCTTTAGTATGGGTTGCAGCCCTTTATACTTCAGCACCTAAGAGTCGTTCAGCATCCTAAGAGGACCGCTACGCTCAGTAAGAAAGACGTACTTAATAAAGGCAGAGTAATGGTTCAAGTCGTCTTCCTTACCAGGTACTTATTTATTTTATGTTATTTTTGAATAACTAATAAAATAAAATACGGGATACTTAGCTTCTTTGTTAACATGTATGCTGGTCTCCACCCACCACCCTGGGTGTGAATCAGCTACATGATTATCGGGTAAGATTAATATTGAAAAATGTTATTTTCATTAGTAAAATAAATTTTTGAATATACTTACCCGATAATCATGATTTAATTGACCCACCCTTCCTCCCCATAGAGAACCAGTGGACCGAGGAAAAAATTGAGGTGGTGTTGACAAGAAGTACTGGAGTACCTGACCACAGATGGCGCTGTGGTGTTCACCCCCACCTGTATAGCGATCGCTGGCGTATCCCGACCGTAGATTTCTGTCGGCAACAGAGTTGACAGCTACATGATTATCGGGTAAGTATATTCAAAAATTTATTTTACTAATGAAAATAACATATTTCCGGAAAATCCGCGATATGTATATATATATGGGTTATGGAAAAAACCCGCGAAGTGGTGAATCCGCGATGGTCGAACCGCGAAGTAGCGAGGGTTCACTGATACCTCAAAAGAACAGCTGCAGTCCGTCCTCATGTGCCAGCATTATTCGTAAGCACAGGGAGGACTAAGAGGAGGGTCACCAAGAACACCATCTCTGCATGGATTCGTAGGGTCATTCATCTGGCCTTGAATCCAGATCCTCCTCCGTCATGTCGCCCTAGAGCACATGATGCCAGGGGCATAGCTACGTCCCTGGCCTTCAGAAGAAATTTCTCTGTGAAGCAGGTCCTTCAAGCGGGGGTGTGGAAGCGTCAAACAACGTTCGCAGCCCACTGCCTGCATGACATGACCCACAGGAGGCTCGATATGTTCTCTATCGGCCCTGTGGTGGCTGCACAACAGCTGGTTTAAAACTTCAAGCTCCTTATTGGATAAGTAGCAGAGGGTTGAGGGCATTGTTACCCGGTTTTAGTCTGCATGAATGAAAAGGTTGGACTTGCCCTTATTCTTTTCTTCATCCTCCCCTCTCTTGAGGAAAGCAGCATCCTGGGTTCTCTGCATAGCTGACATCAAACCACTGCAGGTAAACCATGCTCCCTTGTGTTCCTAGTATTAAGTTAATAGTGTTACGTCCCCATACCCTGACGAGGTGGTATTGGGAAAGTCCTAGTCTACAAGTTTCCATCTAAAGAGCTTTAGAACAACTTCCTAGGACGAGTCACACTTCTTCCTACCTTCACACACAGCTTGCGTAGGCCGCAGTCCTTGCGTAGCAAGGTTCTAGCGAGATGCAGGGACGCCTTATTTCTTGGGTGCTTACACACTCAAATAACGAGCCCCCGGGCAAAGCCAAAAGCCAGTACTGGCTGGGACGTCCACCCTTCCTAATGGGTGAGTCACCCCTATTAAATAGCGTGGTTTGTATCTCAGTTATGGAAAAAATGACAAATTCGTAGATAATTTGTATTTTTCCTAACTATACAAACCTTAGCTATTTAACCAAACTTGCCCGCCAGCCCTATCCCCCTTGAAGTCCTACCTCCAAGCAAAGTGAGTTCAAGCACAGGTGTGTGTGAGGGGGGGGGGGGGATAGCAAGCTACCCTCCCCTAACCCCGCTAACTAGCGGTGTGGGTAGTGAACCCTCGATAAATTTTAATGGCTCGTCATTTCAGCTACGCCGAAAGTATTACCCCTATTAAATAGCTAAGGTTTGTATAGTTAGGAAAAATACAAATTATCTACGAATTTGTCATGTTTCAAGGCAGAAAGTATTTAGAATTTGAGATATTTACTTCTAAATCTTAAACATTGGCAGTTAACAAATGAATATTCAGAGAAGAAGAAGAGAATAAGCCATGGAGCTCTGAAGTCACAGGGGCAATTGGGTGAAAGATAGATTTGGTTATGATTCCTTTGTAATAATGTAGCGGACATGGCTACACTGTTTACTCCACATGGGCAAACAATTTAGGTGATTAGTTATCACTATGTTTACTCCAACAAATTAACGTAATTTTGTTTTTGTTTACATAAGTAACCTGATCCTTTTGAAGATGGATTTTGAAAACAGACAATTTTTCACTTTACATTTGAAGTTGTTAGTCTCTGATGAGGTCAAGCAAAACTGTATACACAATTATATTGATATTAAAACCTATAATTTTCCTCTGTATGTTCATATTATTTACCAAATACTTTACTGTACTCTGTACCTATGATCAACAAAATTGTTTCTTTATATTTCAGTGGTATACTGTAATGATTTAAGCTGCAGTCTGTAACTAAATAAGCAGGAATTGATATGTTCTTATATACACACAATCTTTGGCTCCCAAACTTTGGAGAAAGGTTGACGTAGCTGGGTGAAATGTATAAAGCTATTAATGTAAAAGTCAATTAATTCATGATTTGTTCCAACACCTGATACAAACCCTTTTGCTCTTTACGGTGAATGTGTATCTTAGTAAAAGCTGAACCCAGCCAAAAGACTTTATAGCAAGGTAAAACCACCCACTGATAGTTAGCGAGGGGTAGACCAGCCACCCTGCTCACACAGGACTCGAAGGCCTGCAACACTGGCATTGACTCTGAGTGGGAAAGACTGGGCATTATCCTTTCAAATCCATCCCCAGATGATTCTCATCACCCTAGGACTAGCAGCGGCTACAAATAGACTTGGATCAACTCGAACCTCTCGCTCTAACTGTTGAAGTAATAGTTCCTCCTCCCATACCACCGAAGGTCATACAACGTAAAGAGGCTAGGAGGAAGGCGTCGTCTTTGCTCCTCGCGACCTTTACCAATCAGCCGTGAGAGAGATGGGACTCGTAGACCATTCTGAAGAATAGCACTCGACATCTGAGATCCCAGATTCTCAGAAAGGCATTACCGATCCCAGATTGGCCTCTTCAAGACCAGGGGACTGTGGCTTACCTCGTAGGTCTCAAGTCCTGCTAGATTCATAGTTGATTACTTTGACCCACCCGGGTTTTTATGGATGTGAGCTCGTGGCTTGAAGATTCCTTTGATGATGTCTTGGAACATTCTGGTGGCTTGCTGCTGGTGTCTGCTAGTCCAATGATCTCTCAATTGGAACAGAATGACTCGGACTGTCTTTCTGCAGGTCTTATACTGCATAAGGAAGATCAACTCCTTGGGAGATCCAGATGATGTTCCCACAAGTGAAAGGGTACTTTTTTTGAACTCTTTTATGATACCCCAGCAAGACTAAAGTAGCTTTGCCATGGTCTTGGGTGGCGCGAGTTTCCCAGTCCCTCAGGTTTGTAAGCTCATCTCGTTCACTTCCTCAGCTGTATATATGACAGAGGAAATACTGCGAGACTGTAGAGGACAATCCATCGCCCCTCCCCCCCACCCCCGCCTCTGGATCTTGCAATTTTTGCCTTAAGCCAGAATTCGACCCTTGGAAGACCTCCATCTCTGTTGGTGAGTCTCACAGTGGTGGACGCTGCAATTGTGAAGTGGGTTGAGAAGTGCTCTTCATGATTGAACTATGGTTGGGATCAATGGCATACCTCTTCAAGAATGAAGACTTCACCGAGCAGAAGAGAGAAGTGATGTGCTCATTCCTTCTCTTTTGCACCAGAACAGTGTAGTTCCTAACCCACAATGTTCTCAGCCAGTGAGTCAAGTGGGTTTTGAGAAGGTGTGACGCCATCATCTCAAAATTATAGAAGGTGCCAAGGAGAAAAGCTCTTAAGTTTTGCAATGACTTGATGAACAGTCACTCCTATTTAACGTGGAGGACATCGAGTCAGTTGCAGAGCAGTGAAAGGAGGCTAACCAAGACCTCCCCTTCCTTCAGGCAATGACATCATGTCCATACTCCTCAGCACCACTGCCACAAAGATTGTCTCTTACAAGATGACAGGGGCACAAGAGAAGGTCAAATGTCCCAAAGCAGACTGCCTATTAGAAGCTCGGCCCCAAACAGCCCTCTCAGGCTAGAGGGTCACGAGGTAGATGTGACTGGTCCCACTAAGGGGCTAATCCTCTTACCATTCCACTGATGGGAGGATGGCTACAGAGTAAGTGGCAAAGGTGGATGTTTCACAGGGCCGAACCTTGGTCCATCCTCCGAGAGGTACACCTTGTCCCATTCACTCTCTCTTTCCCTCTTCTAACCTGGCATCCAGTGATGTCAGGTTCCTATGCTAGAGAAGAATGCTTTCCAAGCGGTCCTAGACAGGTCCCCAGGCTTCTACAGTCGACTCTTTCCTGTAGAAAAGATATCTGGAGGCTGGAAACCAGTCATCAATGTCTCAGCCTTGAACGAGTTTGTCCAGCAGACTCTGTTCAAGATGGAGACCACAGAAATAATGACGCAGGCCGTCAGACCAAATGACTTCATTATAAAACTGTTTTTAAAATCTGCATACTTCCAGATCGCTATCCTTCCGTCTTCAAGGAAGTACCTAAGATTCATCCCGAACAACCAGATGTACCAATTCAAGGTGCTGTGCTTTAGTGTGTCCTCATACCCCCAGGTATTCACAAGGATCTTCCCCATTGTAGCGACTTAGTCTCACAGCAGTTGTCTACTTTGTTACCTAGACGATTTGCTGATTCTCGCAGACTCGATGGAGATCCTATTCTTTCTTCGAGAAAAACTCAAGTTTTGCCATGATCTGGAGGCTGCGGTAAATCATAAGAAGTCCTCTCTGCAACCAGCACAAGACCTGGTATATCTCGGGATGCAACCTGGGATCTTGATGCTCAGACTGGTAAGAAGATTGAATTGTGTTCCTCTCAAGGACTAATATAAGTTTCGAGTTTGCATTAACTAACATACTCCTATCAAAAGGAGTCTGGGAATTATACACTTTTATTATGTTCAAAAATTTATTTTATTAATGAAAATATCATATTTAGTAAAATAACTCCGTCACTAGTGTGCTCACCTGCATCAGTGTCTGTTCCAGCTCCACTTGGCAGAGGGTTGTTACGATCGCATGATCTTGCAGTCCTTAACCACAGTTATTGGCAGTGGGTCTCATCTTTTGCTAAAAAACAAGACTGCAAGACAGCAGGTGTCCATTTCTTCCTTTCTACTACACGTAGAATGTACAGTAGTAGTATTCTTACACTCCTACCAGAGGGCTAAAGAATTATTAACGGGTAAATATCTATCAGATTATCCTCTAATATCGTATTCATGATGTTACCAAAATGTTTCATCTATCTTTCCGTTTCTTCTTTTAATGTTATGTTTGACCCATCCTGCCTGTTGACTGATACTTTCTTCCTATTTTCCTTACTCAAGGATATTTCATCAATATAATTTTGTGGAATGAATGACCTAAAAACAAGTGCTGCTACTCATTTTTTTCTGAGATGTTCTGTCTCATCTCTCCCAGCTCTTCTTTTAACTTCACTGCCTACACGTTGGTCCTCATCTCAACCTACTTTCATTTCCTCTCTGAAATTCTTGTATAAGAACCTTCTGCTTTTGTATCAGCTTTACTATATCATATGTCTCACCCAAGCTTAAAGATCTCCTCTGTCTTATTACTCTATACATCCCTTTGCTTCTTTTCCAGCAGTCTGTCATTCATTCGCCTTCCACTTCAAGTTGGCGATGTGATTATACTCAGGACGCCATTAACTGTTTAAGCTGGTTAAAGGTGAGCAACTGTTGCCAGGGACTTGACTTTACTGCTGTGGAGTTAGACGTCTTTTAAGTCTGAGGATCAAATATCCCTAAGAGAGGAAGTCTGTTCCATCTGTTGTGTATTTGCTGATCTGTTGGTGGATGCACACGAGCAACTTTCATCCTAGCGAGTGTTGTTGATTCAACGTTTCTGCCTCACTTTTTGAAAGCAGTTGCTTTGTGACCAATCGCCTGACTTGGTCAGCAATGATATCGCTAAGCTTTGCTCTCTGCCACTAAAGTGGAAGTTAGTCTTTTACTTGAGAGATATATTTGCCTTTATCTACTGCTGTTAGTTTATGTATCCAGGCAACTCAGAAGTATTCTCACGTTCCAACGCAAGAGCGCTCTGGCTCTTCAGAGTTACTGGGAGAACATGGCAGCTATTCCAGTGGCCAGGGGTGTCAGAGGTGAAAGCTAGCCTTTCACCTAAGAGTTTGCTTAATGCAAGCAATCTTTCACCTCCTCACATTGGTATTCAAGCCTCGATCATGGTGCCAAAAGTGAAAGCTTTTCCTTTCATTTGAGAGATTTTGCTTAACCTTTGAATGGTTTAATCTTTTGTGTTATCAAGAATCTGTTGACTTAGTCACTATTTATTTATTTTGTGAAAACATTTAGTCAAATGTAATAATGTTCAAGTGTCTGAGGGTTTATCCATTCTACCATCTTGCTGTTCAACCTCTCGACTTTCCCTCCCACTTTTAATTAGGTGCTCAGTGGCTTGATGGTCCAATTTCTGGGTTATATAACCCAAATTCATAATCCTATATTTCCCGAATACAGTGGAACCTCTACATCCGAACGTATCTACATCCGAATTTTCCAACATCCGAAGTAAAATTTGAGCAAATGTTTGACTCTACACCCGAATTTTATTTCGACACACGAAGTAAACATTACGCCATTGAGCGTTGAGTGCTCAGTTCTCTGTTCTTATGTGTATCTTGTGGTTGTCCTCTGTTTGGTCTGTTATTAACCGTGCTTATTTTCTTCCTTTTCTCACATTTCCTTTTAGATTTTACCTATAATTATGGTGCCTAAGAAGCTAAGTTTCAGTACAGGAAGAAGGCAATTCTTTCATTAGAATTGGAGCAAGAAATTATAGAAAAACATGAGAGCAGTGTGCATGTGAGTGATACTGTATGGCTAAACAATATGGCCGGAATAGGCCTATGATCTCGAGGATCATCAAGGTGAAGGCAGCCATTAAAGCAAATAACCCTCGAAGGGGATCAACATTATTACAAGACATCGTAGCAATACCCTGGAAGAGATAGAACGCCTTTTGTTGATAGGGATAAAGGACAAAGAGATTGTTGGCAACGATCATTTGTGAGAAGGGCCAGCGTGATGAACAGAAAAAAAGAAAAAAGTGAAGCAAAGAAAACCAAGATAGCATTAACAAGCTCTTTTAAATAAGACGTCTCTCTTTTTCTGTTTCTCTCTAAACATAGCATTAACATGTTCTTTAAATAAAATCTCTCTCTCTCTCTCTCTCTCTCTCTCTCTCTCTCTCTCTCTCTCTCTCTCTCCCTCCCTCCCTCCCTCTCTCTCTCGTTCTTCTTCGCTGTTATAGTGTGAGATACGTCTACGTCTATTATTTTTTTTCCGAGAGAGAGGGAGATTAAACAAAAATGTGTGTTTGTATCAATATTTGTTTTAGTTAATAAAGGATTCAGATTCGCTGATATTGTTTTTTTAGTTACATTTAACTGTCTTTCAACTCGTTAACGCTGTTAAAAATCATATGTACACAACACATTTTTGTTTAATCTCATTTTTGTTTAATCTCTCTCTCTCTCTCTCTCTCTCTCTCTCTCTCTCTCTCTCTCTCTCTCTCTCTCTCTCTCTCTCTCTCTCACTAAAAAAATTAATAGATGTCTCTAACACTAACAGTGAAGAAGAACAAGAGAGAGAGAGAGAGAGAGAGAGAGAGTATTTATTTAAAGAACATGTTAACACCATGTCTACCTTCTCGCCGATCGTCCGTCTCTTCCTGGCGTAGCAAATCCTACACCTGCGTTGGCTTGTCTCTAAGGTAAAGTGGCAATAAAACACATTTTTTATTCATTATTTCTTTATATTTATCTTTTTTACATGCTTCTTTCATATTATGCAGTTATGTTATTGTTATGTGTAATTATGTGTAGCCATTTATTAAGGATTTATTATGGGTTTTTAGGCTGAGGAACGAATTAAATGAATTACCATGTATTCTTATGGGAAAATTCGTTTCAACACCCGAACATTTTCTACATCCGAAGTATGTTGTGGAAGGAATTAAATTCGTATGTAGAGGTACCACTGTATAAAATCTTAGTTATCTTGATTTGTTTTTACTAATATATCCACTACACAAAGGGATTCTCAGTATCCCTTTTGGTGCTGGCTTCACCTACTTTTTAGCTTTCTATTTGTATTTGTCCCTGCCTCCTTCCACTCTTCAGACAGACCTCTGTTGTGCAAGTGTGTTGTTCCCCAAATTGAACCTGTGTGTCGCACAGCACTGGGCCAAAATATACTGCATTACATTGTCATTAGGTAGGTGTCCTGGTTCATCGTCCATTTTTGGGGGTCCCCATATGGGCTGGTGCACCTCCTGCTGTGCACTGTAGGTATCCCTTGCGAGTGTCTTTGCAGCACTCCTATGTCCCTTAGTTGCACCCATTTTATACCTTTCTAAATTATTTCATGTCCATTCCCACTTTATATTTTCATCTTACTGGCCAATCTCTTAAGTTTCACTTCAGTGCACTGTCCTGTCTGTTGAGGTTTCCCCAGATAGCACTTAGCCAAAATTCATCAGTTTTTTGGTATATGGACACAACTTTTTCCCTTTGCAAGGTACCTTTACAGTATTGTCTTCTGAGGTTTCCTTGTTACTATTTATCCCATCATTTCCGTTTGTGTCTACTTTCAAAATTGATTTTAATCTTTTTAGAATCTTGAATGTCAAAGTCCTAGATCTGCTTTCCTGGATTCTTGTTGGTACTCTGAAGATCTGTAAACATTTTTAGACAAAACAATACGGGTGAAGACCTGATCAGAGTTAAATGTTAGGTTTGTTGACATTTTCCTCTCTTGTCCTTCTCAAGAGGTTTTAGGATATTAAATCCTTCCTTCTCCCAGATCATTTCTAATTGCTGGAGCTTCGTGAATCACGTTTCATCAGGAAGGACTGAGTCACAAGGTTGGGTCTTTGGACAGAAAGGGTCTTGGCCACCTTTGACTCTGCCGCTTCTAATGCCTTTTTTATATTGTACAGTTTGGTCGAGGTTTCAATTCTACCATCTTGTGGTCTTGTTCATTTCTTTAACTTAATTTTCCCTCTAGGGAAACTGAATGACTTCCATGGTCCCCATGCCAAGCCATATGGTCCAAATTCCATGAATATAGTCAGAAGGGGTTGTTGACTGTCCTCCTCAAGCATTGCACTGTAGACATTACCATGGAGTCTTTACTTCACTCTGTTGTCCATCTTTTTTTTACTTTCGACCAAACTGGTCAATTGTAGAGTGTTTCCCCATTTTCCCTTCAAGCATTGAAGAGTCTCCCCGGTCCTAACATTGGGTTTAATGGCCCAGCCATTTGAACCTTCTCCTTTATAGACAGCCAAGTTTTGTCTAGACTCAGATCAGAGCTTTGTACTTATCATAGAAATCCTGCATTCACCTCTCAAGTAAAGTAAATGAAAACTAATTATTGTGTTTTTGTTGGTCAATCTAATCTGAATTGGCTCTGCTTTTTTCATGATCTCTTGTTTGGTGCAGAGGGGAAGTTTGACAATTGAAAAGTGGCAAGATTCTATCTTAGTAGATTTCCATTTTCTTACTCTTGTGTTTGCAGATGATTAAAATCGCTAATAGTTTTTCAGTTTGCAACAACCAGAACTTACATGAAAGGCAGCATGATATAAATGTTACTGTTGCTTAGGTCGGCAAACTACAAGATTAGAAATCCTGGACACTTGAAATTCCTCATCATATATACAAATTTATACTGACATACACAGCCAGGCCAATGTATTACAGAACGTAGACATAATTATCATACACTTGTAAGTGGAAAACTTAGAGCAAGAACTTTATTGGAAACAATAAAAAATGAAAAAAGGAAAAAGTTTGGAAAATGACTAATCAAAATAAACAATCCAGAAACTAATGTAACTTTCTTTTCATTTGGAGCATAAAAGATTCTTTACACTGAGAGTTAAAGTTCCATGCACATTGTGACATAGCTTCTACAGAAACCACATCCAACTTGTTTCACTCGTCAGTTCACTGAATGTTAGTTAGTGAGAATACACACTCAACATTAGCGGTGTCCCAGAAGGGTCAATGCGGGACGGAGGTATTTGTTTTGATGTGCGTCTGGCACAATACTCTTGATATGCTTACTGGAATGTAAGATGATAACAATAAAGTGCTCAGAAATATTTTTATTCATGTTATTAAAATAATCACCTATGATTTGTTTTTGTTGTAGGGGAAAAAAAGTGCCACCTACGTAAAAAGGAAAGATTTGTTAGATTCTCTCTCTCTCTCTCTCTCTCTCTCTCTCTCTCTCTCTCTCTCTCTCTCTCTCTCTCTCTCTCTCTCTCTCTCTCTCTCAAGTGATTGTACAACATTTTGAAATTGATGTCAATGTATCTGACAACATTGGTGCCACTCTAGGGCAAAGAGTTGCTGCAAAGATCCTTTGGTAATGATAATAGTGTCATCCCACATGATCTGTATTGACAGTGAAGAGGCCTTGCTGTATTTACTCCAAATGACTTAATGACTCAAGTTTCCCACATCTGATTTAAAGAAAAATTGCTCCTTTATTTGGGTTCCTATAATACCAAAACTTGAAAATTCCTGTGAGCTTAAAATCTTCCCTTATTAGTGAAGCCTACCTTATTGTATGGCCTATACTAGTGATGTAAATGACTTGATTGTGGGGCCAAATCTAAGGACACAGTCATGGAGTGTAAGTATGTAATTTGGTGAACTGTATTTAGTATTTCTGTAATGACTTTGAGCAATGGTGAAGGTAGACGATCTAAACTAAACAATGGCTCTAAGGTTGTGGACCGAATGGTACCTAGAGAACTTAGTCAAGATTAAGCAAGATAAACTAATTGGACCATTAAATGGCATAAAGGATCTAGTAGGGGCTTCTAGACTTTGTCTACTTATTCAAGATCTATTAAATGAACGTAGGAGAAAACTAACTTTGGAGTTAAGGTAAGGGCCTGTGGGTCTCATATATAAACTCTTATTTAGCACATGGTATGATTCTGGATAAATATAAGTAAATATACATAATAGAATAATTAAAGATAACAATTCAAATAGTTCAGAAACATCAAAACGAATCTGATTTTAATCACACTTCATTTAGTAAGAAGAAGAAGAGTTTAGGTGTTTTGTTTACATTGAAAGAAACCTGAAGTCATCTTGTAATGGGAGTCGCTCTCTGTCACGTGACTTCAGTCAATAGACGCTTTGGTTTTGATGACGTCATCAAACAGACGCCTTCCATGTCAGCGTCGCCAACGCCTTAACGGGAGGCAAGATGGTTTCCTTTTATAGCAAATATACGTCAATATAATAGCGAGTTTTAAGACCCTGGGAAGAGTTTTGTTGTCATTAGTCGAAGTTTTATAAAGAGAGAACAGATCTTTGATTGATGGGATGTCAAGAATTAACATAAAAATCGACAAAATAAGGAAAATATTGTGAAATTAACGAATTTTACGATTTCGTCAGTTAAGGAAATGAAGAAATGAGGAAATGAAAGGTAAGCAGATGTACCAACATCATTTTATGAACACACATATGAATGTACATTAGTCATTTCTTCCAAGTGGTGGCTGTGTCAGGGAAAAGAAGACAATTGTCACTGTCACATTCATTTTCTAAGATAAATCAAGGATGAGCCTCCTGTGCAGTAGAACATCCACACCAGTCACTTCACACACCTACACAGAAACCTCCCCAACAGCACATCAAATCCCTACAGAGACAGACACTGCCCCATTATGCACCTCCATCTTGCAAGGGATCTTTTAGTACTTCCTGCACATCTGTTGTGGGTCCTTCAATCCTTTCCTTAACTCAAGTCCTTCAGTGTCATCTCTCACATCCTTTGATGGGACTCCTCCTCTCATCCTGCCTCTAACAATGGTCAGTAATAATAAACCTGTTGTCAGCACCCATTCTTCCCACATGACCAGACCACTTCACAATGCTCTGATCAATACTGTCACCTTCACTCAACCCTTTACCATTTTCTGAAATTTTCGTCAAATTAATTCTTCTTACATCTCATATGTTATGCAAACTTCATCCCATTCACAATCCGTACTTAACCTCTCTAAAGAAAATTGGGTTCAACTCTGCCTCCGTACATTCCAACCTGGGGTTCATTACAACTTGAGTATCGTAGCCGTCTCTTGCACACATCCGGCTGCTTTTCTGACTTTAACTGTTTCTTCAATTTACCTCCTTTGTCATCTTCCTATCATCTGTTGTACTTACTTTACTTTAATTTAGGGTTTAATTCCCTGATCCTATCACACAGGGGAGCCCTGTGCCCTACAGGACCTACAACATCTGTCTGTTGTAAAACATTCATAGGTAGTTAGAGTATCCCACATCGCACTAGTCCTTACTAAATATATAAATAATGATAATCTCTTCCTCATCCATCTATTTTGACATACTTTAACTCTATCTTTACTTTAATTTCTGTCCCCTTGCTCAAAGTTGCTCTAAAATTCCTACTTTGAAAATGCTTTTAATCTCTTTCACCAGTTTCTTCAATTGCTTTTCACTATCCCCAAGCATCACTATCCTTTGCAATCACCAACCAGCTCTCTCTCCCTATTCACCATTCATTTCCTTATCCCACAACTGACTCTGTTCCATCATCCTGTGTCTTCTCTCAGAGATCTCCCATCACTCCATCCACAAAGATGTTGAACAAAAGAAATGCAGATAATCCAATAACACACATTTTTCTCATCTCCGCTTTCATTTCTATAAGATTCAAATAGGCCTACGTAGACACACTTTGTTTCCATCATAAATCTTTCAATTATTCTCAACTTATTTTCTGTTTCATGAATTCCCAAAGATCTCTATATTAGTCATCTATATATTATTCAATCAACATTTTCTCTATGTATTCCACATACAATTTTTTTATTTGCTTTCAAACTTCTCTCTTCTCTGTTTAATGAGAAAGAATCAGTTGAAACTTTCGCTACCCTTTCCTTACCATTCACCTTTCACACTTCTATGTCCAAAATTCTTAATCATTTTCATCCCCTTTACTTATGTGTTCATTCCTTTTCGCCCATTCCTGTATTCGTGTCTCTGGGTAAGACATATTTCAATAGAGAAACAAAGACATCTTCAAATATCTTGTTGGACATTTATCTAATAGATCATTTCTAAAACCCTTAATTTAGTACAGATTCGTTTCAAAATCTCTTGTCCAATCATGCACTAAATATCTTTCTTATTAGAAATGATGTATTGATACATTTGATTTAATGAAGCAATTAATCTTAGGGCAATTTCTGTTAATGTTAATAGAAGTCTGGCTTTACCTAACGGCTATTGGAAAGCAATGATGATAATAACATTAATTCTTCTTAAATATGCAAAGGAAGTGAGTTTGCAAAAGGTTGCCATTTTCTTCAAAATTTACAAAAGAAATCTAATTATTTGATAGATATTCTTTTCACATACATTTCCTCCAAGAAGAAGAAAACTCGCTATTATTCAATGCAGTTTTTTGTTAATGCAATATTCCAAACTCTGATTAAAAACACTTAGTGTTACTTCAAGTACAATTATTGTTGGGGGAAATTTGCTATAAACTACATGATGTGTAGACGTTATATTTCGTTTATTCATTATTAATTCTAGTATATTAAAGGCTTTTTGTTTATGTTTGTTTTTATTTAACAATCATATATATTTTATTAACATATAGGATCTTTTTTTAAGTGATTTGAAGCTTAAGAAAGAATTTTGTCTAATATAAAAAAAAAATCTTAAAAAACGAATTATTTCATGGACCTAGTGGCTTGAAGATTTATATATTGATAGAAATAATCTATATTTATAATATATTTAAAATATGACACACAATTGTTTAGATTAAATCAATTAAAATGCAAAATTCATGAATTGAAACCTAAATGTAGATATATCGAAGAGTTCCCCCTGAATTTCATGATATCCCGTTTTCTTTATTAACCCATTTTCTTTAATAACCAGAAATCGAGAATTTGTTGTTATTCGAAGGAAAAATTTCTTCGTTTTTCTTATGTAATATAATCTAAAGTAAGTTACATTTCTTATTTAATGTTGCTTCGGAATATAATTAGTATAATAAAAGTAATTTTGTCATCATATAAAGGGTATTGTTATTGTATAAGGCCATTATATAGGTCTGTGGGTGGCCTCCCCATATCCCATATCCTGTAGGATATTTAATCCCTAGAGACGTTTTATCCTTATATTATTAGACAGAGTTTCCCATATAAATTGTGCCTATGGGATAGATTCAACCTCAGGACCCCAAGAACATGAGGTTAAAGGACCTTCCCAAGTCACAGGTTGGTTGATATTATTATAGTTTCGGTCGGGGAAACCTTTCTTAGTCAAAACCAACTTTGGGTTTTTGGTTGGGGAAAACACATTGGGGAAAACGGGATATGATGGGAAAACAAACCTTTTCTTCTCTATACATTATGTTCTTGGGTGTATAATAAATCCATGGAAAAATGAACAAATTATGTATATTTTATACTAATGGTTTATTTTTCATTTATTTTTTGACATTCTACGTATCAGTTGTTTTCGCTCCCATTCGTTCGTTCGTATGTACGTACCAGTTTTGCCAGTACAGTGATACCTCTGGATACGAAAGTTTCTGCTTACGAAAAATTCAGGATGCGAAAAGTGATTCGAAGATTTTTATGCCCCAGGATACGGATAAAATTTCAGGATACGAAAACCTTACGAGATCCCAACTCTTCGCCGAGAGTAATTTTAAAAAGCGCGCGCCGCCTGACTTTGAACTTGGGTAGACTCACTTACAGCCTCCCGCTCACCCATTGGTTATCTCCCTACTCAGACGCTAGCTGACGCCATAAGATCCTGCTTTCCTATTGGTCGGCAACTATCCCAGCTTGCCTACGCACGGGCGTTCATCTCTCTCTCTCTCTTTTCGTTCCGACCGCGGTATCGTTAACAGACATTGTTTGCTTTTGCTTGTTTGACTTAGTGTTAATATACAGTACATTCGTACGCCACGTGTTATCGTTAATAAACATTCGTTACTGTGCACTGTACTGTATTAGTGTTTACTATACATAGACTGTATATAACGTTACGTAGTGTATTATATTACGTTTGCCTAACGCATTTTAGAAATGTGTTGAAAAGTAGGCAGAAACAAGCTTCAATGGATAGTTTCTTATTAAAGAGGCCAGCGGTACAGTATTAGTAGGCCAAGACGAAGGTGAAAGTGAAGAAAAGAAACAGAAAAGAGGAAGGGATGAAGAATTAGAAGGTGAAAGTAAAGAAAAGAAACAGAAAAAAGAAAGTGATGAAGAAGTAGAAGAGATTTAGAAAATAAGAAAAACGTAAAGTTATAAAAGAGCAAAAAAAAAAAAAATTCAATTTTAAGTTTTATGTTACCGTTAAGTGTTAAAGTAATTTTTTCTTTCATTTTATAGTTTTCCATACGTAATGTTAAGTGTTAATTATTTCTTCCATTTTTTTATTTCGTAAAGTTTAAGTGTTACAGTAATGTGTTAAGTGTGTAAATTACTGTACGTAGTCTGTCACTTGTTACGTTTTCTGCCTTATGCCATCCTCCTCTGCCGCGACTTCGCTATCGGACATCGTCTCAATCAAAAGGTAAGTTTCAACTTTTTTGTTACACTAATTAACTGTAACCTTATTTTCAGAGTGTACAGGTATCAATCATTAATTTAGGTGTACGTACAGGTAACAATACACCTTCACTGATCTAAATGCTTTACGTACATACAGTACCGTAACTTTTATACAGTAGTAAAGAAAACGGATCGTTTTCTTTGGGCTTGGGGGGATAACTTGGCTATAACTATATTATTGAATAATCTCATAGTGGTTTCTGGAATGGATTAGGCTGTTTTTAACGGTTGTGTTAATTATTGAATGATAGAAATGGCTACATTGCATGTTTATTACTACAGTTGAGCGTGTTTATGAAAGAAAGGGTGACTTTTTATAAGGCTTGGAACGGATTAGGCTATTTACATGTAAAACACGACTCAGGATACGAAAATATCAGGATACGAAACCGCATCCTGAACGGATTAATTTCGTATCCTGAGGCATCACTGTACATACGAAGCTTAGGGTTTTTATTTTTCGTTCCACTGAAGAATCTTTATATTTAGGGTTGTTCTGTTTGGTTGCGATTGAAATGAAGGTCAAATTTGGTTAAATCGCATTATTTAATACAGGAAAAAATACACTTTCTCTTCGAAATGTTTCCCTGACCCTAAATAAACTTTTACCAGCGTCGGTAGGGGTCTGCGCTCATGTAACTTTTACGATAATTGTGGCATTTTTTGGTAATGGGTTTAATTGCATTTAGTTTTCCTATTTTTATTTTAGGCTAAACAGCCATTGTAGAGAAGTAGGCAAATAAGAATTTTCAATTTTCAACTGCGAGTTGACAAAATCTCGTCACGAAACAAAAGATTCTCAGAAACCTGATCTCTCGGACTTTGCTGTTTTTTTCTCTTTGGTAAAACCTTCTGTCATGACCTGCATTGAACCTGTCTTGGCCTACACATAGGCCAGCCACAAAATTACCTCAAATTATAAAAAAATTAATATTATAGAATATTTCCTTGTCAGTCTAAGGACAGAATCCCAGAGTTAGGTTAGCTAAGATTCTGGTCAATTTCAAGGACGTTTCCTTCTGGGAGACGCTGGTTTTGACATACAGTGCTCAGCGCAATTAGGCATCGCAGCACTTATGGTCTGTTTATTCTTGTGGCTCTTTTACTTTCCTTAGCAAACTCTGATTTTGTTCCTTCTTCTTTCTGCCAATTTTACTCCAAAGTTTTCTTCCATTTTCTATCTTTCAAGATATACCCAATATTCAAGACCAAATCTAAATGGTTTAACAGATTTCATACAAATAAAATGCAGTTGTATAATACAGTACATTATTTCATTATCATTTATTCAATTGGGATTTATATTAAAAAAAAAAAAAAAAAAACTCAGTAATTTAAACTAAGACTATATAATTTTTGTTCATCTTTGTTTCAGACTTTTGCATATCAAAATGAATACTGGATTACCATTGAGCATTGCTTGTAGACAGATGGTAGACTATAGAGTACAGTACAATAATGTGTTACCTTGAGCAGAGTCAAACATCTCTCTTATTCCTCATAGTTTTATCATTTTCATTCCTTATTAAGCTGTTTTCTTATGTGATTATGAATTCCATGTACAGCACAAAATGCAGTATTTCATATTATTTTTTCACAAAGTCAATTTCTTTTTCATATTCCTCAGGAAGACGTTGTAATCGCCCTCTGGTATCAAGCTGATTGTCCTAATCTTTGCTGTGGCAGGAGATAACAGCCGTCATATTGTCAGGAGTCTCACCACAAAGGTGACTAAGACAATCGCCATCCAGCCTCATAGCAGCTCAGCTTATCGGGTTCCATCATTGCCGTGACTCCAGACCCCTTCGTTTTCTTCGGTGTCAGTAGAGTCAGAGACTTCATTGGAGATGCAGATTATCTATGAATCCATGGTTCTCGGTGGCCTATGGGTTAGGTTACTTCCATTTTCTATCTTCTCCCTTGACCGTAAGATTTTCTTATTTACAAGCCTCTGCCTTTGATAAGTATAAGTCTGGCTTAATAACTCCTTTAAAAGAATGTCTGTATACAGTATTGTATGATACTCTACCTACAGTCATTATCAATTTTTTGCTGAGCTTTTAGAAATTGATTCCTCTCTAGTGATAGAAATAAGACCACACTATTTTATAATACATTACTGTATTGAACTGTATTCTAATATCTACTGCTAATCAGATATTCATAACCAGGTTATGTCTATGACCATTCTGCTTTGTTGATCAGGTTTACCTATTCTTTACCAGCCTTGGGTTAGTTTTAATTGTATACTGTACAACATTATCTCTAACCAAGTCAAGCATTGCTCAATATTCTTCATAATATTATAATTTTTATTCCTTAATACTTGAAGCATATTTCTTCATAGGATTGTAAAACATATGTTCACCACAATATATTGTATTTTATGGTTAAACTTTTATTTTTTATTGTATTCTTAAAGATAAATTTTATTTCAGGGAGACCTTGAAGTCATCATTGAAGTAGTCGTACATCCCAAGCAAGGCAATGCAAGGAGACTGCTGTGGTCATATTGCCAGCGTACACCGTGCTTCCACATCATTGGATTCAAGCCCTTTATAAATCAGCCCAGTCATTTGTTCCTGTGCGGATACAAACTTCCGAGTCATTTATATGGGTTTGCTCCCAAGTTGTTTTGCTACGACCAGAAAGAAAACGGATTTTGAGCAAAGCGAAAAATCTATTTTTGGGTGAGATAGCCATGTCGTCCTGATGGGATGTTCCTTTAGTAACTTCTTACGGGTATATATGACTACAGTGGATATTCCCAGAGAATTAAACTAAAGGTTTCCAGTATTCTAACTTCTGGCGCAAGTACCCTTAAGGTTCTCCTTTAGGATATCACATAAAAACAGGGGACGTATTCTTGACGCGCCACATAGCTATCTGCCCCCCACATAGCGTTTACGCTTCGATGGGGGAATTAGTGGCAAGATATGAGAGGAGCCGTTACAAAGTTTTCCTCCTCCGTTACTGTTATGGGTACTCAGATTACGTCATATGCGACGCCATCTTGGCTGACGTCATCACCGCCCGCCAACTCCATTCCTTTTGCAGTAGCGTGTTTGACCAGGTGTTTTTCCCAGTTGTTTCGCTATTTACTGCAGCCATGTCGCAATCTTCAGCTTCTTCTGTCTCTGGAAAGTTGAGTATTTAATTCTTTCTTATACTGTATAAATTAGCTTTGGCCGTAAAGTAACGCTTTTCTATCGAAAAATACTGTTTTAAATATTTAACTTAGCCGGTGAATATATAATAGCTGCAACTCCGTTGCTCGACAGACAAAAAACAGTAAAAACTCACCAGCGATCGCTATACAGGTTGCGGGTGTGCCCACCAGCGCCAACTGTCGGCCAGATACCACTCTCGATGTAAACAAAGACTCAATTTCTTCTCTGTCGACGTGTCGACAAGACGTACTTTACTCGCTGTTGAACCTTGGAGTTTTTTCACATCATATTTGGTGAAGTACTTTATTTTGGTTTGAGCTTTCGCAGTACAGGTGTTTTTCTTCAAATAAATCCTTGAACTCTTTTTTGGATCGGATTAATTGTTGATGACTTAGATCGTTTTTTGGAATTTTCCCTTGACTAATTCAAAATGGCTGACCTTTCACAAGTTCCCAAGTTCAGAAAATGTAATGCTAGGGACTGTCATAGGCGTCTTCCAAAGGCTTCTCTCGACCCTCACACTGTTTGTTCCAATTGCCGGGGTAAAACCTGTCAATTGGAAGATCGGTGTGAGGAATGCGTGGGCCTTTCGGAATTCGATTTTATCGAATTTGAGAAATATACACGCAGATTAGAGAGAGATAGGGTAAGGAGAAGTTCTTCTAGGTCGATAGATTTTTCCTCTCCACATGCCCCTGAACCTAATCCTTCCCCTGTAGTGGTTGTTCCTAACCCCCCTCCTAGCACTCAGGAACCGTCGATGCAAGACATGATGCGTGCTATCCATGCCTTGGGGGAGAGAGTTGAGGCCCTTGCAAGTGACCGCAATCAACTCATGGCGGACGTAAAGGAACTAAAGTGCCAAAGTGCCACGGCGGAAAGTGTTAAAGTGCCTAGTGTTTCTCAAAGTGTTGTGAACAGTGTTGCGCTTGAGGGTTCGTCTGTTCGTGCCTGTCGTCCTCCTAGTCCGGGACCTCTTGCAAGCTCCCAAGCCCAGGGGAGAAGCAATGTCGTACGACTCATGGGTTCGAGAGGCCTTGATCAGCGAACAGACGTTCCCTCTATGGTATCAGGCGTATCTCCCCAAGATCGCCCCTACCAACGTAAGACGAGAGAGCCCATTTTTACCTCGTCGTCCGAAGGTGTTTCTCGTAAGAAACCTTGGACCAAGGTCTCCAGACCTTTGAAACGTAAGTTGGTCCCTTCAGGACAAGTCCAACGTCCCGGTTGTAGCCACTGGGACAGTTCGGACCCGTTGCCGTCATCGGATGACAGCTCGCCGCCTAAGAGAGGCAAAGTTGTGCCGCCTCAGTCGCTCACCCCGTCTGTTGCCGCACCTGCTTCCGTAGACCCTAAATGGGTGTTACTGCAGGACATGCAGTCCAAGCTTGCGTCCTTGATGGAGGACTTCAATGCGGAGAAGGTTGCCGCTGAACCTTCTGGCCAACAACCATCCAAGCGGTCTGTTGTGCGTCCTGTTGACGTTGAGGTAGCTTTCTCGCGTCAACCAGTTGGGGTAGTACCTCCACCGATACGACCCAGTGTGGGTTGCCAGCCGCACGTTGACGTTAGGCGACGCACGGAGGCGGTTGTTGACGTTCAGGACGTTCATCAACCATCAGAGGTGACTTGTTTTGACGCGGTGCGTCAACCTCCGCAACCCGGTATGGTGTTGACTGCACAACCCAGACGGTCTAAACAGTCTCGGGTGGACGCTGTGCGTCCTCGCGCACCTATGGTTGTTGACAGTTCCCAGACTGTTCAGCAGTTCCATGACGCTGCGTCCGGCTCCGTCACGCATGCACCAGTGCGACCGGACTCGGCGAGTCAAACGTTGCCCACTCCTTTGCCGTTTTCTCATCAGTTTTCTGATGAGGAACTGTCAGATGAGGACGTTGCTGAACCACAAGAGGATCAACCTTCAGAACTTGATGAGCCTAAGGCAGCTCAACCATCCTTGGACTTTAGAAAAGTCATGGCTGTGTTTAAGGAGTTGTTCCCTGACCACTTTGTTTCTGTGGCTCCTCGTTCGCCGCCGTCGGAGTTTGTATTAGGCGTTCCTGCTTCTGTGCCTGCCTTTACTAAACTCGTTCTCTCTCGCTCATCCAAGAGAGCCTTGCGGCTGTTGGGCGATTGGTTAGAGACCAAGAAGAGTTTAGGGAAGACAGCGTTTGCCTTCCCCCCATCTAAACTCTCGTCTAGATCGAGCGTCTGGTATGCCACGGGAGAAGTTCTCGGCTTGGGAGTTCCTGCCTCTGCCCAGGGCGACTTTTCAAGTCTTGTAGACTCTCCCCGCCGCCTTGCCATGAGACGCTCGAAGATTTGTTGGTCACCATCGGACCTGGACCACCTTCTTAAAGGTATTTTTAGGGCGTTCGAAGTCTTTAACTTCCTAGACTGGTGTCTAGGAGCCCTGAGTAGGAAAATCTCTTCTGCAGATAAGGATGTTTCCTTACTCATTATGTCCTGCATGGACAAGGCCGTCCGTGATGGGTCCAACGAACTTGCCGCTTCATTCACATCTGGAGTCCTGAAGAAACGAGAGTCTCTATGTTCTTTCCTGTCTGCTGGAGTGACGCCATGCCAAAGATCTGAGCTACTCTTTGCGCCCTTGTCCAAGTACCTGTTTCCTGAAGTCCTGGTTAAGGAAATTGCCTTGTCTTTAGTTCAGAAGGACACCCATGATCTAGTTGCGTCCTCGGCTCGCAAAGCTCCCCCTTTGCCTACATTGTCTGCTAGACCGAGGATAGACACGCCAGCGTCTCGGTTTATCCCGCCCTTTCGTGGCAGAGCCTCCAGCAGGGGAGGTGCTCGTGCCGAAGGGAAGCGAGGGAAGAGGAAAGGATCCAAGTCCTCTAAGGGCAGAGTCTGACTGCCCGCAACTTCAGACAGCAGTAGGAGCCAGACTCAAGAACTTCTGGCAAGCCTGGGAGAAGAGAGGCGCAGATCAACAATCTGTGAGGTTGCTCAGAGAGGGGTACAAAATCCCTTTTGTACGCAAACCCCCTCTAGCGACGTCCCCCATCGATCTCTCTCCCAGGTACAGAGAGGAAGAAAAGAGACAAGCCCTGAAACTGGAAGTGTCTCTTTTGCTAGAGAAGGGAGCGGTGGTCAAAGTCTCGGTCCTTCAATCACCGGGGTTTTACAACCGTCTCTTCCTAGTATCAAAGAAGACAGGAGGTTGGAGACCGGTGCTAGACGTCAGTGCTCTGAATGTCTTTGTCACAAAGACGAAGTTCTCCATGGAGACCACAAAGTCAGTCTTAGCAGCGGTCAGAAAGGAAGACTGGATGGTCTCTCTAGACCTAAGGGATGCCTACTTCCACATCCCCATTCACTCAGACTCCCAACCCTTTCTGAGATTCGTCTTCGAAGATGTGGTTTACCAGTTTCGGGCCCTGTGCTTTGGCCTAAGCACAGCTCCTCTCGTGTTTACGAGGCTGATGAGGAATGTGGCGAAATTCCTCCACTTATCGGACATCCGAGCCTCCCTTTATTTGGACGACTGGCTTCTCAGAGCCTCTTCCAGTCGTCGCTGTCTGAAGGATCTCAAGTGGACTCTAGATCTGACCAAGGAATTGGGACTCCTAGTCAATTTGGAAAAGTCGCAGCTGGTCCCATCCCAAACTATTCTGTATTTAGGGATGGAGATTCACAGTCAAGCTTTTCGGGCTTTTCCGTCGGCCCCCAGAATAGATCAAGCCCTGCTCTCCATCCAGAAGATGCTGAAGAAAGAACGCTGCTCAGTCAGGCTGTGGATGAGTCTGGTAGGGACGCTGTCATCCCTGGAGCAATTTGTATCACTAGGAAGACTACACCTCCGTCCTCTTCAATTCCATCTGGCTTTTCACTGGAAAAAGGACAAGACGCTAGAGGCGGTCTCGATCCCGATTTCCGAAAAGATAAAGTCTTGTCTGACTTGGTGGAAGGACAATATCAGCCTAAGAGAGGGTCTTCCCCTGACAGTTCAGATACCCAGCCACGTTCTCTTCTCGGACGCATCGGACTTGGGCTGGGGCGCGACGCTGGACGGTCGGGAATGCTCAGGTCTGTGGAACTCGAGTCAGAGAAGCATGCACATCAACTGCAAGGAGCTTTTGGCGGTTCATCTGGCCTTGAGAAGCTTCGAGTATCTCCTTCGAGGCAAAGTGGTGGAAGTAAACTCGGACAACACCACGGCCTTGGCGTACATCTCCAAACAGGGAGGTACCCACTCACTGCTCATCTGGTCAAAAGATCGAGGCATCTCCCTAGTAACGAGGTTCATCCAGGGCGACTTGAACGTCCTAGCAGATTGTCTCAGTCGGAAAGGTCAAGTAATTCCAACCGAATGGACCCTCCACAAGGATGTGTGCAAGAGACTCTGGGCAACTTGGGGTCAACCCACCATAGATCTCTTTGCAACCTCGCTGACCAAGAGGCTTCCAATCTATTGCTCTCCAGTCCCGGACCCAGCAGCAATACATATAGATGCCTTCCTCCTAGATTGGTCACATCTGGACCTTTACGCATTCCCACCATTCAAGACTGTCAAGATTGTCAACAAGGTACTGCAGAAGTTCGCCTCTCACGAAGGGACAAGGTTGACGTTAGTTGCTCCCCTCTGGCCCGCGAGAGAATGGTTCACCGAGGTACTTCGATGGTTAGTAGACGTTCCCAGAAGTCTTCCTCTAAGAGTAGACCTTCTACGTCAGCCACACGTAAAGAAGGTGCACCAAAGCCTCCACGCTCTTCGTCTGACTGCCTTCAGACTATCGAAAGACTCTCGAGAGCTAGAGGCTTTTCGAAGGAGGCAGCCAGTGCGATTGCTAGAGCAAGGAGAGCGTCTACCATTAGAGTCTACCAATCGAAGTGGGAAGTTTTCCGAGACTGGTGCAAGTCAGTTTCTGTATCCTCGACCAGTACCTCAGTAGCCCAAATCGCTGACTTTCTCTTATACCTGAGAAAAAGACGATCCCTTTCAGCTCCCACTATCAAGGGCTACAGAAGCATGTTGGCATCGGTCTTCCGGCATAGAGGCTTAGATCTTTCCAACAATAAAGATCTGCAAGACCTCCTTAAGTCTTTCGAGACCACTAAGGAGCGTCGTTTGGCTACTCCTGGGTGGAATTTAGACGTGGTACTAAGATTCCTCATGTCAGACAGGTTTGAGCCTTCACAATCAGCCTCCCTGAAAGATCTCACTCTTAAGACTCTTTTCCTGGTATGCTTAGCCTCGGCGAAAAGAGTCAGTGAGATTCAGGCCTTCAGCAAGAACATCGGATTTTTGTCAGAAAAAGCTACTTGTTCTCTGCAACTTGGTTTTCTAGCCAAAAATGAGCTACCTTCTCGTCCTTGGCCTAAATCTTTCGATATTCCCAGCTTATCGGAGATCGTAGGCAATGAACTAGAAAGAGTCTTATGCCCTGTCAGAGCTCTTAAGTTCTACTTAGCTCGTACTAAACCTTTACGAGGCCAATCTGAAGCTTTATGGTGTTCGGTTAAGAAACCATCCTTGCCTATGTCAAAGAATGCTTTGTCATACTTTATCAGATTGTTAATACGAGAAGCTCATTCACACCTGAGTGAGGAAGACCGAGCTTTGCTTAAGGTTAAGACGCACGAGGTTAGAGCTGTATCAACTTCCGTGGCCTTTAAGCAAAATAGATCTCTGCAAAGTATCATGGACGCAACCTATTGGAGAAGCAAGTCAGTGTTCGCGTCATTTTACTTGAAAGATGTCCAGTCTCTTTACGAGAACTGCTACACACTGGGACCATTCGTAGCAGCGAGTGCAGTAGTGGGTGAGGGCTCAACCACTACAATTCCCTAATTCCATACCCTTTTAATCTGTCTCTTGAAATGTTTTATTGTTGTTTTTATGGGTTGTCCGGAAGCCTAAGAAGCCTTTCGCATCCTGGTTGATTTGGCGGGTGGTCAAAGTCATTTCTTGAGAGCGCCCAGATTAGGGGTTTGATGAGGTCCTGTTGTATGGGTTGCAGCCCTTGATACTTCAGCTCCTGGGGGTCTGTCAGCATCCTAAGAGGATCGCTGGGCTCCGTAAGGAAGACGTACTTACAAGGCAGAGTAATCGTCTAAGACGACTTCCTTACCAGGTACCTATCTATTTTGTTTTTGGTATATTGATAACTTCCAAAATGAAATAAAAACTCTTAGCTTATACGATGTAAACATATTTAACTGGTCTCTACCTACCTCCTTGGGTGTGAATCAGCTATTATATATTCACCGGCTAAGTTAAATATTTAAAAATATTTTAATTATAAAATACATTTTTGAATATACTTACCCGGTGAATATATAAATTAAACGACCCTCCCTTCCTCCGCAATGGGATGAGAAGAAATTGAGTCTTTGTTTACATCGAGAGTGGTATCTGGCCGACAGTTGGCGCTGGTGGGCACACCCGCAACCTTTATAGCGATCGCTGGCGAGTTTTTACTGTTTTTTGTCTGTCGAGCAACGGAGTTGCAGCTATTATATATTCACCGGGTAAGTATATTCAAAAATTTATTTTATAATTAGAATATCATTTTTGTGGCGGAGCTATTGCCTAACTGGAGGCGTCCCTGATGCTGTCATTCGCATTGCATGCTTTATTTAGTTAGCCAGAACGACTGTCCCGGTTTCTTAACTAATTATCAGTATTAGTTATTTAGTCTTCATTGCTAGCAATTAGTTATATTATGCCGATAGTAGTCTTTAATTTCAGCGAGTGTAGGTAGCCGATTTTATGATGCTAGAGATGCTTACCGAGTCGCCTAGGCATGCTAGCCTAGGCACTTTAGTTTACTTTCATGCATGATATAATATATGTTCCTAGTGTTATTTTAACTAAATGAAGATATTAGGCAATTATACATATAAGATTCAGTGATTGCACATGGGTTTTTCCTCCTTTTAGAGAGTATACAAGGGGTCTTGATGATTAAGATAGTCGATTCCCCTGCCCCTAACCTAACAGCTTAGGGGCTTTAGTATACTTTCGCACCTCCCCGGTTACCTTTACATATAAGGTAATCTCTCCCCCACCCCTCTGAGGTAGCCTAGGCTACATCCTAGCCCTCCTTTCCTGAATTGTAATTCTGGTAAGGTTAGGCTAGGATTTTCTTTCCCTTCCGAGAGCCATAGTACATGAGCTTTGAGTTCAGGTCAAAACCTCAGAGTACCTGTCGTTTGCCTCCAGCTACCCCAATAGGTGAATGAACTCCTAAGTTGTTTTGCTACAACTAGAAAGAAAAATGTATAACTGGCAACCATGTATGGCTACCAGGCAGTGCTATGGTTGGGTAGTGCACTTATACCTCTGAGATGCCGAGTCACTCTACTTATAACTGATCTCCCACACTACGATCATGACCCCATGCTGGATTCTTTCTCTCTCCAGGGCTTTTTATTTCAGTGTGCTTTGTGAGATGAAGGGATTTTGAGGTACAGTACTATGCTGACTTGCCCTGGTCTTGAAGGTCGCCCTTGAGGAACGTAAAGTGGGTCCAGGTTGATCCGCACCCCTCGTACTTGAACTGCTGTGGTAAGCCTTGTGAAATTTGGTGGCAGTGACCACCCTCCCAGGGGGAGAAGTTCCATGCACGTTGCAAGAAGAGAGCTAAGAAGAATGGGTCCCCTTCCTGTCTTTTTCTGTTGAGAGCAAGAAGCCTCCTGTGACCCTCTTAACTGAGGGTGATGGCCATTATCTCCATAATTTTCAGATTAGTGAAACTCTTGTTAATGTTTTCTTTCCCTTAGTGCATAGCAAACATGAGTCCCTACCTGACACTTATCCTTTGGCTTCAGCTCCAGCACAGCCTGGACTGGACTCAGTTCCAATATCTTTAGTTCCACATTATACCAATCTACTCAGATTCCCATCTCCCCCCATGTGTGTGCTCAGGGGTGATCGTCACGCTTTTATTTCAGATTTTCAGAGCCAAGGTGACTTCTCACTTTAGGAGGACTCTCCAGTAAAAGTGCTGAAGATTTCACCCCTCTCTCATCTGAGAACTTCTTCCCATGTGCTGAATGAGAATGACGTGTCCCCCTTAATGGAGGCAGCCATCGCGGAAGGTGCTTACTTTTCCCTGGCTTATATGCACCAGTTTGGATTGCTTTGTACACCAAGGGGCCCCCACCATCACCTGTCTCCACAAAAAGGCCCAATAATACACCATTATCTTCTTAGGATGTTGATAGGACATCCACAGTTGTGTCCATGACAAATTCCACTGTACAGGTTTGGCTGTTTCATCAGAGTACGAACGTTGGCTTCCCTTTCCCAACATCCCTTTCAGAAGGCGAAAGTTTTATCAATGTCAACAAACGTCTCAGCTCCACGTGTCTCGACCACACGTATTGGCATACCCTCACGTGTGTGTGCTAATGTCACAGAATAAGCCACCGTCTTATCACTCACTCGTGGGGACACTTGACAAATTCGTGCTTTGACTCGAGCACGTAGCCTTGTGGAAGAGCCTAATGAACGCGTGCTACTTCTAACTTTGGTTGATACCCAAACTGCTTCTAGCCCATGAGTTCAAAACTCTTTCAGAACCTATCCCGTCTTTTAGACGAAATAATCAAATAAACCTAATATTTTACCAAGGTCTGCACAGACAAATATTAATCCCAACTTCCCTACAGTATTATCCCACAAGCTACTGAGAGAGTAGCAATTTCAGATATTTCTTTTTTCAGAGACATGAAAGGAAAGAGGTGGCAGAACCCTATATCTTCACCTCTTCTAAGAGAAGGACACTCCAAAATCTAAGCATTGTTTTCTAATCTTGGGTAATGCCATAGCCTCTGTATCATGGTCTTCCACTATCTTGGGTTAGAGTTTTTTTTTGTTTGAGGGTGCACTCAGGCACACTATTCTCTCTTTATTGTTTATATGTGACAGATCTATTTTAAAGTTGTTACTGGTCTTACGATATTTTATATTATTCTTTGCTTATATATAGTTTATTTTCTTATTTCCTTTCCTCATTGGGCTATTTTCCCTGTTGTCGTCCTTGATCTTTTAGCATCCTGCTTTTCTAACTAGGGTTGTAGCTTAGCAAGTAATAATGATGATAATTGGAAAAAGAGACCCCATTCTCCTCTATTATTTTGCTTCCAGAAAAAGACATTCCAAGTAGACCTCTCCTGATAAATCTTTTTTCATCACAGATTTCAAGTTCAGACTAAGAGTCCCCTGCTGTCCAACCTCATCCCTACGGGGATAGAGACGCTTATCGCAGGAGTAAATAAATGTGGCTCTGCCCATTCTCTTACAGCGGCCTCTTCTCACCGTCCGAGCCACAGGCGTGAACGCATTTACGTCTAAGGAAAGGTGAAAGCCTCCGATATCTTTCTGAAGCAGGAACCTCACCACATAATTGCTTGGCAGGAGTCCACATATAATGACACATCGTTGACTATTATTGATGACCCCTGATGGAGCAAGAACCAGTTCTGCTGGTGTAGCCCCTTCAAGATTCCAACCCTCACATACGAGACGTCAAATTTCCTTAAAGTTATAAGTCTTATACGTCATCTAGACGGTCAAGGAGACCCTCCTCTTGCTCAGGTTCAGAGCAGTTACTGCACCTTTTTAGTATCTGAGATGCAAAAGATGCAGGTAGCTGCCATGTCAGCTATTCAGGCCTGCTCCTGTCTAGACCACTGGTCAGGATCAATGTCACGCTTTGCTACTGAAGAAAATATGAAGAATCCTGACGTAATTAAGCAGTTTGATGAAATGTCAATGTCTGGGAGTTAAGGCCTTGGAATTCATGGTCCATCGTTCGGTCTCCTTATGGAGATTGATTGATTGATGGATTTGGAGTTTTCTATCATCCCGACATCAAAGGTCATTGACGCTTATCATTGTGGAGAAATTGTCTTCGATCATAGAGACACTGTCTTGGCCCGGTGCTCAAAGTAATTGTCCCAAAATGATGCGCTATACCTGCAAAACTCTAACGTTGAGGACATTCCTACATTTTCCTTCCACAGAGGTTGCTGTGGCAAAAGCCGACCAATCCTTGTTCATGAGAAGAGCCGCTCTTAGGATTCCCACCTCTCGACAGCCTCCAAAACAGTCTCCAATTAAACAGGGTCAGCAGCACTGGCTCCTGCCGCCTGCAGACAGTCAGGCACCGAAAAAGCAGGATCAGAACCCCAACTCTGGCTGGAGGTTTCACTTCTCTGGACAGATGGGTAGAGGGTGTTGTGGCTCCCGCTAGGGAAGGCAGATCTCCGGACCTACCACCAGTAGGGGGATGCCTGCAGAGCTACTGGGACAGATGGCAGTTCTCCATTCAGAGCATCACGTCCACTTCAGGGGCTGACCTCCCCCATTAGCTCAGACTTTGATAGTCCCACCATAGAGGTGGAAGTCTCTCAAATGCTGGCCAAAGGGGCCATAGAGGAGGTCTCAGACAGATCCCCAGGCTTTTTCACCAACCTCTTCTTGATAGAGAAGTTCTCGGGAGGCTGGAGACTTGTCGTAGACCTCTTCCACTTGAACCAGTTTGTGCTCCAAACAAGATTCAAGATGGAGATCCCAGGCACTGTTGTTCAAGCCTTTAGAAAGAACAACTTCATGTTGACCATAGACCTGAAAGATGCTTACTTTCAGATCCTTATCCAGATCTAGGAAGTATCTACTATTTAAAGGTGTTGTGCTTTGGCCTGTCCAAAGCACCCCAGGTCTTTACCAGTCTTTGCCCTTGTCACTGCTTGGGCTCATGTCATTGGTATCAGGCTGTTGAGAGACCTAGATGACTGACTTCTCTTGGCAGACTCAAGATTTCAGCTATTACACCACAGAGATCTTCTCAATTTTTTTAGGGAGTTGGGAGTCCTGTAGAACCTCGAGAAGTCCAGTTTCATTACTCGGTAGCACCTTTGATGCCTGAGTATGGACTTGGAGTCTGTTCGAGCCAGAGCGTTTCCCTCTTCAGACAGGATGCAAAGGTTCAGACAAGTGGCAGAATCTTTTCTCAAAAGGGAAACTCTCCCAGCTCATTTTCAGCAGACTCCTGGGACATCTAACCTCCCTAGTGAAGCTGGTTCCCTTCGGAAGGATGTGTCTTCTCTCATTGCAGTGGGCTCTAAAGAGCCAGAGGTCCCAGACATCAGAGCCAGAGGTCCCAGACATCGACCCTCCTGGAGCTTTAGGGGAGGTTCCATGAGAAGTGAGAGCGGATCTCTTGTGGTAATTGAGGACAGAGAACTTGTTAGCCAGAACCCCACTACAAATTCTGCCTCTAAAATTTCTTCTCTTTTCGGATGCCTCTCATCAAGGTTGGGGAGCCTACCTTCAGAGAGAGCAGATTTCAGGAATATGGTCACAAGAAGATAAAACCTTACACATCAATTACTTGGAAATGAAAGTGGTGAATCTAGCATTACTGTACTTTTCAGAGACCCTCAAAGGTCTCAATGTGGTGTTGATAAGCAACATCTCCAAAGTGGTGACTCACATCAACAACCAAGGAGGCTCGGTATCCCATCTGCTGAGCGATAGCCTTAAGCTAAGTCTTTTAACTAAAGGGACACAATCTCTTTTCCTTGTGGGAGTTATCAGGAGCTTTGAACAGACCTGCCCACCTCAGGAACTCAAACCCCCATCTTGGGATGTGACAAGGGTCTTGCGGTCCCTTAAGATGGCACCTTGCGAACCTTTAAATAGGGCCTCAGACCGAGACCTGACCCTGAAGAAAGTTTTTCTCTTGGCCCTGTATAATTTAATACCTTCAACTCCTACTGATATGTCAATTGTTGTAATTAACATTCGGATGCCACCATTCACTTTAGGACAATTGACTTATTCAATATATGTTACAATCCAAACCTTGGCATAAGTCTCTTTTTATACTTTATTTATGAAAGATCTATTTTAATGTTGGTGTTGTTCTTAAAATACTTTAATTTTTCATTAAATCTTTTGTAATTTATTTATTTCCTCTTCTCACTGGGCTATTTTTCCTTGTTGGAGCCCTTGCCTTTATAGCATCCTGCTGTTCCAACTAAAATAATAGCTTAACAAGTAATAATGTTAATAGTGTACTTCATAAGCTTGGTTTAAAAGATTAAAAGAATGGCGGAGGAAGGGACAGTGACATTGCGCTAGCAAGCAGGACAATGCCCTAAAGACTGACCATATATACATATGATCAGTGGCCAAACCCCTTTTCCACCCAAGCTTAGACCAGGGAGGGCCAGGCAATGGCTGCTGATAACTCTGCAGATAGACCTATAGGTTTCCGCAAACCCCCATCTTTAGCTCATAAAGATAGTGAGGTTGTAGCCACTAAAGGAACTAACAAGTTTGAGTGGGAATGGAACCCCAGTCTGGTGATTTCCAGGCAAGGACGTTACCAATCAGGCCACCACAACCCCTACTCATGAATTTAAACTGGTATGTGACGTAGGAGACGGATGAATCTTCATATTTATAGTTGAGGTAGAGGGAAAGACTGATCCCCACAGTTTCTTCTTAATTCTTTTAGTTCTTGAACAGTGCTGTAGTTGGATATGCAATGTAGTGACCTTAACAGGTACTCCATCCAAAACTGATGCTCTGTAATGCAGAAACTTCCTTTGGGACAACGATCCTCTGTCAAACAACATGCAATTCGTAGCCTAAGGTAAACTGTACTGTACTCATACCTAACCTACTGGTTACACTGCACAGTTAGCCTGGCAACTCAAGAATCTTAACTTGCGGTTGGTGGCACAATTCCCATCACATGTAAACTTAGCATTGAGCAATTATCAATTCATGTAACATCATCATAACAAGACTTAATAATTTGTTGTTATTTTAAGATATTAAGTGTTATGAAAACACGTACAGTATAACTTACACAATTTCATACCTTTAACAAGGGAGAGATTAGACTTTCAAATGATGATAAAGGGAGCAACACCTCTCCCCTCTCGAATCATCGTAGTTGTCTCGATCGTAAACACAACTCCTCCTCCTTTGTTTACGCTTACTTTACGCACCTATGTATGCACACTCGATCCTAAACATTCTCTCAATTTTGAGTGGTTGACTGAACATCTTTAAGAATTTCCACCAGCTAAGAGAGTGAGCAAACTGCATGTGTTGTACTACCATATATCACATTCCAAGGGATGGAAATCCAAGGGTTGGAAAAACCTGTCTCTTTTTTCTTTGTTCTAAAATTTGTGGCTAAAACTCAAAATCAGGCCATAAACAACACCAGATTTGACTTTTACCTTCTTGTCTATTAGGATGATAACTGATGATCGGGATAAACTGTTATTCTGTCTTGTAAGAGTGGTCAGGAAATGCCTTAAAAGACTGGCTCTTCATCGATCAAAGATCGGTAATCTGTTTGTGAGCACAAGATCTACAAAGAAGATTGCTGAGAACACTATCTCTTAACCTCAAAACCTATAAATCATCAAGGGAAGTTCTGCCAGGTTCCCCCTCCCCCAGAGCACATAACATTCATGGTCTTGCTGCAACACCAGTGTTGCGTAAGAACCATTCAGTGGTACAGGTCCTAAGTGCAGGAGTCCTGAAAGGACAGACTACCTTCACAGGCCACTACCTAAAGGATTGTACCCATAGATTAGTGGATACCTTTTCTATGGGTCCCATTGTTGCAGCACAACAGTTTATCTAGGCCAAGCTCTTACAGAACGCTCGATCTTTTGTGATGCCATCAGTTATTCTCTGCATTGAAGGGTGTGAAGGTGGAGTGCGTGCCTTTGTTCAATTCCTTCTTTATAAAATTCCAGTCCTCACCTGGGAGTGTCTTCATCAAAGAAACCCTTATGTCAGTCTGATTGTCATATATTTATAAATTCTTTCTCATTTTTGTGGTAACCTATCAGTGATCCTGTGCACCAGTAGGTGGAGACCAGTCCAACGATGATGTCTTCATAAGGAAGACTCCCATATAGATGACTCAGCTCGCTGATCTCTGACCAGCCCATTGTCAGCTTGCTGATCTCTAGCTCGTCAATCACCAGTCCTCGATCGAACCCTGATCGTCAATGGCTCGCCAATCACCAACTGCCAATCATTAAACCATTCTGCTGCTTCTCAGGGCTCTCGAAGCCGATTACCAACTCATTAATCGCCAGCCTTCCTTGGCTGATTGACCACACAGCCTTCATCTGCCTGTCAGTTACCATCTTCGGCTCAAAGGTCGCCGATTGACTGATCATCGGCAGTTTACCGTTCACCAGCAGTTCGTCACTCAGACTCTCTAGTCAACCTCTGCCCGTTGTTCCCTAGATCAGAAGGCAAACAACGCACTTCTCGCTACTTGCTGTTCGCCATCACACCAATCCACTAAAGTGATCGGCAGGCGATCGACAGCCCCTAGCAACGGCTTGTCGACAAGTGACTACAGTACTCGCTAGCACTCTCCAACTGCACTGTAGCCATGATATCCAGCCATTGACCATTGGTTAACATTCGCCAGACCAATGCTGTTGTAAGGAATAGCATCAACCCCGTCAGGGCGCATGGTAAGGTCAAGTGTTGCCTTACGCACTTCTATCAGTTAAAGGAGTTCTCTCCCAGGGAAGAATCCTTACACAGGGTATTGCGTCCCATCCTTTCCTCCATAAGTCAAGACCCAAGCGTCAACAGTCTCCCACGTGAAAGGATCTGCAAGGAGCTGTCCCTTTGGGTCGATATTCACACCATGTTGAAAAAGTTCGGAAAAGGGGTAAGACCGCAGGTCTTCATGTGCATACTGGACCTAGAGGGCGCATACTTCCAGGCCCAAACCATCCATCTTCTAGGAAGTATCAGAGTTTCAGTCTAGACAACAAGAAACACCAGTTCGGGGTACTGTGCTTCAGTCTTTCCACAGCACTCATCCTGGGCTCTTAGGATCGGCTTCCATCTCCGTTTTCTGGACGACTGACTGACCTTAGCAGACTCGGTGGCAACTTTGCATTAGCACTGAAACCTCTGAGGTTTTTTTTACCAAGATCAGGTGATCATGGTAAACCTTTGGAAGTCTTCCCTACTTCCCTCTCAGAAGACTCATATATCTGGGAATGATTCTAGACAATCTCCATAGAACCTTCTCATCAAAGACAGGATAACACTGCTTAGAAAGGTCACAAGACCCTTTCTCAAGACGAGAAGAACCCCCAGCCCAGAGTGATTATTTCTCCTCGGACACCTATCATCCCTGGCCTGTGTAGCTTCCAACGCCCACCTCAGGATTCGTTCTCTCCAGTGGTGGCTTGAGTCCGATTGGATTGGAATCAGGCCTCCGATTCCTCGGACATTCTGATCCCCATGGGACTAGAAGTTTTGACGAAGCTCAAGGGATGGGTGGCAGTTAAGAATCTATCTATGGAGTAGTATAACATTCTGATCCCCCCCCCCCCCCGAATTTGATGCTGTGCTTAGACACATCAAAAGAATGGAAAAGGAACCATAGTGCTGCACCACACGACCTCAGGCCTCTGGACAGAGTCCGAAAGTACCTTCACTTGAATCTCTTAAGAGATGAAGGCCAACTTTCTGGTCCTTCAACAGCCTTGTCAATTCCTGAGGGACCACTCATTGTGTAATGAGTGACAACACCACATAGGGACTCACATCAACAAGCAAGAAGGAACTTGCTCGCAGACTTTTCCCATTTAACTGTATAAATACTAAAATGAGCCAAAGTCCTCTCAGTATCACTATCAGCCCGATTCATTCTAGACTAGAGGAATGTGATCGCCGACAATTTGCGCACAGTATCTCATGTAAGGTGTATCGAATGGTCTTTGGATCAGCTTGTAGCGGACAAAGTCCTGACTTTATGGGGTTCTCCAACTATGGATCTCTTCGCAATGCCCTGAACCTCAGACTTCCGCTGCTCCCCAATCTTAGACCCCAAGGCTCTCTGGCAAGAAGCATGCCAACAACGGTGGGTACAAGAACGACGTTTACGTCTCATCCCTGTTTTGTCTGAAGAGAATACTCAACCAGGCTAGAACATCGGTTAGCCTCCCAAGGGCTCTCATAGATCTGCTATGGCATTACGCAGAATGGTTTCCAAACCTTCTGCAGCTCCTGACGGAGTCTCCAAGAGAACCCTCTCCACGTCACAGACAACCACACTTCAACATCTACCACAAGCTATAGCTTCGCTATGATTGTATGCCTGTAGGCTACCCAGCACCTCATCTCTCAGAGCGGCTTTTCGCAATGAGTTGCGAAGAGGTTGTCTGGATATCTGAGGAATTCCTCAGCATCAGTCTACCAGGCAAAGTATAACGTCTTCTGTGGTTGGTGTCATGGGAAAGCATGTCTCTCCACTCAATACCTCTATTCCAGCAGTAGCAGAATCCTTGAGTATTTGCAGAAGGAGAAGATTCTCCTTTTCAGTTTCAGCAGGTAAAGACGATCACTCAACCTTGAGCCTCGTCTCCAAACTGAAAGGAAGGGACATCCCCTCATCGCTAGATCTTTTCTAACTCATGTGGACCTACAAAGTTGCCTTTCCCCAGTCAGAGTTGAGACTTCCCTCGGAACATGGTTCGAGTTCTCCGGTCTCTATGGAGACCTCTCTATGTTCCACTTCACCAGGCAACAAATTTTCACCTGGTTTAGAAGACAGTGTTCCTACACAGTTTAACAGTGGCCAAACGAGTCAAGGAACTTCATGGTCTCTCTTTCGATATTGTCCATTCATGAAAAGGGTGAAAGGCAACGTTCAGTTTCGTCCCTGAGTTTGTTGCCAAGACACAATTTCCAGAGGTGACAACAAGTGACTCATTTTCTTTTTTTCATCCTCTTCTCTTATGGGGAAAGCAGCAGCCTGGGTCCTCTGCACAAGCTGATGTTTAGCGAGATGCAGGGACTCCTTATTTTGGGTACAAATATACTCAGATAAGGAGCCCCTGGGTAAAGCCAAAAGCCAGATTGGCAAGGACGTCCACCCTTCCTAATGGGTGAGTCATCCCTGATAAATAGCGTAGGTTTATATTCCAGTTAGGGAACAAATAACAAATTCATAGATAATTTGTATTTTTCCCATTGAAACAAACCTTTAGCTATTTATACAAACTTACCCGCCGTCCCCATCTCCCTTGAAGTCTTACCTCCAAGCAAAGTGAGGTAAATCACAAGTGTGTGAGTGGCATTGGTAGCAAGGTACCCTCCTACCTCCCGCTAACTAGCGTAATGGGTAGTTAACCCTCGTCAAAATTTTAATGCTCGTCCTTTCAGTTTCACCGAAAGTAATACCCCTAATAAATAGCTAAAGGTTTTTATCATTATGAAAAATACAAAAATTATCTACAAATTTTTCATTTTTATTTTCATCTAATTAAATTTGAAGTGAACATTATTTTGAATTTCCTTGATTTGTTGTACGAGGATAGTAGCCATCAGGAAGTTATTTTCCAGACTCAAGATGCTTTTATTAAAGACCAGATGATCAGTTTGTCAGCAAATTTGAAAGGCCCAGAAAGATGGAGATTGGGCTGTGATCGTTGCAGTCGGCATTTGATTAATCCTTTGGAAGAGAGACAGCACCATTTCTAACTCTGCACAGCTAACGGAACATTATCTAGGCCAACGTTTACACAGCAGTTATCTAATCTGGATGGGATGTCTTAATGGTAAGTTTGAAAATGATCTTGTAGGGGACGAGACCATGATTTAGTCTCTACTTTTTTTTTTTACGTTTAATTTATCGTCATCTCTCTGCTTGTGAATCTTTCTTGTTTTAATTGTTAGGGAGTTTTGTCAGAGAAAAAAGATAGAATCTTTTACATATTCTTTTGTGTAGATTTTCACAAGTATTTTGGATGTTGTGACATCTACACCAACTCAATCATGTACTTCTTATTAAATGGTTTCAACTTTGTATTTCTTTTTGTTGGGAAATTGTAGGAAAAGTAGATTAAAATGGATAAATGTATTCTTAAGAAGGATAAAGTTGAAATACTGAACAGCCTATCGTAATGTATTAGCTACCACATGGATCTTACTTAAAAGGGTTCATAGGTATTGTGTTCATAAATTGATTCTTGTTATGCAGTACAGAGAAGTAACAGGCGAAATCTAACCGAGGCCCTTTGCATCAATAGGCATAGGAGGTGATGCAGCACTGAAATGAAAATACTGTACAAATGCATCATGATATGTGTTTAGATGGTTTTCATCTTTCAGGTTTTGTGAAATAAAGAAGTCCCTCAGTGCGTCGTCTGCACATTTCATCTTATGACAACTGCTTAATTAGAAAAAAAGACAGCCAGCCAAAATGCTTTAGGAACCCTTAGCAAATCCTGCAAGTACCAGGTGAGTTTTCCAATTCTAATCCACTCTGGTAATCTACAAGAGAGTTTCAGCCAAGATATTTTGTGATATAAGAAATACAAATCTTAAAGACTCAAACTTGTTTGCAAATGTCTTTTTCTGTTGAACAGGTTGATATAAGTCTTGTTTCATAGTTTATTTATGACTGATCTATTTTAATGTTGTTACTGGTCATAATATAATTTGTCACGCTTCTTGTTATATATCATTTTTGGGCTCAGGCCATATCGTCTTGATGGAAGGTTCCTTTAAGTAGCTTCCTAGGATATATTTGACTACAGTGATATTTCCAGAGAATTTAACTTGAGGTCTCCAGAATTCTAACTCCTGGCGCGAATATCCTTAAAGTTTCCTTTTAGGATATCGTATGATATCAGGGGACGTATTCTTGACACGCCACATAGTAATCTGCACCCCGCATAGCGTTTACGTTTTGAGGAGGAAAAGTGGCAAAATAAAAGAGGAGCCGTTAATAAGGTTCCCTTCCTCCGTTACTGTTTGAGTACTCAGATGGCGCCATAATTTCCGCCATCTTTATTTCTTTTTCTGTAGCAATATCGCTCGGTGGTTTTCCCAGTGCTTTCTCGTGATTTTGGATTTATTGTGCAATCTCCAGCCTTTTCTGCCTCTGGAAAGTTGAGTATTTGATTCTTATGCTGTTTAAATTTAGCTCTCGCCATACAGTAAAAAATTGAATCGGATTACAGTGAACCCTCGCTACTTCGCGGTTCGACCATCGCGGATTCACCACTTCGCGGATTTTTTCCATAACCCATATATATACAGTAATATATATATATATATATATATATATATATATATATATGTATGCATGTATTTATGTATATATGTAGGTATGTATATGTGTATACATATAAAAATATATATATATACACACACACACACACACACACACACACATATATATATATATATATATATATATATATATATATATATATATATATATATATATATATATATATATATATATCTAAAGTAGGAAGATGTGATGTAGTTCTAAGGGAAAAGTATGGGAAATATGTCTGGGTAATAAGCAAAGCTCTACCTCCAGTTTGTTTCTACATTATGATCAGAGATAAATGTAAACAAAACATTGGTTGCCATTTTTTATCGTGCTTTTTAGCATGTTTAGGAAATGCATGATATAAAATCACCTTTAATATTTGTGCCTGTTTTAGTTTAGGGTACTGTAGTACATGCATTAAGTGTTCTGTACATTAAAGGGTAGTTTGTTAACAGTACTACGTACAAGGGAAGGTTTTAAAAGTCTGAATATACATGTTGAATAAATAGGTAAATATGGTGTCACTACTTCGCGGATTTTCACCTATCGCGGCCGCGACTGGAACCTATCTACCGCGATAAACGAGGGTTCACTGTAAACATATTTTTTGGCTGAGCTATTGCCTGAACGGAGACGTCTTTGGCGCTGTCGTTCGTAACTCGTGAGTTATTTAGTTAGCCAGAACGACTTTCCCGGTATAATAGCTTTTTTGGGCTCAAGCCATGGCGTCCTGATGGAAGGTTCCTGTTTGGTAGCTTCCTTGGGTATAAGACTACTAAGATATTCCCAGAGAATTTAACCACAGGTTATCACAGAATTCTAACTTCTGGAGCGAGTATCTCAAAGGTTTCCCTTTAAGACATCGTAATACAACAGGGGACACGCATGTCTGAACGTGCCACATAGCTATCTCCACCCCGAACAGAGTTAATGCTTCGGTGTGTAAGGACTGAGAATAGCTGGGAGCCGTTCCACAGCTAATCTCACTCGTGGCTACTACTGATACTCGAGACGTAAACAAACGGACGCCATTGCTCTAATGACGTCACGCGCGTCTTTATCCTTTGTTTAGTAGCTGCCCTACTTAGACGGATTTTCCCTTGTGTTAACTTTATCGCTTTGCATCTTCGCTATGTCGTTACCTTCAGCCTCGCCTTCTTCTGGAAAGTTGAGTACAAGGTTCCAGTATTGTTTAATTAAGCTCTGGCCGTAAAGTAAATATTATTTCGCGAAATAATTGATGTTTTGTGGCAGAGCTGTGCCTCTACCGGACCCGCCATTTTATGGCGTCGTTGTTGTTTTGCATGTCTTATTTAGTTAGCCACAACAACGCTTCCGGCATTATATACTAATCGAATACATTAGTTTATTTAGTCTTCATAGCTAGGAACTTTTATATCGTGTTTAGACGCTTTTTATCGGTCATCGATTGACCTCATACCAGTCGGCTACTATAGCCCCCAGGCCAGGAGCCTACATACAAGTGTTCATGCATGATTTATTAGTGATCCTAGACTAAGTTATGAAGATAGTGGCATTATTATTTTACAATACTTTTGACTAGTGATGCAAATGTTTTCGCCTTCAGGGACCATATAGGGGATAGGCTAGTCAGTGATTCTTTCTAGCCTAACCTAACCTTAGGACCCCTATATGCTTCCTTCATCCCCTGCCTTGGCACTCCCTCTATTTAGCCTTGATCCCTTTTCTGAGTAAAGGGATTAATTGTCTAATAGAGTATTTATATCGCCTCTCAGTCCTCCCTAAAGGAATGAACCCCCTTTAGGATTGCGTCTGAGAGTGAGGTTAGGCTAGCCTACCTCTATGGCTAGGATAGTCTACGACTTTCCTGCGATAGCGATACGTCTTCTTCCTTGCCTAGTTCAGGACTTTTAGCCCTGCTCTAGGTCGGGTTAGGAAGGTTTCTCTGTTCCATGCTGAAACTGTACTCTTGCACCGTTTTAGCCGATCAGCCTAATCTTAGGTTAGGGAGTGTCCTCCCTTCCCTTAGTGGCCGCTCTGGTACAGAAACCCTTCCTGGGAAGACCTCTCTCTTCTCCCTCCCCACCTATCTCTTGTATAGCCTAGCCTATGCTTAGGTTAGTTTATACTCATCTGTCCCCTGTCCTACAAATCCTCCTTAGGGTGGATGAGTAGGGCTACCCGAGCTTCCCTGTGCTGTCCGCTCTGGTACATATACCTTCATAGTGTCCTATAAGGTTAGTTACTAGTGTAGCTCTGCATAGGGGAGTCTCCCCCCCCCCCTCTTGGGTGTTCCCTAGTCCTCCCTTGGGCTACCTGCTCCCGGTCCCTAGTGACCCCTGCTTATGGATGCTAGAGCCTGTCTCTATCATGGGTACACCCCCTCAGGGAGGGGGAGGGATGTCTGGAACCCTGACGGTACTTCCTGCATCCTTTCCCCCCTCCCCCTGTCTCTCTATCTATCCGGGTGCCGGTCTCTTGCCGCCTCTACTGTCGGCAATACCTGCCTCCCTCTTGGTGACTTCCCTACCCTTGCCGCCAGCCCCCCGTGTACCGAGGGACTGCCGGCTGCCGCCGGCTACTACCGGCGGCTCTCCTACTTCTATCTAATCGTCCGCTTGCCGGTCGATCTCCGGAGTGCCGGCATATACTGCCGGCAACCCGATACTACCTGTACCATCCTTACCCCAGTCACCAACCTGGCATCCTCCGGCTGCCGGAGCCGCCGCTCCCTGCCGGCGTGCCGCCGTTGTGCCGGCGGCCGCCATCCTGGTATCTAACTGACTTTGAAAATTGTCTGTTCTAGTGCCAGAATCTATGCTGGAGCGAGCTCCGGCATGCCGGCGGCTTGCCGGATGCCCCGGAGGCGTCAAGAATACTTGCACCCCCTCTCTGTAGCTATCATAAGACTAAGATAGCCCTACATTGCAAATAGATAAGCTGCTTTGCTTTTAAGATCAGTACCTAGTACTGCTCTATTAGTGATCATGCTGTCTCTTTGCATTCTTCTAATTCCAGCATGCTATGTGCATCTTAGCGCGGCTGGTTGCCAGAAGCAGTTACCCTTAATGAGGCCTTCTGGCTCTTAACTGGGAACCGAATGAATTCGATCCCAACCTTGTCCTTGGCTTTCCATGGAGTTCCAATATAATGGGAATCCTAGGAAACTATATCCAATGATCTCGGTCATTTGGATTATCCCAGGACCAAGCCTATGGTAACCAGCCGGGCGAGATGCATGGAGCGTGTGCTCCTTTACTGTTTCATTCTCTATGCATCACACCTTCTTTAAGTTAAAATTAATGATTAATATTAACTTAGTTTAAGAGCCATTCCTATGACTCCCCCATACTCATTTTCTCTTTCTTCCACAGGAGGAGCAGATGAAGTGTGACTTCGCCTTCTGCGCCGTGAAACGCTCGCAGTTTTACGGACATACGGCGTGCAGGACTCACGCCCCTTGCGCAGACAAGAAAGGGGATTTGAAGTTCTGGAATCCACTGGAATGTACGGTCTGCCAGGCCTACCTAGTTGAGGCCTTCCATAACCCTCCCTCAGCGGAGGTTAGAGACATTGCTCGTGAAAAGCTGCGCAAGTGGGTGCGTGGTTTTCAGAGAAATGCTACTGGACCGTACCTGGCCACCGAAGAACTGAGGTCCCTGTTGTTCCCTAAGGCCTCCCCTGACTCAGTGGTTCCAAAAGAAGCAATCCCCACTGTCCAAATTACGGTGGAACCTGATGTGGTCATGGCTCAGTCCATGCACGAGTGTCGTTTAGATTCCGAGGATGATGAACAGATCTCAGACGTCTCGGAAGACACGGAGAAGACGCTTATGGCTCAAGGAGCCGAAGAGGACGAAGACAAGGTGGAATACACCGAGTCGGAGCTTGGAGCTACTCCCTCGTCCATCCCTCCGCCTACTCCTACACCGACGGAAATGTCCATTCCGTCTACCTCCTCGACCCCGGATCCTTCCTCTTCTACCCAAGAACTGATCCGACTGATTAGAGCTGTCATGGACGACAGACTGAAGGAGAACCAGGAGTCCATCAGGTCTATGATTGGATCCAGAGACCCGAAGAAGATTTCGGTCAAGGATCTCCCAGCTTGCTCTCATGCCAACCCGTGGAGGTATGCAGAGCATATGGTTATTGCGACCGGCAGGATCTTTGTTAGTGACAAGATCGGCACGGTCCCGTTGGAAGATGTGGAGTTCTTCCCAAGCTTCGAGGCCTACCCGGACTGTTACGTCCGGCTTCGTTCCGAACCTGCCTCGAAGGAGGAGACCGAACCTAAAGAAGAGATAGTGTTCGATCTCGCAAAGGCCCAGGCTATGCTAGCCTCCGCATTTAAGAGCAGGGGCTTTACCTGCTCTAAGCTTCCTGCCTTGAGCAAGAAGCATCCTACATATGTCGCACCTGACACTGCGATTCTTCCTTTTTTGGAAAAGGCCTTGGCTGCATGCCTTAAAGCGGCGGAAGAAGGAAAACCCTGCCCTGCACTGGAGGAGTGCAGACCCTTCTCCATCGTGACACCCCCTGACACTAGACAATGGAAAGATGTTCAACATACTTTCGTCGTGGGTAGGCTCGATCCTGACGTCGCCGGACGTCAGTTTAATGAAGACCTCCCTAAGCTCAATGATCACCTCCTTCGCCGGGAACAAGACACGAAGGAGAGGCTTGCGGCATCTCTTTCTCATCAAGTCCAACTTGAAGTTATGGCCTGTGACACAAGAGTACCTGATCACTACATGGTACTAGCCAAATCCCACTTACTCACAGTAATGAAGGACTTGTACCATTTCATAAAGGCTCGTAGAGCCTGTCGTGAATTCGTGTTTGTCGGTGCCACCGTGAAACACGAACCCCGGAGGCTGATTTCCTCCAACATCTGGGGAAAGCACCTGTTTCCTTCTGACCTTGTCAAGGAAATAACTGACAGAGCCGCCACGGAGAATAGGAACCTTCTCCACAAGTGGGGCATGTCCAGAAAAAGGAAAACCTCTCAGGACGATGGACCTCAGCCTAAGAGGAAACCTCAGAAGCCAAAACCCCAGCAACGTCAACAACGACGTCAGTTTCCGGGACCCGCTACCTCCCAAGTGGTTGCCCAACCACAACAGACCTTTCAATTGGTCCCCCAACCGGTGTTGTCACAGTCACCGGTCTTCACCCCTGCCTTTGAGCAGCCATCCACTACCTTTCATGCCAGAGGTAGAGGCTCGTCCAGGGGTGCAAGCAGAGACGCCTCTCGTCGTCCCTCCAGAGGTAGAGGAGGAAAGGGAGCTAGCGGCCGAGGCAACAAGTCCTCGGGACACCAGAAGCAATGAAGTGCTTCCGGTGGGAGGAAGACTCCGCCAATTCCAGGATCGTTGGACCTTCGATCCTTGGGCACACAGCATCATCAAGAACGGTCTAGGCTGGAGTTGGGTGCAACCACCCCCAATCTTCCAGCGGTTCTTTCAACAATCGACCCCCATTCTGGAAGAATATGTTCTAGACCTCTTGAACAAGAAGGTGATAAGGAAGGTAAAGTCCACCAGGTTCCAAGGGAGACTGTTTTGCGTTCCCAAGAAGGACTCAGACAAGCTCAGAGTCATTCTGGACTTATCCCCCCTCAACAAGTTCATAGAGAACAACAAATTCAAGATGCTGACGCTTCAACAAATAAGGACCCTTCTGCCTCAAGGTTCCTACACGGTCTCTATAGACCTGGCGGATGCCTATTGGCACATTCCAATGAACCATCACGCTTCCTCCTACCTAGGATTTCGACTCCAAAGAAAAAGCTACGCCTTCCGGGCCATGCCATTCGGCCTCAATGTGGCCCCTCGGATCTTCACAAAGCTGGCGGATGCCATAGTACAACAGCTCCGCCTAAGAAACGTCCAGGTGATGGCCTACCTCGACGACTGGCTAGTCTGGGCTCCATCGCCCGAAGAGTGTACAAAGTCTTGCGACGAAGTTACCCAGTACCTAGAACACCTGGGATTCAAGATCAACGAGAAGAAATCTCGCCTCTCTCCGGCTCAGAAGTTTCAGTGGCTGGGAATCCACTGGAATCTTCAGTCACACCGCCTTTCCATCCCCCAGAAGAAAAGGAAGGAAATAGCAGGGTCTGTCAAGCGACTACTGAAATCCAAACGCATTTCAAGACGACAGCAGGAACGAGTTCTAGGCTCTCTACAATTCGCCTCAGTGACAAACCCAGTGCTTCGTGCACAGCTAAAGGATGCCGCGGGAGTCTGGAGACGATCGGCATCCATCGCTCGAAGAGACCTCAAGAGACGGCTTCCAAACAGACTTCGACGCCTCCTAAAGCCGTGGTCGGAAGCAATGGCCCTGAAAAGGTCCATTCCTCTCCAACACCCTCCTCCATCACTCAACATCCACACGGATGCCTCACTGGAGGGCTGGGGAGGTCACTCCCACCTGAAACAAGCTCAAGGGACCTGGTCTCCACTATTCAAGACGTTCCACATAAACATCTTGGAGGCCATGGCGGTCCTTCTTACTCTGAAGAAGTTATCCCCGCCGCCCTCGATCCACATCCGTCTAACCCTAGACAACTCGGTGGTAGTTCGTTGTCTCAATCGCCAAGGCTCAAGATCGCCCCAGATAAATCAGGTGCTTCTCCCAATCTTCCGTCTGGCGGAGAAGAAGAAGTGGCACCTGTCTGCAGTTCACCTACAAGGATTCCGCAACGTGACAGCGGATGCTCTATCTCGGACAAACCCGATAGAGTCGGAATGGTCTCTAGACGCAAGATCATTCTCCTTCATCTCTCATCAAGTCCCAGAACTTCAGATAGATCTCTTTGCAACGAGCGACAACAATCAACTTCCTCTGTACATAGCCCCGTACGAGGACCCCAAAGCAGAAGCGGTGGACGCCATGTCACTGGACTGGAACAGATGGTCGAAGATATACCTGTTCCCTCCCACCAACCTTCTGTTGAAAGTCCTCTCCAAACTGAGAACCTTCAAAGGGACAGCGGCCCTAGTGGCTCCCAAGTGGCCCCGGAGCAACTGGTACCCCCTGGTCCTGGAGCTGCAGCCCAAGCTGATCCCTCTCCCGGGCCCAGTTCTCTCTCAACAAGTACAGAAGTCGACTGTCTTCGCTTCATCATCGAAAATCAAGGACCTTCATCTCATGATTTTCTCTCCCTTGCCGCAAAGAAGAGGTTTGGGATCTCGAAGAAAAGTCTAGACTTCCTAGAGGAATACAAGACCGAATCCACGAGACGGCAATATGAATCATCCTGGAGGAAATGGGTCTCCTTTGTTAAAGCAAAAAATCCTAAAGAAATCACCATTGATTTCTGTATGTCCTTCTTCATTCACCTTCATGGACAAGGATTAGCAGCCAATACGATTTCAACCTGCAAATCGGCTTTGACTAGACCAATTCTATATGCTTTCCAAATTGATCTGTCCAACGACATCTTTAACAAACTGCCGAAAGCATGTGCTCGCCTACGCCCAGCACCCCCTCCGAAACCGATCTCCTGGTCACTAGACAAGGTGCTCCATTTCGCCTCCAACTTGGACAATGATTCATGCCCCCTCAAGGATCTGACTCAGAAAGTTATATTTTTATTTGCTCTCGCCTCGGGAGCTCGAGTCAGCGAAATAGTGGCATTATCAAGAGAAGAGGGACACATCCTGTTTGCTGATTCAGGAGAAGTGACCCTCTCCCCTGATCCGACGTTTCTCGCCAAAAATGAATTACCCACCAAAAGATGGGGCCCTTGGAGAATATGCCCCCTGAAGGAGGATGTCTCTCTATGTCCAGTAGAGAGTCTCAAGGTCTATCTTCGCAGAACTTCGAACTTTGGTGGAGGCCAACTCTTCAAAGGAGAAACATCGGGCAGCGACCTGTCACTGAAACAATTAAGAGCGAAAATCACCTACTTCATTCGCAGAGCGGATCCGAACAGTACACCCGCTGGTCATGATCCTAGAAAAGTGGCATCTTCTCTGAACTTCTTTCAGAGCATGGACTTTGAGAGCCTTAAAAACTTTACGGGCTGGAAGTCCTCGCGAGTTTTCTTTAAACATTATGCGAAACAAGTGCACGAAATCAAACATTTTGTGGTAGCCGCAGGTAGTGTTATGAAACCTGCACCTAACTCTGCGTAGAACAGTGAGTTACTTGGGACTCTAACTCTTCGGGTGCCTATGTTGACCCTCGAGTGATTCATAGTGATGTCTAAAAACACTTAGTGCTTTTATAACTGTTCTTATCCCAGGTGAAATGTCATAGTGTCACACAAGTGCCGCATGCCTTGAGCATGATGTGTTGTTTAAAGACTTGCGTTCCTCGAGAACGAGTACCTACTAATCCTGAAATTCCTTTTCAGATTCAAGAGCAAGCCTTTATTTCTATGTACATTATTATTACTGTAAATGAACTTTACTTTTGCTGTAAATTATTTAATTTCTGCATTGTGAAATAAAATTTCTATTTTATTACTTATGCGTCTCTTTCAGCTCCTACTTACTATGAAATACATACTGTCATAGTTTTATTTATTCCTCCTTTCTTATGGTCATGAAGAATTTAAGATGTCTAATCCTAAATTATATTCACCTTGTCTCAGTAAGGTTCCTACACGAATACTTACTTCTGATAATCAGGAGATGAACTCTACACACAGTGCCCAACCACCACTGGCCTACTTCAGAATGTTCCTATACAAATATCAAACATTCTGCTTCATCTCTAAGTTCTTAAAAGTTCTTCTGTCAAGATGAATAGCCCTTCAATACCACTTTGACGTCGGCATAGCCCATGGGAACTTCCTACCAATGGGGGGCAGGATACTTCGTTCCTATGGTTCTTACCTAAGATTACTTTGCTGTTTTGTCAATGCCTAGGCACTTAACTCTGGGGGAAAATCTACCACGATACATTGATTCTCTGGTACTCTTCCATCAGGACGCCATGGCTTGAGCCCAAAAAACGGATTTTGAGCGAAGCGAAAAATCTATTTTTGGGTGAGATAGCCATGGCGTCCTGATGGACCCTCCCTACTACTTCGTTCAGTTTGTTCCCACCCTACACAATTGTATCATGGTGATGGGCAGCAACTGGCGCCAGGATAAAGACGCGCGTGACGTCATTAGAGCAATGGCGTCCGTTTGTTTACGTCTCGAGTATCAGTAGTAGCCACGAGTGAGATTAGCTGTGGAACGGCTCCCAGCTATTCTCAGTCCTTACACACCGAAGCATTAACTCTGTTCGGGGTGGAGATAGCTATGTGGCACGTTCAGACATGCGTGTCCCCTGTTGTATTACGATGTCTTAAAGGGAAACCTTTGAGATACTCGCTCCAGAAGTTAGAATTCTGTGATAACCTGTGGTTAAATTCTCTGGGAATATCTTAGTAGTCTTATACCCAAGGAAGCTACCAAACAGGAACCTTCCATCAGGACGCCATGGCTATCTCACCCAAAAATAGATTTTTCGCTTCGCTCAAAATCCGTTAAATATTTATATAGCTATTTAGTCTTCATTGCTAGGAATTATTTATATTATGCAGATAGTATTCATTTAGTTCGGCGAATTAGGTAGCCGATCTTGTTTACGCTAGGCTTCCTAGCCTAGGCGTTTTAGTTTACTCTCTTGTATGATATAATAAGTGTTCCTGGTGTTAATAAAATTTAAATGAAGATATTAGGCAATTTATACATGTCAGATATATTGATTGCATATAAAATTTTCCTCTTCCAAGATAGTATATGAGAGAGCTTCGATGAGTTAGGTAGTTGATCTCACTGTCAATAGGCTAGTAGCCTAGGGGCTTTAGTATACTTTCATACAATCTCCACGGTTACCCTCATGTATAGGGTAATCCCTCCTTCCCTCTGAGTGTAGCCTAAGGCTACAATCCTAGTTTGTCTTGCCTCGAGTTGTCATTCAGGCAAGACTTGGCTAGGGTTTTTCTGCGCCTTCCCCTAGCTACAGATGGTAAGCTTTGGGTTTAGATCAGAACCTCAGAGTATATGTCGTGTGCCGGCAGCTGATTGACCGGGTGAATGTATTCCCCTGTCGGGCTTTGGTTGTCGGCATAGGAGGTTTAGCCTCCCTAGACTGCACTCTGAGGGGTCATGTGATCCCCCTTCTCCCTGCGGTTTAGAACATTCATTCCTGAGGAAGGAAGTGAGACAGTGCTCTTACATCAACCTTCACTCCTTGCTTTCTCTCTCTTTCTTGGCTAGTGCCGCCAGGTACTAACCTAACTGGTGGCTGCCGGCCACTAACCTAGCCGGCAAGATGCTGGGTAGACTTGTGGACCGACAGCCAAAGATTCACTGACATAACTGACTTAGCCGACAAGAGCTGGCCGAGTTCGGTCTATCGGCAACTACCCTGTCACATAGAATACTGTCTGGGCTAGTGTACCAACAGCTGGCGACTGGCCAGCGTCCGGTAAGCTGCTGGCAATCCGGTGGGCCGCCGCCTACTAATTTTTCAATATTGTGTCAGCTGAACTGTGCCTTAGGTACTAGCCTTGCCGGCTGCATGTCGGCGACAACTACAGTATATGTATATACAGTAGCCAGTATATCTGTAGTATAGAACATAGTGCAGGCAGAAAACTATGGTATAAAAGTATACAGTAGTTAAATTTTCCAACATACTGTGTGTGTGTCCAGGCACAGTCTATTGTTGAGACCTTATAGATAGGGAAAGGATTTCCCTTCCTACATACTGATAGATGATCAGTATTAATGACCCTCATTATTAATCCTTTTGGAAGTTAGTGTTAGCTACACTCTTCTATCCTTCTAGGCTAGATTCTTCCACCGGGCCTCCTGAGGAGGATAACCCTAGGATTAATATTGAGGGAGGTCACAGCAATTGGCTGGGCAGGAAACACATGTATGTGTCTTTCCTAATTCATTTCTGGCTTATCTATCCTAAGCTATATGCAATAAAATAAAATGGAAAATATTAGTAATAATATTTATTAGTTTATCTAGTGAGATGAACTACAGTATACTCATTTTATTTTCCTCTCTTTACAGGAGGACCATGTGCAGTATGGCAGCGTCTTCTGCAACGTACGTAGCAGGGACTTCTGCGGCCACCTGGAGTGTAGGACACACTCCCATTGTTCCATCACCAAGGGACCTCTCAAATATTGGGACCCCCAGGTATGTACAGTGTGCAAAGACTTGGTTTATGAGGCTTTTGAGAACCCTAAGACAACAGAGTCAAGGGATGCAGCTCGGAACAAGCTGCGCGGATGGGTTCGTGGCTTCCAGAAAAATGCCACGGGGCCTTACCTCCCCAACGAGCATATGAGGGCCTATCTTTTCCCCAAAGCATCTGCGGATGCTGGCATTCCTCAGCCTCACCCTGAGATCCCTTGCATCCAGATAGCCGTCGATACGCATGTCTCGGATGCGATGAAGGACATCCATCTAGATGATGAGAGGATGTCAGAGGTGTTAGAGGACACCGAAAAGGACCTTCTAGCTGAAGATCAAGAAGAGGAGTCTACGTTGGCTCCAGAGACGGAAGAGGATGAAGTCGAAACAGTGTCTGTTTCGTCGGTTCCTGCCCCAGAACCAGTGCCCTCTACGTCCTCCGCTCCTCCACCTGAAAAGTCGTATGACACCCTATCTGCCATCAAAGCCATGATGGAGATGTTTCAGAAGAAGAGCAAAGAAATGGAAGCTGCGCTAAGGAAGGAGATTCACCATCTTGCAGCGACCTGTGGGTCTCATAGGAGACTTGATGTAAAGAATCTTCCCTCGTGCTCCGAGGTAAAACCATGGAGGCATGCCGAGTACATGCCAATAACGAATGGCAAGATCTTCATCTCAGAAAAGCTGGGAGCTGTCCTTATTGTGGACATTGAGTTCTGGCCCAGCTTTGAGTCCTATCCTGACTGCTTTGTTCGTCTAAGGACAGATCCCGTCTTCAAGGAGGAGACAGAGCCCAAGGACGTCATAGTGCTTGACCATACAAAGGCTCAAGCTTTACTAGCCAGCAGTCTGAAGGACAGGGGCTTCACCAACTCTAAGGTGCCAGCCCTGAGTAAGAAACACCCTTCCTTTCTTGCTCCAGCAACAATGGCTTTCCCCTTTGCGGAAAAAGTGTTCAAGGCAGTGGAAGCTGGGAAACCTTCCCCTACACTGGAGAGAAGGGCTTGTAGGGAGTTCGTGTTTGCCTCGGCTGCGGTAAGACACGAACCCAGGAAGTTGATATCTTCCAACATCTAGGGGAAAGACCTTTTCCCTAATGAAGTGGTCAAAGAAATAGTCGACAAAGCCGCCACGTAGAATAGGAATCTTCTCCAGAAGTGGGGCATGTCGGCCAAGAGGAAGTCTTCCCCAGAAGAGGGTCCCCAACCGAAACGGAAGACAAAAAGGCCAAGGTTGCCTTCTCGCCCTGCTAGACAACAACAACATCCTATGTCTGCGGGGCCTCAGATGGTGGCACAGCCCCAACCCACCTACCAGATGGTTCCCCAGCAGGTGGTGACTCAGTCACCAGCCTTCACTCCCACCTATGAGAGGCAGACCACTACCTTTCTCCCTGAAGGTAGGAGGTCAAACAGAGGTTCCTCTAGACGTCCCTCCAGAGGAAGAGGGGGTAGGGGAGGATGCGGTCAAGGACGCAAGCCCTCTGGAAACCAGAAGCAATGAGATGCTTCCGGTAGGAGGAAAACTCCGACTATTTCGGGATCGTTGGATCTTCGATCCCTGGGCCCACAGCCTAATCAAGAACGGACTGGGTTGGAGCTTGAGGACAGCTCCACCATCATTCCCTCAATTCTTCCAATACTCCACCCTCGTTCTGGAAGAATACACCTGAGAGCTCTTGAGCAAACAGGTGATAAGGAGGGCAAAGTCCATCAAGTTCCAAGGAAGGCTGTTTTGTGTTCCCAAGAAGGACTCAGATAAACTCAGAGTCATTCTGGATTTGTCACCACTCAACAAGTTCATAGAAAACGACAAGTTCAAGATGCTGACCCTTCAGCACATAAGGGCCCTGCTGCCCAAAAGGGCATACACAGTCTCCATAGACTTGGCAGATGCCTATTGGCACATTCCGATCAATCGCCAACTTTCCTCCTACCTAGGATTCAGGCTACAAAAAAGAAAGTACGCTTTTGGAGCCATGCCCTTCAGACTAAACATAGCCCCAAGGATCTTCACGAAGCTTGCAGAAGCAGTCGTTCAACAACTATGCCTACAAGGTGTTCAGGTAATATCCTACCTGGAGAATTGGCTGGTGTGGGCAGCATCCGAGACGAAATGCATGCAAGCATCCAAGAAAGTGATCCAGTTCCTGGTACATCTGGGATTCAAAATCAACACCAAAAAGTCTCGACTGTCTCCAGCTCAGAAGTTTCAATGGCTAGGAATACATTGGAACTTACAGTCACATCGCCTCCATTCCATTTGTGAAGAGGAGAGAGATAGCGTGATCTGTCAAGAGACTACTAAAATCCAACAGGATTTCAAGACGCCAACAGGAGAGAGAGTGCTGGGCTCCCTCCAGTTTGCATCAGTGACATACCCAGTGCTAAGAGCACAGCTGAAGGATGCTCCAGGAGTCCGGAGAAGATATGCATCAAACGCTCGAAGAGATCTAAGAAGACCAATACCGATCCGACTTTGATCACTTCTCAAGCCATGGTCGGAGGCCTAAAGTTTGAAGAGGTCAACACCTCTGCAACTGCCTCCACCCTCAGTCATCATCCACACGGACGCATCATTGGAAGGATGGGGAGGTCACTCTCATCATCGGAAAGTTCAAGGAACTTGCTCCTCTCTATTCAAGACCTTCCACATCAACATTTTGGAGAAATTATCCCCTCGCCCTGCGGTCCACATAAGACTTATTCTGGACAGCGAGGTGGTAATGAGATGTCCGAATCGTCAAGGCTCGAGATCACCTCAACTCAACCAAGTAATGTTGGCCATCTTCCGCTTAGGGGAAAAGAAGAGATGGCGCTTATCAGCAGTTCACCTTCAAGGGTTCCGCAATATGACGGCGGACGCTCTATCCAGGCTAACCATGATAGAGTCAGAATGGTCCCTAGACGCAAGATCATTCTCCTTCATCTTCGCGACGAGCGACAACAAGAAACTTCCTCGATACGTGATCCCATACGAGGACCCTCTAGCGGAAGCAATGGACGCCATGTCCCTCGACTAGAACAATTGGAGCAGGATTTATCTGTTCCCTCCATACAACCTGCTAATGAGGATCCTCAACAAGCTGAGATCTTTTCAAGGAACAGCAGCCCTAGTGGCTCCCAATTGGCCCCGGAGCAAATGGTTCCCTCTAGTATTGCAGCCGATGCTGATTCCCCTGCCGGACCCAGTTCTGTCTCAACAAGTACAGAAGTTGACTGTCTTCGCTTCCTTACAGAAAACCCAAGACCTTCATCTCATGATTTTCTTTCCCTAGCAGTAAGAGAGAGGTTTGGGATCTCCAAAGAGAGTATAGACTTCTTAGAGGAATATAAGTCTAAATCTACCAGAAGGCAATATGAGTCATCTTGGAAGAAATGGGTAGCCTTCGTCAAGGCAAAGAAACCAAAGGAAATCTCAACAGATTTCTGCTTATCTTTCTTTATTCACCTTCATGAACAAGGTTTAGCAGCCAACACGATAACTACATGTAAATCTGCCCTGACTAGACCCTTGCTTTATACTTTCCAAGTAGACTTTTCTAATGGAATTTTTAACAAAATCCCTAAGGCCTGTGCTAGGCTTAGGCCGGCAGCACCTCCAAAGCCCATTTCATGGTCTTTGGATAAGGTACTACATTTGGCTTCAAGTTTGAATAACAAAAATTGCTCTCTGAAAGATTTGACTCAAAAAGTTATTTTCTTGTTTGCTCTAGCCTCAGGGGCTAGAGTTAGTGCGATAGTGACCCCTTCTAGGGAGGAGGGCCATATCCGTTTTACTGAAACAGGAGAACTGAATCTCTTTCCCGACCCAATTATTCTTGCTAAGAACGAGCTACCCACCAAAAGGTGGGGTCCCTGGAGAATCTGCCATCTGAAGGAAGATGTCTCGCTGTGTCCAGTAGAGTGTCTAAAGATCTATCTTCGTAGAAGTTCAGACTTCAGGGGAGGACAGCTCTTTAAAGGAGAAACATCAGGCTCAAACTTATCCCTGAAACAACTAAGGGCGAAGATCACCTACTTTATTCGCAGAGCGGATCCTGACAGTACACCCGCAGGTCATGATCCTAGGAAAATTGCTTCATCGTTAAACTTTCTCCAGCTCATGGATTTCGAAAGCCTTCGCTCATTTACTGGATGGAAGTTATCCTGAGTGTTTTTCAAACACTACGCGAAGCAAGTGCAAGAATTAAATAAATATGTGGTGGCGGCAGGTAGTGTACTAAAACCTGTCGCTTAGTGCTGCGAGGAACAGTGAAATTATTTGGGACTATAATTCTAGAGGGTGTACATGTAGGCACATTATGGTGCAACATGGTAAGTGAGATGTCATCAAAGGGACATTATGGACTGTTCCAGTGTATATAGGTGAAGAAACATAGTCTTAACACTAGTGCCGTGTGTTTTTACACAAGTGTAAATAAACAGACTTCTCAGAAAGACAGAAAATTATTTAAAAATTTTCAAATGAGTGGCATAAAATTTTGTTTTCAGGTAAAACAAGTATTTCTGAATTGATTTTGTTTGATCTATGTTTGTAAATTCTATTTCACTTGCATTTTTTACTTTAGTATTAAATGTATGCTGAATTTTGGTTTATTGTTTGACAATAAATGTCTAATGGTTTTGTGTGTCTTATTTTGCCCTAAACATATACAAACTATACAAACTTATATATAAATAAAGTTATGTCTGAGCATTACTTTTATTCCTTACTATTCTGCATAATTACTTTGAACAAATATAGTAAATTTGTTCCTATACGTAAACATACCTCTTCTGACCAGGCTTACCTTGTTCTGATACAGATAGAAACGTGTCTGCTGTGGTATACAGCTAAGCTGATATACCTTGGATGCTATGGTGGCTTACATGTACCTATGTAGGGTTTATAAATACAAACTTTGGTTTAAGGCATACAGTGAGACCTGTACGCCCTTTTGGTTACTAGGTTGGTCATATGAAATATGCAAACTTCGAGACTTTTTCCCGAGTCTGGCATGACTCTTCCCTCCCAATAATGCTGTATCTATAAGTACCGGCTCAACGCTACAAGGAATAAAGAAGGCGGCGATTATGGCGCCATCTGAGTACTCAAACAGTAACGGAGGAAGGGAACCTTATTAACGGCTCCTCTTATATTTTGCCACTTTTCCCCCTTGAAGCTTAAATGCTATGCGGGGTGCAGATTGCTATGTGCCGTGTCAAGAATACGTCCCCTGATATTATACGATATCCTAAAAGGAAACTTTAAGACTATTCGCGCCAGGAGTTAGGATTCTGGAGACCTTAAGTTAAATTCTCTGGGAATATCACTGTAGTCAAATATACCCTAGGAAGCTACTTAAAGGAACCTTCCATCAGGACGACATGGCTATCTCACCCAAAAATAGATTTTTCGCTTCGCTCAAAATCCGTTTTATAATATATCGAACACTTCTCTATTTCTATTCTTCATTTGTTTATTTTCCTGCTGGAGCCCCTGCTTTTCCAACTAGGGTTGTAGCCAGGGTAGTAATAGTGAAAAAGTGATTAAATACATTAACGGTAGTAAATGCTGAATCTACTGGACATGAATTAAAAGAATTTGAGCTATTATTTAGTTGTTTTTATCAACAGGCTAGACCATTTTCCAATCAATCCTCAAACCTTTTTAAGTTTACTTAGTGTAACTAATCCCAAAGAGTGTTTTATTCATGGATGTATTTTCCCTTACAGGAAATGATTCCTGTTTTTACATCAGAATTTTCACACGGCGCTGATGGAAATTTGGTGCCTTAACATCCTCTGTCTGTGGCACCAGGATTCCAGAACATTCCATCATGAGTGACACATCTCAGCCATTTATAATTATTTCTGTTTAGTTTGATTCATTTACATCTAGAAACTGCAAAACTATTTTACAAAAGTCTTACCTTCTGCACAGCATTGGTGTCAGACCAGTCAGGAATACAGACGTTTTCCCAATTTTGGGATTCTGTTGGGTTCAGTGCCCCCATTCTCAAGTTCATTTTTAAAGTTAATAATATTTTAATACAGTTTCATACATATTGACTTTTGAAGTAATGTCTGTGTGGGTAATTTTGCCAGAGGGTACAAAACTTCTGGACTCCAGTGAGGCTGTAACTAAAGCTGCCGTATCAGGTTCATATCAGCTTTCCCAGTAAGGCTTCAATTCTCTGTGTTAGAAACAAAATTTACAAATTCCCAAAAAGAGGTCAGATTAAAAAAGATCTATAGTATTCAGTTTAAAATGTGAGAGATTGTGATATCCATTAATTATGCTATAAAGTTTTTAGGCCAAGTATTGAGGGCTGTTATGCAACATATAAAAATCCATTGGTAAATGCTTTGATGCCTTGAACCTATAGAATAAATTGACCCATATAACATGAGGCGTTGATAGATCAATTCAATTTCTATGGACTTCTCAGTTGGATTCAATAGAATTCATTGAATAAAAAAGTTAATATTTCTTTTCCAACAATACTCCAGTTTTCAAATCGAGAGTTTTGACATTTTAGATCTGTAAAAGTAATTCCCCTCTGATGTTTTCAGTGATTCTGGAAGTGACTCAGAAGTCCTTCATCAAGTTTTGACTTTGAAAATCTCCTGCAAAATTAAATAAGTTGAATCTTTTAATATTATCAGCATTAATGTTGGGGTACGTGATCTAAGGTATTGGAAGGGAAGCATTGAGGAAATTGATTTCGAGAAATCATTAGAACTTTGAATTTATCAAATGTTTTTCAGTGATTGTTTGTTGATAAGTCTATTTAAAGAATTTTGCTAGAATATTCATCTTATTTCAATAGATTTCTAAAGAATTATATTTCAAATTAAGATTATTTTTAGTCACAATTCTCCCGGCCAATCCTATGAGGACTTAGGAGCGCCTGTAACTTAAACGTCAAACAATTTATTCTTTTTGAGCATCAAATTTTGTAATTAGAATTATTTATGAGTTAAACTGACTACTGACTCAACCTCCTAAGCTCTCAGCCAGCTCTCCTATTTCCTGACTGGTCTGTCACTGTTGGTATTAGTAAGATGTGAAGGTAGTCATCTGTGAAGACCTTCTGTGAAATGATGGTATGTTGTTACACATTTACTCTCGAGGCAATGCCTTCTTTCTGGGCTCGAACCTGTGCCGCCCAGTGAATAAGCTCCATTTAGCACTTATTCTTAGGTAATTTACTGCTAAATATACCAGAGAAAAAAATGTAAAGGAGTGCTAGGTTAACTAGCTCGCTCACCTATTGGTGTCGGTATAAAATTGGGCGTATAGTCCAGAGGTCCCGCACTATTTAGATTTATCCACGACAGAAACCCCAATAGAGGAGAGCCGTTCAACCTCACTCGGTACTACTAACAATGCATCCGCTCAGAACCCAACTCCTTTTAGCACGACGAGTCTAGTAACCCGCATTTTTGTTGTGCTCTCTTTTTTGGTTATTTTCCATTGAATTATGGCTTCTTCGTCGGTTTCCCAGGAGACACCGTCTAAGTTAAGTACCAAGCTTGGTTTTACTGTGTTTTGAGCAACCTAGATCGTTTAATATTTATATTATAGGAGTTTATTCTCTTCGTTCATATCGATCTTGCTTGATTTCACTACAGTTGGTACTCCTGTTTTTGAGAGCTTTTAAGTTTCACTCGCGGTGTTACTATGTGTATTAGTTTTATTATTAAATATTATTTGTTATTGTGAATATTCATTATTTAGCGTTTAGAATCCTTGTGGTTCAATTTTAGGGCCGATATCATTTACGTATCGTTATGGCTGCCGACCTTCGTTTCTAGGCGGCAATGTTATATTTAGCCATCAGGTGTGTCTTTTGTGATTTAATAATTATGTTGCATGCCTTGCCCAAAATTCTATGTGTTTATTCATATAAATTTTAACGCTATTATTATTATAATGAATATTTGTGCCATTACTCCGTTTGATCTGTCTGGTTGGGGATCGTCAGTTGGTAGCCCTGCTGCCTCGTATCACGTGATCCTCCCCCACGCTCCCCCTCTCGCTAGGTGAGCGACTAGGCTTCTCCCCCCTCCACTAGGGGACAGTTGCCTTCCCTCCTTTTAGAGGGGGTAGTTCAGTGTTTATGGACCTTGTCCTCAGGGTGTCCCGGCGGGTTCGTCTCTGTCTAGTCTGGTTGGCCACCGGTCAACAGAGTTGGATCCCGGTGCACCCTATTTTATATTCACTTTTCATTCTGGCTTATGTTATACGAAACCCTCCGGGTTCAGTGGCGGTTCTTAGCTACAGTTCCGCCCCCCCTATTATTTATAACATTTCCTATGATAATATATGATGATTATATATGACAGTTCACTACCCCGGAGTCCCTAAATGAATTGGTATTGGATATACTTTTATTTCCCGGCCCAGGGCCTACCCCGCCCCGGGAAATCAGACACCATATGTCTTAATTCCTTGTTATTGCATCCTTTTTTATGCTCCCGGCTCGACCGGATTGGATTGCTATACTTTAGTTTCAAGTTAGACTTATGTTTAGGCCCGGGTCCTCAGGTCCCGCCCCTACGTAAGAATATTACAGTTAAGTTCTGACCTTGTGTTAGACCTATGTCAGGCCCGGGTCCTTCGGACCCGCCCCTACCTAAGAACATTACAGTTAAGCTCTAATCTTGTGTTAGACCTATGTTAGGCCCGGGTCCTCCGGACCCGCCCCTACTTAAAGAATATTACAGTTAGGCTCTATTCTTGTGTTAGACCTATGTTAGGCCCGGGTCCTCCGGACCCGCCCCTACTTATGGGAATTACAGTTTCTCATATACTATTCTTTTTATAGATGGTGCATTGTCTGACGCCGGCCTGTGCAGCTGTTCTGCACCAGCCTTGTGGCCACTCTTTCTTCTTCTTCTGATCGCTCTTCTTTTCATGGATTTTCTGGGGACCGTGATTCGTCTCAACGATCTTACCCGGTCCCCCCTAAGGATAAGTCTTCTTCAAGAACCTTACCCAAAGCTCGCAAGCCTCACAAGACTTCTCATGGCTCTAAACAAAGTTCGACCCTGTCATCAAAGGCCTCTGGTTCCTCCTCTAAGTCTCACGACCCGGGAGTTCATTCCGCCCCTCCTGCTGTTAGCCCGGGCCTTTCCGAATCAGCCATGCTTCGCATCGTGTCTGAGATGCAGGCAAAGTTGGTTTCGGAGATGCAGTCGAAGATGGACACGATGTTCTCTGACATCGGTCAGAGACTTGGGGCTTTAGAGCAAGGAGCTCCGGAGAGAGTCCAAAGCTCTCTCATCCCGGATGCCTCTAAGCTCCCGCCGTTTGCCAAGAACAACCCCTGGCGTATGGCTCTTCATTCTCCGTTCTCAGACGGAATGTTGACTTTGGAGGGCCTTGGCACTCGTCCTCTAGAGGACTTTGAATTCTTTCCTCCTGGTCTGGCATTTCCATTTCATGGTTATGCCAGGCTTACCGAGGAAGCTTTAGTTCGGTTAGACAAGGTCCCCAAAGAGACGGTCATCTTCCCGAAGGAGCAAGCCCAATCTGTTTGGGCTAGATTTTTGAACGACATCGGCTGCACTAACACCATGCTGACGCCTTATAAAAGCTCCTTTACGATGTTCTTGATGGACAAGAACACCTTGACTCCATGCGTCAATAAGGTGGCAGAGCTTGCCTTCCAATATGCTCTGGAGGAGAAGCCCTTGCCTCCCATCCGAGAGGTGGATCCAATCTCCCTCCTTCTTCCTTCAGGCATTGAGTGTTGGGACAACGTCCATACCACCTTTACCTCTGGCAAGCTTGCAGCAGACTGTGCCTCAGTTTTGTTTAGTGAGAGGCTTCCCCGTCTACCGGAATCCCTCATTAAACAGGAATATGATTCCCGCCTACGTGTGGGCCGTACTCTAAACTTGGCTACATCCACGGAGTCGATAGCCTTGACTTACGATACGGAGAGTATTTTTAAGTCTCTCAACAAGGCTACGTTACAGTCTCTTTATTACGACTTGTATGACTTCGCTACTGCTAAACGCAGATGTCGCAAGCATGTCCTAGCTGAGGCGACGATTAGGCATGAACCTAATAAACTCATCCGGTCCTCCTGTTGGGGTTCAAACCTCTTCCCCGAGGATCTCGTAGAGGAAGTCTTGGCGGAGGCCACTAGGGTTAATCAGAGCCTTAAAGCCCGTTGGGGTTTGACCCCTAAACGCAAATATGACCCCGCAAACTATCAAGCCCGGGGTAGGAAGAAGCTTTGACCATATACCTCCACCCAGTTCAGGCAACAGCAGAGTGGTTCATCCAACTTCCGGCTTCCTCTTCCTCCATCTTCCATTGTCCCTGCACAGCCTTCCACCTCTCAGGCTCCTTCGGATGACTATGTCACCGTTCTGCTACCTAAGAGCCAGCTTTCTGGTGCCTCCGCCACTTCCCCTGCCTTTAACCAGTCTTACGAGGCTCATAGCTCTTCCCAGAGTTATGGTAGAGGTAGAGGCTACCACCGTGGCTCTAACCAGAACAAAGGCAGGGGAAGAGCCTTTCGCAGAGGAAAGAACTTCCGAGGCGGACGTGGAGGCAACTCCTCAAACCAATACTGAGATGCAGCAGGTAGGGGGGAGGCTTTATGCCTTCCGCAACAAATGGAGGTTCAGTCCCTGGGCGTTCAGTATCATCTCCAAGGGACTGGGGTGGAGTTGGATTCAAGGACCTCCTCCTCCGAACAAATTTCGTCAACATTCCACTCCGGACCTGGTCGAATTTGTCCAGGATCTTTTACAAAAGAACGCCATTCAAGAAACGAAACATCTGAAGTTTCAAGGTCGGCTGTTCAGTGTCCCGAAGAAGGATTCAGACAAGAGAAGAGTGATCCTAGACCTATCCCTTCTCAACTTGTCCATTCAATGCGACAAGTTTCGAATGCTTACCGTCTCGCAGGTGCGGACCTTACTTCCCCGTGGGGCCGTCACCACCTCTATCGATCTTACAGACGCCTATTATCACGTCCCGATAGCGAGACACTTCCGTCCGTACCTAGGTTTTCGCTTAGGGGACAAAAGTTACTCCTTCAAGGTGATGCCTTTCGGGCTCAACATCGCCCCAAGGATTTTCACAAAGTTAGCAGAAGTCGCTGTTCAGGAACTCAGGAATCAAGGGATTCAAGTAGTAGCCTATCTGGACGACTGGCTCATTTGGTCAGACACCTCCCAAAATTGCCTAAAAGCCACTCACAAAGTCATCCATTATCTTCAATCTCTAGGCTTCCAGATCAACTTCAAGAAGTCCCGTCTTCTTCCAAAATCAAAGTTCCAATGGCTCGGCCTGCAATGGAATCTTATTTCTCATACTTTGTCTTCCCTCCCAGACCCAAGAGGTTAGAGATTGCAAGGAACACCAAACGCTTTCTCAAAGACAAAGTAAGTTCCAGACGACTCCAAGAGAGGATTCTGGGGTCCCTTCAGTTTGCCTCAGTGACGGATCTTCTTCTGAAGGCAAAATTGAAAGATATCAATCGTGTCTGGCGTTCGAGGGCGAACCGGAAGCTCCGGGACAAGAAAGTCCGCCTTCCTCCCATTCTACGGGAAAGACTTCTTCCTTGGACAAGAGCAAACAATCTGTCAAAGTCAGTTCCCCTTCGATTTCCGCCTCCGAAATTAATCATTCACACGGACGCATCCTTATCAGGTTGGGGCGGCTATTCTCAGCTCAAGAAAGTTCAAGGTCTTTGGACTCCCTTGTTCCGCCAATTTCACATCAATGTGCTAGAGGCCATGGCAGTTCTTCTAACCCTGAAACGTCTCGCTCTTCCCAAGAAACAACACCTTCGTCTGGTCCTTGACAGCGAAGTGGTGGTCCGCTGCCTCAACAGAGGCGGGTCAAAGTCAGGACCTCTGAACCATGTTCTAGTAGCCATATTCTCCCTAGCAGCCTTGAACCGTTGGCATCTTTCAGCTGTCCACCTGGCGGGAGTCCGGAATGTAGTGGCAGACGCCCTGTCCCGGACCTCCCCTCTAGAATCGGAATGGTCACTCGATCTAAAGTCATTTCGGTGGATTCTCTCTCAGGTTCCCGGTCTCCAAGTGGACCTCTTCGCCACGGAATCCAACCACAAATTGAGAGTATATGTGGCTCCCAATCTAGATCCTCAGGCTTATGCCACAGACGCCATGTCACAGAATTGGGACACCTGGGAAAAGATTTATCTCTTTCCCCCGGTGAATCTTTTGCTGAAAGTTCTAGACAAACTGAGATCCTTCAAGGGACAAGTAGCCTTGGTCGCACCCAACTGGCCCAAGAGCAACTGGTATCCTCTCCTGCGAGAGTTGAGACTATACCCTCACCCGATACCCAATCCGGTTCTGTCTCAGATAGTACAAACACGCGTTGTGTACGCTTTCTCAAACATTCAGAGCGCCCTAACTTTATGGACTTTATGAAGTTTGCGGCTATGCATGGTGCCAATATTGATCCTCAAAACACCTTGTTCCTAGAATCGGATAAACGGGATTCCACCATCCGCCAGTATGACTCTGCAGTTAAAAAGTTGGCAAAATTTTTAATAGACTCAGACGTGAACTGTATGAACTTGAACCTTACAGTCACTTTCTTTAGATCCTTATTAGAATCAGGTCTGGCAGCCAATACTATCACCACTATTAAATCGGCTCTGAAAAAGATCTTCCTAGTGGGTTTTAACATAGACTTAACCGACTCTTTGTTAGCTTCAATTCCGAAAGCTTGTGCCAGACTGAAACCGGTTACTCGTCCTACCCCGGTGACCTGGTTCCTTAATGACGTACTCAAATTGGCTTCTGATACCATTAACAGTTCTTGTGATTACATGCCCCTTCTCAGGAAAACACTTTTCCTGGTGAGCTTGGCTTCCGGGGCAAGAATTTCTGAATTGGCAGCCTTGTCGAGAGACCCGGGTCATATTGACTTTCTGCCTTCGGGAGAGGTCCTTCTTTCCCCTAACAAATTCTTTTTGGCTAAGAACGAAGACCCTCAAAACAGATGGTCCTCCTGGAAAATTGTTCCCCTCACGCAAGATCCGTCTCTGTGCCCTGTTACTACTCTTAGGTCTTATTTATCCCGGACCTCCTCTAACTCCTCGGGGCCTCTATTCGTTAGAGAACAAGGCGGTACCATTACTATTAAAGGGATCAGGCAACAAATTTTGTATTTCATTAAACAAGCTAACCCTGACTCTTTTCCTCTTGCACATGATATCAGGGCGGTGGCTACCTCGGTGAACTTCTTTCACCACATGAATTTTACAGACCTTTCCAGGTTTACAGGGTGGAAATCACCGTCAGTGTTCAAGAAACACTACCTTAAACATTTGGAAGCCCTAAAATTTTCTACAGTAGCTGCAGGGAGCGTAGTTACTCCCAGGTAACTCACAGGTTAATGCCTTGTCTCTTTATCTCTCCCTCTTACCTGCCTCATTTATACCCTATTGTATTCGTTGGTCTCGCACCTGAATACTGTTATTATATTTGTAAATTTTTATATACTCCTGAGTATCTGTATATTATCACTCACGACATTATTATACCTACTTTATTGGATTTATGTTCATATTTAAGATACCCTTATAATTATTTTTTGGTACTCATTTCTGATTAAAAGCATCCTGTATTTCCCTTACGCTTATGTTTTTTCCTTTATTTTGCGAGTTTGGTGACATTTTCTCTTGTATAGATTCACTGGGCGGCACAGGTTCGAGCCCAGAAAAGGGATTTTGACGTAGGAAAAATCTATTTCTGGGCGAAGGACCTGTGCCGCCCAGTGAACCCTCCCAGCTCCTCTCCCTTGGAGTCCCCAAACTTTGGGTGCTAAGGAGTTGGGTTCTGAGCGGATGCATTGTTAGTAGTACCGAGTGAGGTTGAACGGCTCTCCTCTATTGGGGTTTCTGTCGTGGATAAATCTAAATAGTGCGGGACCTCTGGACTATACGCCCAATTTTATACCGACACCAATAGGTGAGCGAGCTAGTTAACCTAGCACTCCTTTACATTTTTTTCTCTGGTATATTTAGCAGTAAATTACCTAAGAATAAGTGCTAAATGGAGCTTATTCACTGGGCGGCACAGGTCCTTTGCCCAGAAATAGATTTTTCCTACGTCAAAATCCCTTTTTTAGGGACCTTCTCTCGACAGTCTCTCATAGGTTGTGTTCTCTCAGTCATGTGACTCAGTCTATACAATGTAAGGATATTTAGTCAGTACTGAGACTTGAAGCATCGCAGTGTATTGCCTCTGGAGTAAATGGATATGATTCTGTCAGTGGTGTTTTAGAGTTAAGTTTAGTTTAGGGATTTAGCATTTGGTCTCAGAAAACTATTTTGTTTTGTATTTAAATGTACAGTATAGGCAACCCACAGTTTTAAGCACAGTAAATGTGTGTGCGTGTGTGTGTGTGTGTGTGTGAGAGAGAGAGAGAGAGAGAGAGAGAGAGAGAGAGAGAGAGAGAGAGAGTGCACATGTGAGAGAGAGAGAGAGAGAGAGAGAGAGTGTGCACATGTGAGAGAGAGAGAGAGAGAGAGAGAGTGTGTGTGTGTGTGTGTGTGTGTGTGTGTGTGTGTGTGCACGCTTGTTGGAAAAGGACAGAAAAATCTTTTGGGTGAGAAAAAACTTGGATATTGTTGAAGATGATTGAAGCAGCCTCTCTTGCTCGTCTCGTGGAGGTTCCACTGCGAGAAGGTTTAACTCATAACAAACCCTTAAACCTGAACATTTGAGAATTGTGCTCAAGCTTTTCCTTGGTTAACTTACAGGCTCTCAATGTGACCCATTGCCAAGGTCTGTTGCAACAGTGTGCCTCATTTTCCATCTATTTAGTTTTACTGGCCTCTTAGTCTTCTTCCTGTTGAAGATGCAGTCATTTAATATTACTGCAAAACTTCTGTTTACTTTTATAGAAGTACAGATACAGGAATTCCTGATGACCAGATCACATCATGCCCTGAATACTGTACATTCAAGTCCTCCACTTGAATCTAACAATTGGTCTCGTTTTGAGCTATTACTTAATGATTCAATTAACCTTCTTTCATAGCTATCGCTTAATGACTTGGTTTTGTAGGGGTACAAGTGCGGATACTGCGCCAAGATCCTTTTTATGGACTCTCGAAAAAGTCAAGTTCTTGGCTGCGACGTCGTAACGACTTGCGTGGACTGTTATCAACCGAGTCCCTGACAGCATCAATATTGACTGGTGATCGAGAACTCCTGGGCCGACCAGAATGAGCGGCTCTGTTGCCCTTAAGGTTCAAGTTTGAGATTGTTCTATGGGCCCTGATTTTCTGGACCCACCTGTACATTGTTTTATTTTTGGATATTGACAACATTGAAATTTTCTCTTGGAGGGAGCTTACTCAGTCACCATTGGTTTTGTCTCAAAGTAAGATTCTACACAGAATGTCTTTTCTTGAACTGTCCAAGACTTTAACCGTCCTTGCAAAGCCTCTTGATAAACACGAAATATTAAAACAATTTTCACGGGTGACATTTTTTTGGGTCGCCCTGTATCTCCAACTAAACTTGTCCCTTACTTTCAGCTCCTCTCTTGTTTCAGTGAATCACATCTTATCTGTTTTGCAACTGATGCTTGCTGTGGTTTTTCACGCTGCTTGAAGCTTAGGTGGTCTTTGACACTGCTAGTTTTAATTACTGCTCTCACACATTTTCAGTGTCACTCCTAGATAGATATTCAGTTTTTTTTATTAGGAAAAAGTATTTTGCATTTTATCTCATAGAGAATTCTCCATCTCTCAAACAGATGTCAAAAAAATATGTGGGGAATATTATAAACTTATTTTAGAATATAAAACTTTAGTAGAAATATTTTTTACTTTTATACTGAATTTTATAGAATACAGTGAACCCTCGCTACTTCGCGGTTCGACCATCGCGGATTCACCACTTCGCGGAATTTTTCCATAACCCATATATATACAGTAATATATATATATATATATATATATATATATATATATATATATATATATATATATATATATATATATATATATATATATATATATATATATATATATATATATATATTGTGATATCCCCATATGTTGTACATATGCTAACATATCTGATTTGTTAAAGTTTATTTTTCCATTTTCTTTGTGAATACTTCACCTTATTTCAGCGCCATCTTCATTCCATTCTTCTCATTATCTTTTGTTTACACTCGCCTTCCTGCTGTAAATCATCCCTGTTTTCTTACCTTACATGTTATAAGGTAACTCCAAATTTATTGTTTTGTTAGAATACATTGTTCTCACCACGAGATTCATCTACCTTACTCACCCATTCACTTTGCATTGCTTATTATTGTTGTTTTGAAGTGCTTTTTCATTATTTTGTTTAACGTAAGATTAAAGTTTTGTTTATAACATAGTTTATTGTTCCTGTCCTCCAATTATCCTGCTATTGGTGCTTCTGTTGTCTGCAACCAGCTTTAAGAAGATACATTTGATCATAATCAACAATCTTATACACTCGTAATAAGAAACTAGTGAATTTGGAAGTCTACCCATATGACTTCTATTTTATTGTGTGAAGAGAACTACCGCCCATTGTAAAGGGGTAATTGTTTGCACAGTGGTTCGTCACATAATAGTTGGGGGCCTGTCCGGGATCTGATGTGCGATATGATTCATCAAATTTATATCAAGTGATTGAATCGTGAAAGAACAGTTCCAGTGATTATGAACAGTATCGAGTGTTGTGTTGTGGCGTACCAAGGATAAAGGACGACAGTAATAATTCCAAGGTAAGGTAGATGTCTTGTCTCTCTCTCATTAGACATTTATGTATAATATATGTCTGGGTAGTCATTTGGTTGTAAGAGGAACAAGTCACGCTTAATATAGTTAAGACTTGGGTATGCTGATTGTCCAGCTTCTAAACCACCCTTATTAATTGAAGATGCCCCCAGTAGGTAGCTTTTAAAGTTTCGCCTACTCAAATCTCGTATCCCAGAGATTTCTCATAAAAAAAATCTGAAGCCCTAAGATTTTGCCATTTCTTAAAATCGCCATTCAAAAGTGATATTTAGGAAATAAGTCAAATTTCATTATATGTGATTTATTAAATTAAGTTTCATTATAAGTGAAATTTCCTCCATCTCTATTTCATTATAAAGTGATTTATTTTGTTATAGAAATTTCTTAAGTGAAGTTAGCCAATTTCCAATTTCGGAGATTTTCGTAATTCTAATCGTTATCTCTAGTCAGGAAATTAACTTGTATATTGTTTGGTGTTAAAAGTACTATTTTGGTGTACAAATAACATTTACGTGTCGGTAAATAAATATTTAAATACTTGTGTTAAATTACTCCTGTTATATCTATAAAGCGCATACTACGTATTTTGTCCAGTTTGCGCATTATTCTGATAATCGATTACTTTAAACTAGGTGTTGACTATTAACTAGATACTTTATCATAACGAGAATAATATAGTATTTATATAAATTAAAATGTAACATTGAAAAGTTATCGTATTTAAGCTGGTATAAATTAAAAGGAAATGTAAACTAGAACGTGCTAATTAGGTATGTTTAAAGTAAAAAATACCTTTGCGTTTTAAAGCCTTGTTTACCGATTTGGTAAAATTGTTGTAAAAGTTTGTGATGTTAAGCGTGTCGTTTGAGTAATTATGAAGTAGTTAGCCGCGTGCTCAAGATCTCTAGCATAAAAAAAAAATTGTTCACTCGTTAACTGTGAATAAAAGTTTTATAGTATTATCGTAAGTTTCGCGAGACTTAATTTTGTATTTAAGCTATTTTTGTGTAAGGTGATCTGATCATATAATTTTGTAATTTTGTGATCTCTCGATCTTGTAATTTTGTGATCGCTATTTTGTATTTCTGTGATCGAAAGATTGTTATTTTGCGATCGTATGATCTTATACTTATTCTTGTAAAGTTTGGATATTTATTCTAATTTGTACTTATCTTGCGCCACAGGCGACATTCAAAATGCCTTTCAACTTGCAACAATTTATTGTATCACCACGGGATCATGTGGAATCTCTCACAGTTGCCACAAAAACTGACCTAAAGAATCTAGCTCGCCATTATGATGTACAGGTTCCCGCAACTGCCGTAAAATGTGTAATTCTCAGTCATATTTTGAACTTCCTTGTAGATGAAGATATTGTTCCAGAAGAAGAACTGGCTGACGTTCGAGCTCTAACAGTTACCAATCCAAATGGTGACTTGGATAAATTAAGTCTGCAGCTGGAGTTGGAAAAGATGAAGCTGCAAGCCGCAACTGCCGCCGCTGAGGTAGAAGAAAGGAAAGCCGCTGCTGCTGAACGAGCCGCAACTGCCGCCGCTGAGGTAGAAGAAAGGAAAGCCGCTGCTGCTGAAAGAGCCGCAACTGCCGCAACTCTGGTAGAACGATAGAAAGCTGCCACAGAACGAGAAAGAGCCGCTGCTGCTGAACGAGCCGCAACTGCCGCCGCTGAGTTAGAAGAGAGGAAAGCCGCTGCTGCTGAGCGCACGGCTGCTGCTGCTGCTTCCCTAGAACGTATCAAGGTGGAAACTGCTTTGGAGCAACAAGAAAAAGAAAGTGAACAGAAAAACAAAGCTCTCCGTGTTAGGCTGCAGATTGAGAGAGAAGCGGCCACAGTAACAGAACGGGATCTGGCATTTATAAGACTGAAAGAAAAGGAAGAAGGTAAGCTAATTCCCGAACCCTTTGATGTGGGCAAGGTGCAGAAATTGTTGCCCACATTTGAAGAACGGGAACCTGATAACTACTTTTCTGTGTTCGAAGACACAGCCAAGAATCTCAATTGGCCTCAGGACAAATGGTATTTGATCATCCGGAACTCATTTAAAGGTAAAGCATTATCTGTATGTGCCACTATGTTAGAGGAACATGATTATTTCATAAATTAAACAGGCAATCCTTGATGCTTATTCTATTACTGCGGAAGGTTATAGGCAAATATTTCGTAATAGTCAGAAGCAAGTTCAGCAGACCTTTTTAGAATTTATGAATGGAAAGATTAAACAGTTTCAGAAGTGGGTAGACAAAGTAGATGTCAAAACTTTCGAGCAGTTGAAAGATTTAATAGTAATGGAAGAGTTCTTAAGGAAAATACCAGGTAGCATTAATGTGTATCTAAGAGAGCAGAATGAATCTGACCCTAAGAAAGCCGCTTTAAAGGCAGATGACTATGCTCTTATTCATAAAGTAGGTAAAACCCCATATAGAGAAACTAGACCTAAGGAAACTTGTACATACTGCAAACAAGAAGGACATCATATTTCAGAATGTCCTGATCCACATTGTGCAGCTTCATACTTAAAGAGAAAACCTAATCCCCCTCAATTCTCTCCTAAGCAAATGAATCTGCCCAAACAGGAACCAAAACCTAAGGTGGAGAAGAAAAAGACCTTCCATTGTGCATCACACGAGTCCCAAGCGTTTGCACCCTTCACTTGCTCAGGCAAAATAAATGGTAAACCTGTAACCATACTCAGAGACACTGGATCCTCTCAAACGATCGTCTCTCCTAAAGTAATACGACCTAAAGGTGAAACTCACAGGTATGTTGCAGTTAATGACTTAACCAGTAAGTCTATGTTGCCTCTCATTAATGTAAACCTTCATTGTCCTTATTTCTCTGGAACTACTGATGTAGCTGTAAATTCAGAACTGTTACCATGCAAGAATGTAGATGTAATCCTGGGTAATGACATAGCTAACTCTGTTGTCTTAACAAACTTGATAGCAGTATCTCCAGGTGATGTTGTACAGGAGGAATGCTTAGCAGTGACACGAAGCAGTAAAAAGGACACCCCTACTGAATCATCATCAAACCCGTTGCCAGTCTCTGAACCTATGGATTTCAACGAGTTGATGAGTACATATAAGATCCAGCCTGATTCATTTAGCTATCAACAAAGGAAAGATGTCACTCTACAGCAGTGTTTCAACCAAGTGAAACCAAAGGATACCAACAAGTGTTCTTATTTTTATATTAATAATAATGTACTAATGAGAAAATTCAGGTCCAGCAAGAACAGTCATCTAGAAACCTGGAAGGATCTATTCCAGGTAGTTGTTCCTAAGGATATAAGACCTCTGATCCTAGAATTGTCTCACTCTGCTGACTCTCATCTTGGTATCACTAAAACATATGAACGCATCAGTCAAGACTTTTATTGGCCAAACATGAAGAATGACATTAAAGAGTACGTAAAAACATGTACAACATGTCAAAAAGTAAGTAGTCCTAATGTAAAAGTACCAGTTGCACCCTTAAAACCTATACTTGTGCCTAAAGAACCTTTCAGTAAGATCATAGTAGATTGTGTAGGCCCTTTGCCTAAGACAAAAAGGGGACATGAATACTTGCTTACGGCCTTATGCCCAACTACCCGTTATCCATTTGCAGTACCTTTAAGAAACATTTCAGCCAAGAACATCCTAAAGTCACTAGTGTCCATATTTACTGTTGTAGGATTTCCAACTGAACTACAATGTGATCAAGGAACCAATTTCATGAGTCATGCTTTTAAAACAGCTATGAAAGATTACCATATAACCCAAGTCTCATCCTCAGCTTACCATCCACAGACCAATGGAGCATTAGAACGCACTCACCAGACCATTAAAAATCTTCTCCGGAAATACATCCATAGTTCAGGTAACGAGTGGGATTGCGATTTGGAACTGATCATGTACATCATACGAGGAGTTCGAAACCAGTCTACTGGTATGTCGCCTTTTGAACTACTCTTCGGTCGACGGCCACGAACTATCCTCAGTTCAGTCAAAGAACGCATCCTGAAGTTGGGAGATAATGAGGTACCTATTTCCCAATATATTTCAGAACTCAACAGGAAACTTTCAGATCTTCACTCCATTGCCAAAACTAACTTGATAACAGCTCAAGAGAAGATGAAGATTAACTATGATAAAAAGGCTAAAACCAGAAGTTTCAAAGTAGGAGATGCAGTGCTGCTATACCATCCGATTGCAGGCTCTCCTCTACGAGAGAAATACCAGGGACCATATACCATCACTCACCATATCTCGCCAACCAACTATATAATCGCCACTCCAGATAAGCGTAAGTCTACTCAATTAGTCCACATAAACCTCTTAAAGGCCTATTTGTCTCCAACAGCTGAAAGTAAAACGGTAATGATTACTAGTGCCTTACCATACATAGATTGTCCTATGGATCAATTTACAGATGATCCAATAACTGCATCTTGGCAGGATTCTCAAAACTCGAAGATCTTGGAAAACTTATCAGACTATCTACAACCCTTATATGCATCAAAATGTAAATCTTTAGTAGCTTTATTCCATGAATTTCCTAGTATAACTTCAGATAAACCAGGCAGATGCACCATGCTAGATCATGACATCAAACTACAACCAGGTGCTGCACCCATTAAACAAGCTTTCTATCGAACATCACAGAAGAAATTGGGTATCATGAAAGAAGAAGTGAACTACTTGATAAGAGAAGGATTGGCAGAACCCAGTGCGTCACCATGGGCTTCCCCATGTCTCCTGGTAGGAAAGAAAAATGGTAAATTTCGTCTTTGTACCGATTACAGGAAAATTAATAATTTAACAATTAAAGATTCGTATCCTCTACCAAGAATACAAGATATCATTGACCAAGTAAGTAATTCGACCTACTTAACCCAAATAGATTTGTTGAAGGGTTATTACCAAATTAAATTGACAGAAACGGCAAAGGAAATTTCTTCATTTATCACTCCATTTGGCTTATTTAGTTATAACGTAATGCCATTTGGATTAGCCAACGCACCTGCCACCTTCCAAAGAGTAATGTCTTTAATTTTACAGGACTTGGAAAAAGTATTTGTATATTTAGATGACATCATTATTGCCTCTGACACCTGGGTAAACCATATTCAAAAGATAAAAGAAGTTTTCTCAAGGTTGAAACAACATGGATTAACGATCAACTTAGCAAAAAGTAATTTTTGCAAAGGTCAGGTATCTTACCTTGGTCATCGAGTTGGCAGTGGTAAAGTATTACCCCATGATGCAAATATTAGTGCCATAACTTCTTATCCTGTTCCAACTACCAAACAGGAATTAAAAAGATTTCTAGGTATGGTAGGATATTACTCTAAGTTCAGTCCAAATTTCTCACCATTCACAGGACCACTATTTGCTTTAACTTCTTCAAAAGTAAATTTTTCTTGGAGCCAACAACATGATCAAATATTTAACCAGCTAAAAACTTACTTGTCATCTCCTCCTATATTAATGGCACCTAACCTCACCAAACCATTCTATCTCCAAACAGACGCTAGTGATCTTGGATATGGGGGCATTTTATTACAGCATCCTGCTCCAATAATAGCCATAACAGGAAACCTGCCCCCACTAGCTGATCTGTTACCAGTCTCTTATTCCAGTGGACGATTTATGGGTTCCCAACTAAATTGGCCCACAGTGGAGAAAGAACTATTTGCCATCGTAGCTACCATCCAAAGATACGAGATTTATGTTGATGGACAAGACACGATCTACGTCTACAGCGACCACTCTCCTCTGTCGCATCTCCATAGGTCCACTACTCTCAACCCTAAACTTTTGAGATGGTCATACATACTATCTGCACATAATATCCAAGTAATTGCCATATCAGGACGAGAAAACATTGTGGCAGACTCATTATCAAGGATAACCTCGGTTGATCCTCAGGAAATGGAAAAAAACAAAAACAAGGGGGGACTGTGATATCCCCATATGTTGTACATATGCTAACATATCTGATTTGTTAAAGTTTATTTTTCCATTTTCTTTGTGAATACTTCACCTTATTTCAGCGCCATCTTCATTCCATTCTTCTCATTATCTTTTGTTTACACTCGCCTTCCTGCTGTAAATCATCCCTGTTTTCTTACCTTACATGTTATAAGGTAACTCCAAATTTATTGTTTTGTTAGAATACATTGTTCTCACCACGAGATTCATCTACCTTACTCACCCATTCACTTTGCATTGCTTATTATTGTTGTTTTGAAGTGCTTTTTCATTATTTTGTTTAACGTAAGATTAAAGTTTTGTTTATAACATAGTTTATTGTTCCTGTCCTCCAATTATCCTGCTATTGGTGCTTCTGTTGTCTGCAACCAGCTTTAAGAAGATACATTTGATCATAATCAACAATCTTATACACTCGTAATAAGAAACTAGTGAATTTGGAAGTCTACCCATATGACTTCTATTTTATTGTGTGAAGAGAACTACCGCCCATTGTAAAGGGGTAATTGTTTGCACAGTGGTTCGTCACATAATAGTATATATATATATATATATATATATATATATATATATATATATATATATATATATATATATATATATATATATATATATATATATATATATATATGTATGCATGTATTTATGTATATTGTATGTATCTATATATGTAGGTATGTATATGTGTATACATATAAATATATATATATATACACACACATATATATATATATATATATATATATATATATATATATATATATATATATGTATATATATATATATATATATATATATATATATATATATATATATGTATATATATATATATATATATATATATATATATATATATATATATATCTAAAGTAGGAAGATGTGATGTAGTTCTAAGGGAAAAGTATGGGAAATATGTCTGGGTAATAAGCAAAGCTCTACCTCCAGTTTGTTTCTTCATTATGATCACAGATAAACGTAAACAAAACATTGGTTGCCATTTTTTATCGTGCTTTTTAGCGTGTTTAGGAAATGCATGATATAAAATCGCCTTTAATATTTGTGCCTGTTTTAGTTTAGGGTACTGTAGTACATGCATTAAGTGTTCTGTACATTAAAGGGTAGTTTGTTAACAGTACTACGTACAAGGGAAGGTTTTAAAAGTCTGAATATACATGTTGAATAAATAGGTAAATATGGTGTCACTACTTCGCGGATTTTCACCTATCGCGGCCGGGTCTGGAACCTATCTACCGCGATAAACAAGGGTTCACTGTATTCAGGAAGAAAATTTTCTATTTAAAATGAGGAGACAGAATGAAATTAATGACAGATTCCATTTGCAAATCTTTAACCATAAAATTTCTGGAACAAAATTATTAATTTAAAAAAGTAGTTGAACATTTGTTGAAGTTAAAATGTCATTTTGATATTGTTATCAAGTTTCAGAAGTCAGAATCTGTTAAAATCCTTTGCTAGTGCCAAGTTCCTTTACAAATATTTTAAACATTTTCTATTGAAAACCTGCAGGTTTTAATCTTGGATTATATTCAGCCATTAGGAATGTCTTATCAATGTTAAATACCTGTTGTACGTCATCTCCTGTGAAAGATTGTGGATTCTTAACTGTGAAACTTTTTTCCCAACAGAATTTGGAAAGATTTTAAACTTATTACTTTGCCTTGTGGCACCTCTTGGGTTGCATGGGGCAGGGAGTGCAGTGTGGCCGCCCACCTGAAAAGGAGGAGAAGGAAAGAAGAGGAAGAAGAGTTGGTGGGGAGGAGGTATGGGATCCCACACACTTCTTTTTCACCCCCCCCCCCCTCTCCCTCTTTCTGCCTACCTCCTTTCCTTGGTAACTTTGTGAGTTTCTCAGATTCATTCCCTCAGTGTCTATCTATCTCTTTCTCTCTCTCACCTGACTCTCTGTTTCAACCATTTTCCTCCAGATGTTCAGTTCTGTAACTTTGGTCTGAATTATGACGATTGCCTCATTAGTTAAATTGGCAAGAAGGAATATTTTGTTTAAGAGTAATCCCTTAGATAGTTCTTGCCAGTAATTCTGTTTATTTGTAAAAAGGCTTTTAATGTTCTTGATAAGAGAGAGTGAATAACTGTAGTATTGCATTTGTCAAAACCATTTCCCTGTTACTTTCATTATTTTGATCCAGTTATTTCAGTACATAACTTTTCTGATGAATATTTTTCAGTTTTTATGTGTGGTATTTTTTCTGTTCTTTAAGCAAATGTAGAAATGATTATGCACATTATTTGATGTATATTGTATGAGAAAATATGACTTGAAATGTAGTGCTTAACACTTTCAAGGTTTTGTTTGAAATACTTCTGGTTTCTATGAAGGAATATGTGTTCTGTCTCCTATAACTGGGAAGCAAGATTGTAATTACTACTTATAATCTGACAAATGAAATCTGGTTGACAATATTTACAAGTCTTAATTGGATATATCTTAAAAACTTAATGGTAATACTGTTTTAAATTTTACTGTAAAATTTTCTATTTCTTTTGCTGTTATAGATGTCACTTATTTTCAGTTGAACTGAGATGCAGAATGAAATGTAAAGTATCATTTAAGTAAGAGTCACATGAAATGTAAAAGCCACTTTTGTATAATGGTCTTAAAAGACTTTGTACAGCATTCTTATGCTGCAGTAATTGAATGGAAGTTCTGTTCAATTGTCATTAGGATTACACGTCAACTGTATTCACCATTTGTGCAGACAGACGCATTGATATTGCGGGTGCGTTTAGATCTCTTGGTTCTAAGGGGACCGTACAGGGCGGGCCACAGTAGGTAGTGCCGTTTAGACCTTTGCGACCCTGTAGGAAATTTTGGATAGGGGTGCCATGTTGTCTTCTTGTTCTTGTCTTTGCTATGGCACTGGAAGGTGGGTTTCCAGATGTCTGGAAATCTTGGAAGCATTGTTGGATGAATATTATGGACCTTGGGAGGAATTATAGGGATTATTGTCTCTGTTCTGTGTATCCCTAAAAAGGTTTTTGTCCTTCGTTTCCTGTTTTTGTTCCAGGAACGTTTCAAAGTTCTGGATGTTTGGACTTTTGTCTCATCTAGTTGTTGTGTTGACAGCCTTGTTTTACGCATCTGAAGAATGATTTGTATTGTATTGTGTTGCCATTTTTGGGGAGATAATTGTTGATGTTATTCACAAAGAATTGGACCCAAAGTCCTCTAACTTTCCAGATGGAAATGATGAATAAACAAACTTATGTTGGAAACTGAAAACACTGTTTGGTTCTGAGACAAATTTGGTGCATTGTGAAAGTTCCTTCAATTTACTCTTCTGTTTTGAATAAGGACTCCCAACAAAAGTGTGGAGTGAGAGAGAGATTGGACAAAATAAAAAGTAGATTTCATTACTGTAAAATCTTAGCTCTTAATAACTCTGGCTCTCTTCATTAGATAAGGACGCCACAAGTGTTGAGAGAGAGAAAATGGACGCCTTAGCCTGAAATTCAGGCTCGAAGGTCATGGGGACTTTGTTCAATCCCTCAGAATGAGATACTAGGCAACTCGCCTACTTTTATTGCTGAGACTAGAGCCAGGAAGAACATCTTGAGTGTCTGACACTTGAGATATCAGAAAGGTGACTTTCATAATATGCAGAGTTGATTTTAGAGATATGTAACGGGATAATAAGAACTTATTGACATAAAAATATATCCCAGAAAATAAAAATCAGTTTCTACTATGTTATAGAGAGCTGGCTTTCTGTTTGAGTTCAGCCATAGAAACTGATTTTTATCGCCAGATAAAAGAGATTTCCACAAAAACTGTTCTTTTACTAAATTTGTGATGGCGCTAGATGACTTCAGAAGTTTCAGCGCTCAAGTTGAATCCATTTCTTTATATGGAATAGGGAATGACTTATGTCAAGGTCTTTTTCCTTCTTCCACTGTTGGGATCAAGTTGAGATTCTTATTATAGTATTCTGTCGCAGCTGAACGGACCACTTGAATGGGTTCATAGGAGTCTATAGCCTTTGTCCTTAGAAATAAAAAGTGAGTGCTGGAACAATGCAAAATTGGAGATGTTACACATCTGTGTGGGAGGAGGCCAGATGGAATTAAGAGAGCAGAAGACATTTCAGAATCGAGGGGGATTCAAATTGTTGCTTTAAAGAGCATAATGTACAGAGTTTTGTAAGAAAAGGAAAAGCATTATGTCCTGCTATCCCATTTGAGGGTCATCTCTCACCTTCTAAAAAGAGCACATTATAACCTGCTTCAATGTTCAGTCAGCTGATAATCTTCAAGTAATGCTCTGATGGACAACATAAAATGCATATGCAGTTGCCAACAGTTTCTAAAGACATCCTGTAAATTCTGTTTGACTTTGACCTTTGATATAAGTCTTTATCCAGATAATTTAGTACAAAAGATATTTCCACAAGAACTGTTCTTTTACTAAATGATGTCATTGATTAATCTCATAGTTTTATTGCTTAGCATTTGGCATAGATTTTATCATTCCAATCTAATTGCTTTCATTGGAAGTAATAAATTATGACCTTATGTCAAGGTCCTTCCCTCTTTCTCATAGTTGGTATTGTTTTGACTTTGTCCTTAGAAATGAGAAAGGAACAGAAGCCGAGTGGGAGAGATTAAACAGCCAAAGGCAAACCTCAAGTTCAAATTGAAACTTCAAAGAGCCTAAAGTACAGATGACTGTGGGAGAGAGGAAGTAAGCATCGTGTACCCCCACTTGAGTGTCGTCTCTTGTTGTCTTAAAAGAGAATATTGTGACTTCTCATTTTCAATCGTGAGATCACCTCTTACAAACGGATTCAATGGAATCCACAAAATTAAAAGTTTTTAAACATTATAAAGGGATAAGCAAATACTGGTGAAGATAATAACTGTAATATCTATAATTTTGGAAAGTTAGAAACAATATGGAAAGAAAAACATTTCCAGGAAACATTTGGGAAAGTGATTCCAAGTTGATGACAAAGAATTTTGATAGATTGCATTTTGAAGATAGAAATGAGCATGAATGAAATATGAGAAAGGGTAGAAGAGTTATCTGTTCATATAAAACAACCAATAGTTTTACATTCCAGATTCAAAAGCTCACTTGTGCTGTTTAGAGTTCAAGAGTTTCAGTCATTCTATTGCAATGCTCATGTCCAGACTGGATTGTGGTTTGATGTCCCAAGAAATAAACTCTGTAAGTTTATTTTTGGACTCAAGAACACTAAGGTATACTCTATACTTATTCTATAATAGGATGGAGTATTCAAAATATGAACACCGTTCCGTTGAATAATCCTAAAGAGCCTTCCTTTTTGGGGGGAACTTTACTCATAATAGAATATCCTATTTTGAATAAAAAAGAGAAACAACTACTGTACATCCCAGTTGATCTATCTCTCTATTTACCAAGGCACTTCCCAAATATGCTGAATCCCCTACTGCTGCTACCTCAGCGGTCACCAAGGCGACCGAAGGAAGCAGCAGGACCTGCCAGAATCACTTCACAATCGCTCGCCAATCATTCCTGTTTCTAGTTTGCTCTCTTCTTTGATGTCTTTTAGGAACAGAATTACAGAATGGGGGTTCCCAGTCCCCTCGTCCCGTCCCTTTCAGTCGCTTCTCGTGACACGCAGGGATATGTAGTGCCATTCTAATTGTCGTTATGCCTCCGTGGCCACAGGAAAAAATAATGTCAATTGGTACACCACTAAGCTCTACCATCACTGTTCCTCCAAACCCTGTGAGCTTCAACTTCTGAAATTGTCACAAACTAGGAAATTTGGTGTTTGGGATGTCAATGGAAAGTAGTTTTGTGTTATTCAATGAAAGCTTTGAAAATTACCTGAAGAATTTTTAAAACAGATGGAAACGTTCAAATAATCTCGTATCTCTGTATCTTTGATTGAACAAATTTTTTTCTTGTTTCCTGAAACTGGCCGTCTTTGGAGATACAAGTCCACCATGTGGAAATCTGTTCTGCCTTTTCCGACGTATAACCTTCCTTCCTTTAAGAGGCAGAGAGGTCTGTCTCATCCATTGTGGTAGAGTTCTCTTAACCCTTCTTTCTTTCTTTCTCCTTTTCCTCTTTCTTGTTTTCTCTGCTGCTAAGCTAGAGAAGATTAGAACTTGTCTTTGGAGAAGTGAGGTGTTTGTGGTGGAGCCACTGATTATTTTCATTCTATTTTTGTTTCTGATAATTCTGATTAGATGAAGTCTCAAATTTCCTCTTCCGACAATTTGAGGATTTTGATTTGACTCCGTATTTATATATCTTGTTAAAATCTGTTGTTGGAAACAGTTAGTACAAGAATCTCATTTAGATTTTCAAACGATGAAGAAGCTTTATTCTTCTTCAGAGAGAAGGAAACTGTTTGATCTGTTGGGATTCATCTCATGATTGTTTGAGAAAATTTGATGGAAAAGTTCTTCCATAGAGATTCTAAAATGATTTTGAAAACAAATGAGAATATATTCTCTCTCTCTCTCTCTCTCTCTCTCTCTCTCTCTCTCTCTCTCTCTCTCTCTCTCTCTCTCTCTCTCTTTTGTCTCATCACCGAAGAAGAAGCTCTAAGACTGTTTATAAATCAAAATTACTTTGGAAATTGCATTTGCAAATGTACTCTACTCAACTTCATGTACAGTACTTCCTTTTACCTTTCTTTGGCAGTTGTTTCTTGAGCTGCTGCTTCCAAACCTCCTCAGGTCTCTTGAAAGCTTTTGAACATTAAATTTTGAGAGGAGGTTGCTCCGCCTATGCCTTGTGTGCTCAAAGATATCCTTTCTAGATTTATCATCTCCTCTTTTTCTCTTCTATAATACAGGATTTAAATTTAAGAAATCTTTGTCTGGCTTTTGTCTGCCAATCTTACAAGAGCTTTCTTGGTGAAAGTCAAAACTTTCTTTCTTTTGTTTTGGAGAACCTTTCATGTCCAACCTGGCTAGATGCAAAAGAATGATATTATTTGTATCGACTAAATGGATGTAAAAACTACATGAATTTTATTTTGATAATAACAGGTGTTCTTCTATCTTCCTTGATGCTAATTAGAAATAGAATTAGTCTTCTTTATTGAATATTCCAATCTGAAGATTGGATGGGATCTTCTGCCTTCTGTCAATCAACTGAAGATGATTAGAAAGGTTTCCGACTTGAACATTGTCTTTAATGTTGCCAAGTCTTGTGGAACTTTCGTTCTTTGATGACAGATGGAAAATCTATCAAGAAAAAGTTGGTCATTTGACGTCCAGAAAAATTTGACAATATTTTGAATCAGGACATTATCTATCTTTTCTACTGAGAGCTTTTTTCTGTTGAGTTATTGATAAGTTTATTGTTATTGTCATTTTTGTCCTTATTTCTTTGGAAATGATTTTCTTTAGTTTGGTGTCCTGCTGTTTTGAAGTTGTCCCAAAGTAGGATCCTTTGAAGCACTGAAGAGGGAAGAAGTGTCTTTGTAGAACGTGTTGATCTTAAAGTCAGTTCTGTGAATTGTCTGATACTTCAATTGAAGGTGATGCTTACATACATACAAGATATTGTTGGCTGATGTCTGAATTCAAATCTCAAATATTCATGATGTCGTTCTGTACACATCTAGTCATTTTTATGGTCATCTGTTTCTTTGTTTTGCATCTAAAGTTTTTAAAATACCAAATGCAATATTGTTGCAGTTTTGCATAACAGCACCAGGGAAATGGGAGGTGATATACGCCTGATATTTTCAGAGTCTTTATCATTGAACTCCATGTTTGTCAGGTACAGTGTTCAGAATTTTGGAGTCTTAACTGGTTCAGTTCACTGGTGGCATAGTAAAGCTGTTTTTGCTTAACAGTGGTGTTTGAGAATGGCGGTTCCTCTTATCTCGCTTGCATAATAGATGTTTAGGAAGTTAACTTTAGTAGTTTACGGCAATGAAAAAGTGTTGTTCTTTGATTTTCTGGTGCCGGTGTTGTTCTCTTGCAGTCTTTGTCTCGTATTCTTGTGGGAATAACCCAGAAAACCTCATTGGTATTATCTCTACACTCTCCTCACTTAAACTTTGATAGTCCATTCTCTCTTCTTCATGACCCAACTCTTCCAGCTTCTTCCCAATTGAGAAATCAAAGATTTTCAATGCAGACACTCTTTGTCCCATGTAGGATTTCTTTAAATTTCCTTTCAGTGCAATAATGTGAAGATTGTTTCCAAGTTTGGTATTTAGCCCTTTCGTTGCAGGACTGATACCTATATGAAAATGCTTGAAGTGATTCTCTATTGCTCCAAGAGACATTCTTTGTATGCCATTCATAAGGGCCTCGTGACTATTCAGTCTCTTCTGCTTTCGTTGCTTTAGGCCTAATTGGATATTGGCAACTCAATGATCATGTTTTGTGGTCCTGTCCTTCGTACAGTTCCCTTATGGGTTTTGGACTTATCCATCATGAAGGAATAGATTTTGTTCGGCAAAATTTCAGTAGAGAAGGAACTAAAGAGCATTGACATGTGGTAATGTCAAGATCAACTACTTCTAAGGAATTGGTTGGAATCCATCCTGGGTTTTGTGATGAAACATTTGAGATGCTACTTTTGGTGTCTGTACTCAGATGAAATTACTGTACATTCTGGTATCTTGTAGGTGAATTAAACTGCAGTACTGTACATTTCTTCTTTGAAACATTGACATGGAAACATGTCATTGTCTGTACAGAGGTGACCAAATTCTCTGTACATACAGCATTCCACTGTACAAGACTAAAAGACATTTAAGATGCTAATTTAACAGTTCCAAGCCTACAGTGCTCCATATTCAGCCAGTAGTGTTTTCCTTGCATAGCTCTGACAAGCGCTTGGGGATACCATGGTTCTTCTATTCAGGATTTGTTACAAGTCTAGTGTAAGAGGTTGGCATAGGATTCGGTCGACTGCAGACTGTGGTTCCCTTTGGAAAGTTGTCTTGGCTCAAGAGATGGAAGCGTGTGACCCATGAAGTCTTGTGTGTCTTTGTCTGCACAATTTGGTGTTTATGGTTTCCGTGCAATTTTTAATGGAAATTAGACAGAAATGTTTTTGCAATTATTGCAAATGCAAGAAATGCCTTAAGGTCTTTTGATGCCATTTTATTGAAGTGACTTTGACTTGCATTTGACTTTGAATGATATTTTAAGAAATAACTTTGTGTATCTTATCTCTTCTGAATATATTGTGGCATTTTGGCAACCAAAGAAATTTGGAGACTAAAAAGTTGACTTTTAAAATGTAATTTATTTCATTAAGAAGTTTATTATGAGACTGTTCAACCAGAGAGATTTAAGGTTAGAATGTAAGTAGTAAAATTATCAGTTTAAACTTATTCATTCATGTGAATCTGTTTATGAAAATAAATTGATAAAAAAAAAGAAAGATGAAAAGAGAAAATGAAAACATTCAAGGACCTAGTGACACCTTTTGTTCAAGAACAGAAACTGCTTCAATCATTCGTTACTAGGTGGGACTTGGGGAGGGCCTTGGTTGGGTTTTCATTTTCTCTTTTTATCCAAAAGAAAATCTTGCAAAGTTTTGGAGACGATGCTTTTGTGTTCCTTTGGGAAACGAGAAGGATTTCAAACATTTCCTTATCCATTCAATGTCTGTTTTTATTTTCTCATACAAATATACATCAAATCTTGTGCTTGTGTTTCCTTTCACCATCATTTCTAGATCTTTAATCAAACTACAGAAAGAAAATCACAGGTTAAAACTGATGAATATTTATTAGGAAACTTCTGTACCAAAATAAGTGGTTCTTAATTATATAAGTAACTGGTTTATGGTTCTTGCAAAAGCAAAACTCATTTCACCCACTTTCACTTAAGAGGAACATGACTAAGCCCTTTTAGATGGACACTTTAAACTTACTGAAAAGAATCCTTCAAGGGTCACTCTCTCAAACACCATATTCCAACTGGCCAATTCAACCGTCTAACGAGGCAACAATACTAAGGGTCGTTACACTCCAGACTAAAGTTACAGAACTGAATATCTGGATGAAACTGGTTGGAACAGAAGCTTGGGTGAGAGAGAAAGAGCGGGAGAAACTGAGGGAATGAATCTGAGAAACTCACAGTCTCCAAGGAAAGGAGGTAGGCAGAATGAGGGGGAGAGAGAGAGAGAGAGAGGGGGGGGGATGGAAAAGCAGTGTGTGGGATCCCATACCTCCTCCTTTTCAGGTGGGCGGCCACACTGCACTCCCTGCCCCATGCAATCCAAGAGGTGCTATTTGGCTTTTTGTAATGTATTTAGGTTTTAAATAAAATTATATGTACTTTCATGAATATTTATTGTATCCTCTTCTATTATGTATAATGCATTAAATTTATTACATAGAGTTTCCCTTCCAAATACAATGCCTTTCATGTTTAAAAGTAAATGATCAATTCACTGTAATTCTGTCTACACTATATCAAGAAAATCTATTTATTCACGGCTACCATGATGCTGTTCATCTTCCTTATTTTGTTCACATTGATTTAGCACCACATTAACTTTCATGAAGGTAGTACCAATATACGACCTGGTATTCCTAACCTTTCTTGGATATTACCTTTACTCTTCTTCATTATATAATGCCATTATCAACTGGTATGTTTTGAAAGTGGCCAATATTTTGGCTTTCATAATTTCAACTCTATTCTTAAGATATTACAAATGTGACTGAATATTACATCTGGACAGTTAGTCTGAGAGGTGTGGAAGACCCATTAGCAATGAAATAACCTTTGAAAATACTGGAATCCAGATATTTTGGGGAACAAAGTAACTGGTGCTGCATAAATTGACAGATGCATGACAAGATAGATTAAGACTAAAGTGTTTCCAGCAATGAATTTAGTTGGAAAGGTAGTGTTAAGGCCTAGAGTACACTTGACTAGAGTTGCAACCAACAAAATGGAGATTGGCTCTTGGCTGAAAGGTGTAAAAACAGAGTTCTCTGGTTAATTACAGATCACCTTATTAGGTTGCAGAGAAGGTGAGTCACAACAGATTAATCTGGCCATTATTAGAGCTACTTCGGAAAGCAGATGGCTATAAGCCCAAGAGACCAGACCCAGAACGAAAGCAGCACAAAAAGTAAAGAATAAAGATAAATAGATCTTAAAAAATATCTTGAGATTTGTAAGAAACTGACAACTGCTGTTCTATGGCCAATTTGTTCCAAGGAGCAATAACTTGACCAGAGAAAACCAACAGAAGAAAAAAGTTACACAAATCAGATCCCAAAGGACAACAAAAGACCAAAGTGCAACAGAAAATGATTGATTGATTGAAAGTTTTCTGGCATCCTGACATCTAAGGTCATTGACGCCGATACCATTTACTGTATATGAAAATTAAAAGCAAATTCAATTAAAACCATAAAAATTAAGAAGTCATTACAATGGTTAAATAGTTTTCAGAAGACCTGCTTCTGAAATAAATCTAAAAATTCCGCTCGCATAGTAAGACACATCATGTCCAAGAATCTTGGCAAGGATAAACCTGCCATCCTCACCTCGAGCCTCAAACAGATATCTATTTCTTAAGTTAGTAAAATCAGGGCATTCGGTCAACAAATGCCTCACTGTTAAAGGTACTAAGCAGTCCTCGCAATACGGTTGGTGTTGGCCCTTCAGCAGAAACTCGTGTGTCAACCGTGTGTGACCAATACGGAGACGACAAAGAGTCGTCTCCCATTTTCGGGGAATCATGTTATACCTCCAAGGTGATATGATATTTGTTACTTCCCTCATTTTATTGCCATCTTGACTGTCCCAGTGCTGTTGCCATTTATCACATACCAATTTCTTGATGTAAGGTAGGAAATCGTTACATGGAATGGGATACCTCCTTGGTAGCAACTCGGATGCCGCATTCTTCGCCAGTAAATCTGCCTTCTCATTCCCAGACACACCTACATGTGCTGGAACCCAACAAAATCGAACAGTTATACCTTTCCGTCCAATAATAAAAAGCCATTCTAAAATCTTTAAAACTAGAGGGTTACTAGAATTAAAAACTTCTAAAGCCTGAAGAACACTCCTTGCATCACTAAAAATTGTAAAATTACCCTCCTTTTCCAAAGCTATTTTCTCAATAGCGGTTAATATGCCATACAGTTCGGCAGTAAATATGGAAGCTGTTAGAGGAAGTGCACCTCTACAGTTAAAATCATTACTATGTACTCCAAATCCAACGCCAGCATCAGATTTGGAGCCATCAGTATATATAAAAGTCGATCCTCTATGTTCTTCAACATGTTCCATAAAAAGAGACCTGGATTCTAAGTCAGTCAAATTCTTCTTAACTCCAATAAAGTATCTACAAAAAGATATGTCAGGTAATTTCCATGGAGGCATTGATGATACCTTGAATGGAAGCACCTTATTTCTAATTATATCCAGATTGTTTAATAATTGGTTAACCCGAAACCCAAAAGGTTGAGGAGATTTTGGGTGCAACTCAAAGTAGGTTGAGTGCCTTACAAGGCTTGCAGTTTGAAAGGCTGAAGAATTGGGGAGTCTTTGCAATCTAAACCAATACCGAATAATAGAGGTCATTCGGTAAAGGTCCAGAGGCAACTCCCCAGCATCAACAAGGAGACTTGTGATAGGGGAGGTTCTAAAGGCTCCTGTGGACAATCTAATGCTAGCATGATGTATTGAATCTAGTATTTTTAACCGGCTTGGGGTTGCTGAGGAGTATATTTCGCATCCATAACTAATTTTGGAAAATATCAAGGCCTTGTATAATTTTAAAATTGTATTGCGGTCTGCCCCCCATGATGTATGGGACAGGACTTTTAAAAGATTCATAGCTTCAACACATTTAGCTTTTAATGTTTTTAAGTGAGAAACCCATGTAAGCCTACAATCAAATATCAACCCTAAAAATTTTGCTTCACTTGCACATGGGATCCGTTGACCTTTGATGTATATATCCGGGTCTGGATGTACTCCCCGTATACGACAGAAATGGACAATTGTAGTTTTACTTGTTGAGAACTTAAATCCATTCATATCGGCCCAATGGATAATTTTATCAATAGAGAGTTGGATTTTTCTCTCAACCATTGCCATTCTGGCTCCAGCAAATGATATGGAGAGATCATCCACAAATAATGTTGCAAGAACATCCCGGGGAATGACTGAGGATATCCCATTAATTGCTAGTGCAAAAAGGGTTACACTCAGCACACTCCCCTGAGGAACTCCTTCTTCCTGGCATTTACTCTGTGATAGAGCTTCCCCAACTCTCACTTGGAAAACTCTATGTGAAAGAAATGACTGGATGAATAGTGGTAGCTCACCTCTCAATCCGCACTCATGGATTCTTTTAAGTATACCGTATCTCCATGTGGTATCATATGCCTTTTCAAGATAAAAAAAAACTGTCACATGGTGCTGTTTGGAAGCAAAGGCTTCACAAATGGAGGACTCAAGTTGTATCAGCACATCAGTCGTTGAGTGCATTTTCCTGAATCCACATTGAATGGGTGATAAAATATTCTTCTTTTCAAGGTACCAAATCAGTCTTGCATTGACCATCTTCTCCATGATTTTACATAAACAAGATGTCAATGCAATAGGTCGGTAGTTTGCTGCTAAAAACTTGTCCTTACCGGGTTTTAAAAAGGCTAAAATAATTGCTAGTTCCCAAACACTTGGATAACTAGTATCATGCCATATTCTATTAAAAATGCTTAAAATAAATAACTTTGTATTAAAAGGTACATGTTTAATCATTGCATATGGAATTCCATCGGGTCCAGGGGCTGTATCGTTACAAGTAGCAAGAGCAGAATCAAATTCTCTTTCAGTAAAAGGAGAATTGTATGACTCTTGCTTTCTTGTTGCGAAGTTTAAAACTTTCTTTTCTTCATTGCTCCTATACTGGTGACCAGGAGCTGCTTGACACTTGCGCGATACATTTGAGAAATGGTCAGCCAGGGCATTGCTAACTTCGGTTGCTCCAGTCATATACTGGCCATTTATCTTTAACACTGGTGGTGGGTTTGGGGTGAATTTTCCTGCTATCTTTTTGACTTTCCTCCACACAGATGATGTTGGTGTTCTACTGTTGATGGAGGAAACAAAGGACATCCAAGACTGGCGCCTAGCTTCTTTCATGGCACGGCGGAACTGTGCTCTACATTTCTTGTATATGACTAAATTCTCCTCATTACGGTGCATGCGCAATCGAGTTAAAGACTTTCTTGTGGCTCTGTGCAGGGCAGTTAGTTCTGACGACCACCAGGGGACTGGTCGTCGTCTGAATATCCCAGTTGTTTTGGGAATGGAATTCACTCCTGCTGTGTGAAGAGTTCCATTAAGTAAGTCTATGGCATCATCAACTCTTTCAAACTGTTCTGCATTTCCTTCAATTTCACTTAACTCCCGAAATCTATTCCAGTCCGCCTTATCAAGATTCCATCGAGGTGATCTTTGTAAAGGTGGACCATTGTTGGTGTTTATAATGATTGGTGCATGATCACTAGTATGCCAATCATCTAATGTTCTCCAATTAAAATCGAGAAGACAGTTAGAGCTTACAACCGATAAGTCAATGCAGGACAAGGTACCTGTCTGTACATGAAAATGTGTGGGCTCTCCTGTATTGAGGAGTCCGACATCTTCATTCTCCAAAATTGACGATATAATATTACCCCTTGCATTTGCTAAAACATCACCCCATAAAGGATGTCTACTATTAAGGTCTCCTAGTAAGAGAAAGGGTTGTGGGAGTTGTTTAATCACCTCTACTATATTATCATATGAGATGTTATCATTTGGAGGCAAGTAAAGAGAACAGATTGTGTATTTTCTCCCTATATCAATCTGTACAGCCACTGCCTGCAGAGGGGTACAGATAGACAAAGATATTTGGGGAACATCTCGACGAACGTATATAAGACTTCCCCCATGGCTCCCTGCTCGTTGATCATATGGTGTCCTATAGCTAACATACTCTCGAGGACAAGGAGTATTAGCATCGAGCTTGCTTTCTTGTAGACATACTGTTATAGGGGAGTGCTCACGTATGAGGAGCTTAAGTTGTTCATATTTCGCCCTTAAACCCTGGCAATTCCATTGCAGAATGGTGGAAAAAACTATGTTTTATTTTTTGGAAGACACCTTAGATGAAGTCTTCCCATTGGCAATATTTGATCTAACAATGTTTCCCGGAGGTAACTCTAGAGAGGATCTTGATATAGTGGGTTTTGTGTTTCTCTTTTTCTTTGTGTCCTTTTGATCTAATTGTTGAGGAGGATGGTGGACCTCAACTTGAATTTCTGATTGGTTCAATTTACCTTCTAGTTGTTCAGAAACATCAGCAGACAAGATATCATATTTATTGGAAGTCGTGACTTTAATGTTTCTTATGGTAGGAGGAGAGAGGGAGGGAGGTCTCTCTCTTTTTCGATTAAAAGGTTGTGATCTGTCAGGTTTTTGCGACTTCCCCACTACGGGTTCACCAGGTAAATTGGTTTCGAGTGCAACCTCCATCAGATCAGGCAAGGAAACGGCCTGTGAGAGGTTTGTACTATTGTTTAAAATCGGAGTAGTTGGCTTTTGAATAATTTTCAGATCTTTAAGTGTCCGTTTTGATTTTTCCACAATTTCTGGATATAGATTTTCGATGGGACTTTCAACCTCTTTAACTACTTTCATTTGTTTCTTTATCTTAGAAGTAGAGATATAATTTTCGTCTGTGTGGTTTGACAAGTTTTTCTTCAGAACCATTGAAAAAGGTTCCCCTGGTCTTATTTGCTTTTCAAGAGCTCTTTTACGAGCCTCTTTAAAAGTAACCCTTTCCATGGTCCTAATGGCCTGGATTTCTTTTTCAAAAATAAACTTTACACAGCTTTTAGATGTAGCTGGGTGTGCTTCCCCACAATGTATGCAATTAGGGTTTTCTATGCATACTCCATGACTACTTTTTCCACAGTTGGCACAAACAGCTGGCTTATTGTTTAGTTTTTCTTTACATTTCTGGCTTAAATGGCCATACATTTGGCAATGATAACATCGCAATGGTGACGGGATATATGGTTTTACCTTCAAAGATAGCCATCCAGCTTTTATAACATTTGGTAATCGGCATTGATCAAATGTTATAATCAGAGTAGCAAGAGGGATACGTTGTTCTCCAACTCTCTTTCTCATTCTGACTACTTTAACTACTCCTTGACTTCTCAGTTCATCCTCTATTTCTTTCTCCTCTATATCCAACAATTCTGGAGCATATATCACACCTCTACTCTGGTTGAAAGTAGGGTGTGAAACGCATTTTACGCTATGACCATTCAATGTTGTAAGTGTTTTTAACCTTTCACCTTGTAATGGGGAGAGTGTCTCTATCAAGAGACTTCCATTTCCCTGGGGTAAAATTTTTGGCTGCCCTCCACATAAGGTAACTATTTCTCTATTAGCTTTAAAAACATTTATACGCTCATTTCTTCCGTTTTCAAATTCCAAGATAAAAAATTTTTCATAATTCACTACTTCATAGTGACCAGGTAATACTTCTACTTTTCTATATCTTTCTGTACTGTCATAATTTTTCACTCTCTCTCTCTTCTTCTCTAGCATTTTATTATTCACATGACGTGAATAAGGTTCTAACGTTACAATGTTAGAACCCGAGTTGGAGCTGTCTGTGCCGAGGTCCATGTTTGTATTTTCCAGGTCGTCAACAGAGGTGTTGGGTTTTTTTGAAAAAGCAAGCCGGGTTATCCACCTCTTATCGGAGGATGTCAGTCCTCCTATCCCATGTGGCCCAACACGAGAAGAGGCTTCAGCGGGGACCAGTCCTCTATTAGAGAGGGGCTGCCTCTCTTAAGGTGGGCGTACACTGGTCAGTGGGGGTAGTTAGCCCCTCCCACCGTCGACTCCAATGCCTGGCGTCAACCATTACCCGCAAATATGGGTGACTTAGGACCGGATCACTGGAGCCCGACTCTTAACAGACTTGGTCTGCACCCAATGGGGTCTGCCAGAGGGTGATGGCGTCTAAATTGGCACAGGTTGAGATGGAATGCACTCCATCCCACACTCTGCCAAATACAAAGCGGCATCCAAAGTAAAATCGAACATGCCAAAGTCGTCAACAATATCGAGCCCAAAAGGAAGAGATGGGAGGAAAAAAGAAATAATCAAAAGTAAAAGAGAAAGTGCTGACTGATTTAGTTGAATCGACAGCTGGGCACCGAGGTCCAATGGGAAATAGTTCCCACTGTTCATTAGAGCCCAGCTGCTAATCCCTAAGCCCCCCATCCTCGTCAAGGCTTCAGCATCTGGGGGGAACAGAAAATGATGTTAAAAAGGGTCATGTTGTGCAAATCAGGTAAAATGTAATATGAGAAGCATATTTCTTCATTATTAAAAGTAATGCAGGAAGGAAGGCAACGTCACATTAGATAAAGAATGGATTCTTGGTAGAGAAACAATCTATTCCAGCTCAAATAATGAATATATTCTCATTGGAAGGGATCCCATGTGCAAGTCTTGTGACATATCCTTTCCACAACTGCTGCTTTGAAAGGAGCAAATATTTCCAAGGAGAAACCAGGAAAAGTAACAACCGATATACGAGTTATAAACACTAGAATACCTTGGGTACGAATAATGACGGGAGCAGCCACCTTCATCAAAAAGGGCAAAACAATCAAATTAGTTGGGATCTACAATTGACAACAGAAAAACACCAAAATCCTTAAATAATTTTGGCACAAAGTTATCAATGAACCAATGTATGTAGTATGGCGATCTAACGTCTGGAAAATCTTCCTAGAACTTAGAATCTTGGAAAAGTCTGCCTCACCCGAGAGAAGCTGGAAATGATAATGAACCAATTGCATCTGACCATTATGATGTTGCAATTTGTAATGAATTTGCAGAAGTAAGGATTTCAAATTCTCAAAATATGAAGATAAAAATTCTTAGGAAATGGTCAAGATACTGAAGTTAAAATGGCATTAAAGTTACGAATGACTCAATATTAAACGATTTACAGAAACCAATTAGAATACAGAGAAGCAGTACTACTAAATCTCCACCAGACTATAGAGGAATCTTTAAAAAAGAAGGCAATAAAGGAACATAGCGTCATCATAACCAAACAGAAGGACCTTGCAACCTAAACACTTGGTCACCATCAAAACAACAGGTGTTATGCACAAGTGTCAAACCACAAAGGACTCAAACCTGAAACCTTAAATTCCCTTTAATTAAAATCCTCTGTTGACAAAACTGTTTAAACAAACACTTTTGTTTTGTAATAAAACAAGGAAGAATTAATTGGCCTTAAACACATACTGGAACAACAAATAAAAGTATTTTATGCATTAAAAGCAACAGATTTGAGTCCATAACGATTACACATTGGCTAAATGCAAAATCTATAACCATTATTGAACACAACTAAAAGTCTGACAAAAGGAAGGCACCACCATAAGGGACCTCAAAGGACTCGAACAGATTCAAAAGAATGCATTAAACTACCAGGTCATTCCTTTAGGCTAAAAGACAAGAGTCATCTCAAGAAGTGGCATCCTCATATTGTCAGAAAACGACAGAGAGAAAAACCATCGTTCAAGGTGTAAAGAGACAAAGTTTAAAGGACGCAAAAGACAATGTAGAAAAAGCATCACTCGCCCATCCTTAGGAATCAAATGAAATATTGAAGAAAAAATACTAACTATAATCGATCCCGACATAGTGTACACCACAACTTTGTCCATTTGCATTGGAGACCAATGTAAGGCAAATGCAGGAGACCAATGTAAGGCAAATGCAGTTACACTTCAGTGCAACAAATCTATCAGTTTTGTCAAAACCAGTTAAGATTGCAATATGCAAACAGAACACAAGAACCAATTGTGTAGTTTTTTCCTCACCTTGCAAACTCCTAAAGGACAACCAAATAATTAGTTCATGTTTTTCAATACGCAGTATACTCTCATGACTAACTTCCTCTAGATACAATTATTCATAAATTCTTTCCCAAAATATAAGATTAAATGTTAAAACCATGGTTTATCTAGACCTTCATTTTGCCATTTGACAATTTTTCATGAAACTCTTCGATGAAACAATTGAACCCAGAGAAAAATTAATCCAACACTATTAACAAAAGAACAAAACAACAAATGACCTCAACTTTTCAACCTCCTATAAAAGTGTAGGGTAATAAACTGATCTGTCTTGGAACAGCTTTCCAACTAAAAATACAATTAAAAGAAATGCTTTTTGCTGCCAAAGAAAGAGAGGACTGATATAAATACAGACCTACAAGGAACTCGGATACAAAGTACAGAAGAAAGAGATATCATTTCAAGTCGAACCACATTAGAAATATAGAGGACATAGAAACATTTACACTGAAGATGATGACAAAGATTCGTCCAACAGGTTGAAAGTGTAACTATACAAAAGGTTCCCATCTAGAATGCGACTGGAAGAGCAGACTACAGAAGTTTTCCATGAATGTGATGACCCAAGACATAAATTTCATTAACAAAGTTGATTTAAAATGGCATAGAATAGATGAGGCTAATATCAATCAGTGAGAAGGAGGTCCACAGACTACAGTATATAGTAATGAAGGCCAAAGGTGAACCACAGAGAAGAATATAATAGATGGGAATGATCATCAGTGATCAAAATAGAAGAGAAATTTCGTCAATAAAAAAATTGAAGATTAATATAAATTTTCTGGCAATCCTCTTGAAAAAAAAACATAGGGAAACAATGAGAAGAAAGTTTTATGGCTCAACAGAGAAGGAAACAGTTACACAAAATAGCGAACAATTTCTTTCCTTCAAAAGAACACCAGACAAAATAGCTCCCTCCTAAGTCTACTAAATATCAAGTTATCAAAACTACTCCCAGGAACTTTAAACTCCCTTATAAAATCTAAGGAACTTCTGCTATTCCTAAAACTAACTTAATCAAGGAGTTTTAAAACAGTCTCTATTTCACAATATTTACATACATTGAACTACAAGTTTTAAAATTGAATTGTAACTAGAATATTCAAGAGAAAATCCTTGAAAACTAAATTCACTTCTCCTACAGAGGAAATTCTATTTTACAATTCTTCCTGATATGTTATTCATGAATCTAGTTGGAAGAGTTCTTGCACCAAATCACCAAGATGACAAAGATTCTTCCCAATGACCCAAAAGTTAAGGTTATACAGTCTTTAAACTTACAGAGTCTATATTTCTATCCCTAACCTAACAATCAAAGAAAATATGACATCACAGAACAACATCTCATTTCACAAGTTAAAACCAAAGATATAAACCCCAAATTCTCTACCTGCAAAGGAAACCAATTTCATGATATTGTCTTGGCACAGTAAAAATAACAATTTTCTTCACTACAAAGGTAAATAAATATAAAAACAATGTTTTATTTACGTCATAACCTTAAAATCAATGCTCTTATTAATGTTTGTTCACTAACACTTTTTGCAAAACAGGATTCAATCTGGCAAACCTTCAAGAAATAAAGAACAAATTGACAATAATTCTCAGAATGTTCAAATGTTACAAACGAATCTTGGATGTTGGTATTGAAAAGATTTGACTTTTAAGCTAACCTGAAGTCTTCAATATATGACTGACACATCCATTTCTATGTTCAGCTTACGTGAAAGTTTGATAAGAAGGAAAATGAAATTAATAATGGCTTTTGATTCGCATAAGATTATTGACAACCAAAAATGAAAGACCTTTAATAAGGATTGATATTTCTAAAAGGGTCTTATGAATACAAATTAGTAATAAGGGCGATACACAAAGTGTGTGATGTGTTTGAAAGGTTTTATGGCCTCAAACAAACCGCAGGATGAGAGCCTGTCTTATGGTATGGGGTGTAAGTACTGTATTTAGGCAAAGGGTAATCTAAGATGGAGCTTTCGGTGCATGCTAGTGTTGGATGCATTAAGTGTGGGATATCTCGCACAATCCTTCAGTTGGACAATGTGTACATTCAACATAATGTAAAATATGTAAACCTATAAAGGAATCATAAATGAAATTGTATGTTAACATGTAGATCCTTTACACAATGTGGAGTCTTGTAACTTCCGTTTCAAAATGTTGCAAGTTGAATACTTTGCAATCAAACCTTAGACAGAATTTTCATCCGACAATTCAGTGCATCAGTCTGAAGTTTCAGGTCCCCTGGATAAGTAGTTTGCAGACACCAATAGTGAAAAAGACACATTAATTTATGGACCTAAAGAGTAAGCAAAGAGGAAGACTCATAAAACAGCCTCTAGTGATTGTACAGATAATTAAATGAGCTCAAATGTTTGAATAAAATTTGGGAAGATGATGTTTGTAGTACTACAAAGAAGCAGGAAAGTTCTGTACCAATATAACCAAACATTCAGTAGTGTATTATTTTCTGTGGATATCTAATTGACATTCTTTGCAGATATTAACAAATGGTGGACCAAACTCTCTGAGATTTGAAATAATACCTCAAGTTGAACAATAATAAGTCTAAGTGGAAAAACATAAGTGTAGGAGATCTGCCAGGAAATAATTAATGTGAACAGGATATTTCACACAAACATTAACACATTTGGACGGGTCATGCAGTAGTGCCCTTGCAATTGGGGAAAATGGTCTAGTCCTTCAAGAGTCCTATATAGGAAATGTTCTTTACAAAAAGAAAGATATTAATTTCCTATTATGGAGTTGTCTTCTCCTGACTTTTGAAAGAGCAATAATCAGTACCTGTGTGTGCTATTCTTATGTCGAGTTAATGACAGAATATCTCTGAAGATTCCTTTGTAAGTGATGGAAAATTTAACAAAGCTTAAAGAAAAGATTTAAGATGGAAGATGTGACCAGACAGAACGTAATTCAAATCCAATAGAAAAGGCTTTCCTTTCCCTAACTTCTTGCACATACTATTAGTCAATGTTTGTTCAACTAACCATCTGACTTCTTTGACAAAGACAAGCTTGATAGAAGCTGAACGGTATTTTGAGGCAAAAGTAAATAAATATGCTTATTGGACTCTCGCATATACTGTAATATTGTCTTACTGTCCTTTTTTTCCTAGGGGAAACTACAGTCTTTATCAACAATGTCTGTATTAGCACAGGGAAACTAATGTATACAGTAGACTTGCCCAACTGAACCCTTTTCAGAGTGAATCTCCTCCAACCTTCTCTGCAGTCTAATAGCACATATATCTTCAGGGTTTAATCCTGTTTACTAAAGGTAGTTTTTGCTATTTCATCTATAATCCTCATCTACGATTCCTTGACCCTAATATAATCTCTCTCAACTAACAAGTTCTGTAGGTGAAGTAGCTCTAAGGTGAGTTTCTTCCTGTTGAGGTGCTCATGAACCTTCCACTTGAGGATGGGGAATAATATGGCTCTTCGAATTCAGTAGATGAGCAAGTTTTGTACCTGAAAGATACAAGATGAGAATTATTCTAATATATTACAAAGTTATTGTACCTCAAAACAATGTAAAAGTTCTTGTGATGAAGAGTTTACACAAAAACACTAAAAGGTTTTATTATTATTATTATTATTATCATTATTATTATTATTATTATTATTATTATTATTATTATTATTATTATTATTATTATTATTATTATTATTATTATTATTATTATTACTAGCTAAGCTACAATCCTAGTTGGAAAAGCAGGATGCTATAAGATCAAGGGTTCCAACAGGAAAAAATCCCCCTGTTAGGAAAGGAAAAAAGGAAAGAAATAAACTAAAAAGAGAAGTAATTAACAATAAAATAAAACACTTTAAGAACAGTAATAATGTTAAAATAGATCTGTCATATTATATAAACTATAAAAACACTTCTGTCTGTTCAACAAGAAATCATTCGCTGCAAGTTTAAACTTTTACTTTAGACATAAGTCTTCTCAAAACCACAAAATCATATTTTAAGGCTGATGAGATTTTCCTAGACTGAAAATTGGTTAACAAAGCAACATGAAGTGTGAGAAGGTGAACATCTTGGAGAGAAGACAACAAATGATGAGGTTCAAAGGCACAAGATAACATTCTACTGCCAACTGCATTCACTGGCTTCTACAAATCACTGGACTAAGATCATTTCTTGTAGTTCCCCCTTAGAGGATAAAACACTTCAAGACTCTCTTCTTAATACTAATCTGACAGTAATCAAAATACTTCATAAATATAACAGACACAAAGTAAGCAGACAGACATTTCCTATAAGAAAGGCTTTGATGCAGATAAAGGTTATAAAGATACTCAGTCTAGAATTTAAGAATATCTTTTAGATCTAGATTTGATGGACATTTCTCCGGCCAGATGAAAATGACAAATTCGTAGGTAATTTGTATTTTTCCTAACTATACAAACCTTAGCTATTCAATATGGGTTATTACTTTCGGCGTAGCTGAAATGACAAGCCATTAAAATTTTAACGAGGGTTTACTACCCCACCGCTAGTTAGCGGGGAGGGGGGGGGTAGGAAGGGTAGCCTTCTACCCACCCCCTCCTCACACACACACCAGTGCTGAGTTCACTTTGCTTAGAGGTAGGACTTCACGGGGGATAGGGGCAAGTTTGATTAAATAGCTAAGGTTTGTATAGTTAGGAAAAATACAAATTACCTACGAATTTGTCATTTGTTCCGTAACTGAAATACAAACCACGCTATCTAATAGGGGTGACTCACCCATTAGGAAGGGTAGACGTCCCTGCCAGTCTGGCGTTTTTGGCTTTTGCCCGGGGACTCAGTGGCCTACGTAAGCTGTGTGTGAAGGTCTGAAGTGTGACTCGTCCTAGGAAGTTGACCTGTAGTCCTTTTGAAGGAAACTTTAGGCTAGGACTCTCCCAATACCACCTCTTCAGGGTATGGGGACGTGACAGTATTATCTTAATACTCGGAACACAAGGAAACATGGTTTAGCTGCAATGGTTTGAGGTTAGCTGGGCAGAGAACCCAGGATGCTGCTTTCCCCAAGAGAGGGGAGGATGAAGAAAAGAGTAAGGGCCAGACAAATCTTTCCATTCATGCAGACTAAGACCAGGTAACAATACCCTCAACCTTCTGCTACTTATCCACTAGGGAGCCTGAGGTTTTAAACCAGCTGTTGCGCAGCCACCACAGGTCCGATAGAAAACGTATCGAGCCTCCTGTGGGTCACGTCATGCAGGTAGTGGGCTGTGAAGGTCGACTGATGCTTCTACACCCAAGCTTGAAGGACCTGCGTCACTGAGAAATTTCTCTTGAAGGCCAGGGACGTAGCTACGCCCCTGACATCATGTGCTCTAGGGTGACATGACGGAGGAGGGTCTGGATTCAGGGACAGATGGATCACCCTACGAATCCATGCCGAGATGGTGTTCTTGGTGACCCTCCTCTTAATCCTCCAAGTGCTAACAATGCTTGCACCTGGGGACGGACCGTACCCGTTCTTCTGAGATATAACCTCAGACTCCTTGCTGGGCACAGTAGGAAAAGGTCTGGGACATCTGTTACAGAACGGAGACTTGAATCCGGAAGGAGTCGAACCAAGCGCCCGGCCCCCCTGATTTGAGTCTTAGCACCAAACCCAGGGACGAGTTTAAACGTTACCTTCCCTCCATACCCTTGCATGGGCGATGTCATATGAGACCATGAACTTCACTGACTCGCTTGGCCGAAGCCAAAGCTAGTGAGAACACCGTCTCTTAGGTGGGGAACTGAACCCTGGCGTAATGGTTCATAGTGAGGTCTCTTAAGAGACCTGAGAACCCGAACCGCGTTCCATGGAGGAGGTCTCACATCCGACTGAGGGCAGCTAAGTTCATAAGCTCGTATGAGTTGGGAAAGTTCATCGAGGAAGAAAAGGTCATTCCTTTGAGCCTTAGGCTAGACTTAAGGCCGAGCGATAGCCTTTCACCGCCGAGACAGAACGGCGCCTTTCCTTCCCGCAAATACACGAGGAACTCCGCTATTGCTGGAATAGTGGCATCTAGTGGAGAGATACCCCTTCCAAGATACCAACCACAGCAGACTTTCCACTTTGTCTGGTAGACAGATGCGGATGATTTTCGCAGATGTCTAGACATCCTAATCGCAACTTGTGAAAAATTCTCTCTCAGCGAGGAGATGCTGGATAGTCACCAGACGCGAAGTCATAGCGAAGCTACGGCTTTGTGAAAGATGCTAGCATGTGGTTGTCTGAGTAGATCATGTCGTGGAAGGAATTCTCTCGGAAGTTCCGTTAGGAATTGCAGAAGGTCCGGAAACCATTCCACGTGATGCCATAGCGGAACTATGAATGTCATTGAAAAATTAACCGATATTCTGGTCTTGTTGAGTACCCTCCTCATCAGACAGAAAGGGGGAAAGGCGTACACGTTGATGTTGTCACCCTGTTATTGGGAGGCATCTTGCCAGAGTGCCTTGGGATCCGGAACTGGGAAGTACGGTGGAATCATGAAGATCAGCGCTGTCGCGAACAGATCCAAAGTCGGGGAACCCCCACAAAGTCAGGACTTTGTTGGCTACTGGATGACACAAAGATCACTCGATACTCACTATCTGAGACGCTCTGCTCAGATTGTCGGCGAGCACATTCCTCTTGTCTGAAATGAAACGTGCCGATAGTAGAATTGAGCGGACTCTGGTCCATCTTAGTATTTCTATTGCAAGATGGGATAGCTGCTTCGAAAAGGTACCTCCTTGCTTGTTGATGTACGCCACTACTGTGGTGTTGTCACTCATTACCACCACAGAGTGACCCGCCAGGTATTGTTGGAACTGTTGAAGGGCCAACAAACCGGCCTTCATCTCTAGATGATTTATATGGAGGCACTTTTCTGATTCTGACCACAGGCCTGAGGTCCTGTGGTACAGAATTTGGGCACCCCCCTTTCTTTGAGGCGTCCGAAAACAACATTAAATCCGGGGGAAGGACCAAAAGATCCACTCCTCTTTGTAGGTTCTCGTCTGTCACCCACCACTGGAGGTCCGTCCGTTCCGCAGGACCCATAGGGATCATGACGTCCGGGGAATCGCAACCTTGATTCCACCAGGACAGGAGCCGCCACTAGAGAGAACTCATCCTGAGGCGATCGTTGGGAACTAGACGAGCCAAGGATGAAAGGTGACCAAGGAGACGTAACCACGATTGGGTTGGAAGCTCTTCTCGACTGAGGAAAGGGCTTGCGACCCTTCTCAGCCTTGCTATCCTGTTGTCTGATGGGAAGGCTTTGTGGAGATTGGTGTCTATAATCATGCCTAGGTAAACCAATCTTTGAGTGGGAAGCAGAGAGGACTTCTGGAGATTTACCATGATCTCCAGATCTTGGGAAAGTCCTAGAAGTTTGTCTCTGAGTCGAAGAAGATGCTAGGATCAGCCAGACATCCAGTTAACGGAGGGTACGGATGCTGATCCTGTGCGCCCACGATGATATTAGGGTGAACACTTCTGGTAAAACCTTGTGGTGCTGTGGAGAGACCGAAACACAGCACCTTGAACTGGTACCCCTTGTGGTCTAGGCTGAATCCTAAGTACTTCCTTGAAGACGGATTGACTGGGATCTGGAAGTACCTGTCCTTCAGATCGAGCATACACATGAAGTCTTGCGGCTTCACTGCAAGACTGACCGTGTTTGCGGTCTCCATGCTGAACGGAGTTTGCTTTAATCTGGACCTCGGCCCTAAAGGCCTGTCCCCTTGCTGATCCCACGGCAAGGGAGCTAAATGACACTAGATTTGTCCTCAGGGGAGGTAGAGATGTTGTGAACGGGACGGGATATCCCTGACTGATTACGGAAATCGTCCAGGAATCGGACCCGAGTTGCTGCCACCTGTCTGCGCAACCTTGTAGGTATCCTCCCACTACGGACATGCAGGGGCACTGCCAATCCTAGCGTTTGCAGCCTCGGCTGCTCCCTCTAGGATTCTTCCCTTCCCTGGAGGACTTCTTGCCTTTCTTGTCCTTGACCGGAAAGGGCTTAGACACCACTGTCTTCACTGCCGTTGTCTTGGTGGGACGTGGCTGCTGGGGTGCTGGAGGTTTATAGGGCTTGAATGTCAAAGCCCTATGTAGGAGGGAGTCTTGGTGACTTCCTTCACCTCTCAGCAGCCTGCTCCACATCCTTAGCCTCAAACCGGTTCGTTTCCATAACGGAAGAATGTCTGAGCCTGTAGATTCCGGTGCTAGGGGCCTCCCGGTATTGTCTTGGAGTCCTTTGACTCCATCCTGGGAGGGATGCAGGATTCCAACAACGACGGGGGCAGGCTCTTTTCCACCCTTATTCGAGAAGACTTTACCGCACGAGGTGGGGTTTCCCTCAATGGTGTGATGGGAGAACTTCTCACCTCACGTAACTCTCCTGAGGACGGGAAATCTTCGTCCGAAGGGGAGGGAGAAAAGTCTGAGGGGGGGAGGGTGCCTGCCTCAAAGACTTACGAGGAGACAGCTTCGTCCTCGGAGAAGTTACCGCGTCCGAAACTCCTCTTTTCCTCTTCAGGGGAGTAGATGCAGCCAAGGATTTGTGGCCCAACTCGGAGAGAACAGGCTTGAAAGCCTGTGCTACCGCTCAGATTAGAGCCCCAAACCAGGGCTGCCGGCTGATGGCTGCACTGTCAGACACTCCCTCTGGAGGAGTCGCCTGTAAGAAGTGCGCTGTTCTGTGCTTGGGGGGAGGGGGGAGGGGGGAGGGGTGGGAAGGAGGGGGGAAGGAGGGGGGGGAAGGGGGGGAGGGAGGGGGGGATGGCGCCCTTACTGCTCGTTGTCCGGCAGGCTCGCGCGTGGGAGGGTATTGGCGCTGGCTCTCGCGTGATGGGGAATACCTGGGGCTCACGCGCGGGAGACTGCTGGAGCGTGAGCGGGAGACTTAATAGTGTGTGCAGGAATCAGATTGACGTGCAGGATCAGAATGAAGAGCCCGTGCAGGCCAGAATGTTTGCACGCGCGTGCACGGCTATCGGTGCGCGAGCGAACGAGTTTGTTGGCGCATGAAAGACTATTGGAGCGCGTGCGCGCGGGAGACCATCGGTCCCCGCGCGCGGACAAGATCGTCGGCGCTTGCGCACGTAAGAAGATCGGGGGTGCTTGTGTGGATCGTCGGCGCTTGCGCGCGTAAGAACATAGGTAAGCACGCGCGCGTGTGTGAAGCGCACATGCTAGGTTGAAGGGTCAGCTGGCAGGACGATCAGGAACTGGGATGTGTCCTTAAAAAAAGGGGCGGGCATCCCCCAATGAGGACCGTAAGCAGGTCTGCTTTAGAGTCCAGGACCGAAATCCTTCGTTGCAGTGCAAGGTTGCGCTGGTAGATCAGTAGGTCAGCTGGCAGGATGATCAGGAACCAGGATGTGCCCTTTGGAAAGGCCAGTATCCACCGATGGGACCGTAAAGGTCGGTGCTAGAGTCCAGGACCGAAGTCCAAAGGACCACGTTGCAGCACAAGGTAGAGGTCACTGGAAGTTTTGCTTGATCCTCCGAGGCGGAGTCTCTATGAGGGACCTCTCCCACGAACGAGAGAGGTGCCCTTCGAAGAAGAGAATTGAAGACACACGTGGTGAATCCCCTTGGGGTCGGTGGATCATCAAGCTGATTTTATCAGTAACGATCCTCCAAAGAGGAGTCTCTATGAGTGGCCTCTCTCGCGAACAAAGAGGTGACACTTCATAGAAGAGACCTGAAGACACTCGTGGTGATGCCCCGTAGGACCGTTGGATCAGCAAGCTGACTTATCATGAATGATCCTCCGCAGAGGAGTCTCTATGAGTGGCCTTTCTCGCGAACGAGAGAGGTGACACTTCGTAGAAGAGACCTGAAGACACTCGTGGTGACACCCCTTAAGGACGTTGGATCAGCAAGCTGACTTTATCAGGAAAGATCCTTCGAAGAGGAGTCTCTATGAGTGGCCTCTCTTGCGAACGAGAGAGGTGAACACTTCGTAGAAGAGACTTGCCAAGACTGTGCTCCACCCCTGAAGGAAGAGAAACTCAGCAAGGGGGCAGAAAAGTCTGGCCAAGGGGCAGCAACAGTAGTTGAAGGCGATGAATTTATTAAGGTATGAGAAGTTCTCCCTCTGAAGGGAGAAAACCTCACACCTGGTGAGGAAACCTCCCTCGGAAGGGAAGTTGTCCAACCCCTGGAGGCGAACCTCATTTAGCGTTCTAAGATGATCTGAAGTGCTGGCACGTTGTCACGGGAGTACTTCTAAGAGAAAGGATAACGCCCATTACGACGTCCTCTGAGGGACGGCAACGGCAGCAGATTTCCCAGTCATGAACAGGACAGTTTGGCAGATACAGCAGGCTCTGCTTCGTTGGCACTCTTTAGTCGAACAAAGAAAAACTGCGTAGTTAACTGGGAAAATAAAATTAAATAATCATTTTAACAGAAGTTCCCCAAGGAGGAACTCCGAAGAGAAACCTCAAGGGAATAACATAAAATAAGAATTAAGTATGCGCCCTCCTTCCCAAGATGACATCCACGGGAGAAGAGGGGCGGAGTAGCTGTAATAAAAACAGAATTATAACAGAATTATAATTATCTAAATCATCTAAGAATATACACTAAAAGTGAGAACCACTGATTCCCCAAAGGAAAGTGTTCCCCACGGAGAAGCTGAAAAGTTAAAAAAATTAGATTTCACTAAAAATAATTTAGACAAACAACGGAAATAGTAACCTAACCCGCAACAGGAAAGGAGCTATCATAATAGTACATCGTTGTAGTAAGGGCTGAACGACCTCGAGTAGAGAGACCGTAGTCAATCTAAAAAAAAAAAGGCCACATTCCCTTCGCTGAGAATCCAAGTTTCCCGAAAGAAAAGAGGCAAAGCAAAGATAATAGATGAATGAAGAGAGTCCAGGCGATGACGGTTCCCCTGCGGCAGCCGAGTTAACGGAAATAAGCCAAAGGGAAGACCGATGGACCAGAGGGAGAGGTCGTTCCCCACGAAGTGGAACTGTGGTGGCCTTGCACTACGCAAGTGTCATTGTCGTACATCACGCACACAGCACAAACACTGAAAAGAAAACTTACTACAATTCTATACACAAATATATACATAAACATAAAGAATGTTTATATATATATTACAAATATAAGAAAAAGTAAAAAAGACAAAAGCATTAGTATGGCTGTCAAATAGGCGAGGGTAAGAGCGGACACGTCCGACTACCACCCGAGCCGAGAGCAAAGAGAACTCAGCACAGGTGTGTCTGAGGGGGGGAGGGGGTAGCAGGCTACCCTCCCTACCCCCTGCTAACTAGCGGTGGGGTAGTAAACCCTCATTAAAATTCTAATGGCTCGTCATTTCAGCTATGCCGAAAGTAATAACCCCTATTAAATAGCGTGGTTTGTATGTCAGTTACGGAACAAATAATAGACACAAAGTAAGCAGACAGACATTTCCTATAAGAAAGGCTTTGATGCAGATAAAGGTTAAGATACTCACTCTAGACTTAAGAATATCTTTTAGATTTAGATTTGACGGACATTTTTTCAGCCAGATGGAAATGACAAATTTGTAGATAATTTGTATTTTTCCTAACCATACAAACCTTAGCTATTTAATTGGGGTATTACTTTTGGCGTAGCTGAAATGACGAGCCATTAGATTTTTAATGAGGGTTTACTACCCCCTCGCTGGTTAGGGGAGGGGTAGCTAGATACCCCTCCCCACCCTCACACACCGGTGAGAAGCTCACTTTGCTTAGAGGTAGGACTTCCCGGGGGACAGGGCTGGCCAAGTTTGATTAAATAGCTTAGTTTTGTATGATTAGGAAAAATATAAATTATCTACGAATTTGTCATTTTTTCCGTAACCGAAATACAAACCACGCTATTTAATTAGGGTGACTTAACCTTTAGGTAGGGTGGTAAGTCCCAGCCGTACTGGCTTTGGCTTTTGCAGCTTGTGTGAAGGAGTGAAGTGTGACTTGTCCTAGGAAGTTGACCTGGAGTCCTTTAGATGGAAATCTAGGTTAGGAAGATCCCAATACCACCTCGTAAGGGTATGGGGACGTGACAGTATTAACTTAATACTAGGAACACAAGGAAACATGGTTTACCTGCAGTGGTTTGAGGTCAGCTGTGCAGAGAACCCAAGATGCTGCTTTACCCAAGAGAGGGGAGAGGGGAGAATGAAGAAAAGAATAAGAGCCAGGCATACCTTTTCATTCATGCAGACTAAAACCGGGTAACAATGCCCTCAACCTTCTGCTACTTGTCCATTAAGGAGCCTGAGGTTTAAACCACCTGTTGTGCAGCCACCACAGGGCCAATAGAGAACGTATCGAGTCTCCTGTGGGTCACGTCTTGCAGGTAGTGGGCTGTGACAATGCTACTGGTATCATGTGCCCTAGGGCGACGTGACGGAGGAGGGTCAGGATTCAGGGAATGGAAAATAACCCTGCGAATCCAAGCTGATATTGTATTCTTAGTGACCCTCCTCTTCGTCCTTCCTGTACTCACGAGCAATGCTTGCACCCAAGGACGAATTGCAGCTGTTCTCTTAAGAAAGAGCCTCAGACTCCTTACTAGGCACAGTAGGATATGGTCTGGGTCACCTGTTACAGAACTCGAAATCCGGAAGGAGTCGAACCAAGGGTCCGGCACTCCTGGATTCTGAGTCTTAGCTACAAACACAGCGACGAATCTGAACGTTACCTCCCCCCATCCCCTTGAATGGGCAATATCATACGAGAGACCATGAAGTTCGCAGACTCGCTTGGCCGAGGCGAAAGCAAGCAGGAACACCGTCTTCCAAGTCAGGTGGCGATCAGAAGTCTGGCGTAATGGTTCAAAAGGAGGTATCTTAAGAGACCTGAGGACTCGAACCACATTCCATGGAGGAGGTCTCACTTCCGACTGGGGGCAGGTAAGTTCATAACTTCATATGAGTAGAGAAAGTTCCAGCGTAGAGGAATGTCCATTCATTTGAGCCTGAAGGCAAGACTTAAGGCTGAGCGATAGCCTTTCACTGCCGAGACTGAAAGGCACATTTCTTCCCGCAAATACACGAGCAACTCCACTATTGCTGGAATAGTGGCATTGAGTGGAGAGATACCCCTTCCACGACACCAACCATAGAAGACTCTCCACTTTGCCAGGTAGACCCTTGCGGATGACTTTTGCAGGTGTCGAGACATTCTTTCCTCAACTTGTTGCGAAAAGCCTCTCTCTGTGAGGAGACACTGGATAGTCTCCAGGCGTGAAGTCGTAGCGATGCTACGGCTTTGTGGAAGATGTTGGCATGTGGTTGTCTGAGTAGCTCGCGTCGAGGAGGAGGCTCTCTCAGGAGTTCCGTCAGGAGCTGCAGAAGGTCCGGGAACCCCTCTGCGTGATGCCATAGCGGAGCTATCAAGGTCATCGAAAGGTTGACCGATATTCTGGTCTTGTTGAGGTCCCTTCTCATCAGACAGAAAGGGGGAAAGGCGTAGACGTCGATATTGTCCCACCGTTGTTGAAAGGCATCTTGCCAGAGTGCCTTGGGGTCCGGGACTGGGGAGCAGTACAGTGGGAGCTTGAAATTCAACGCTGTCGAGAACAGATCCACCGTCGGGGAACCCCACAAAGTCAGGACTTTGTTGGCTACTAGACGATCCAAAGACCACTCGGTACTCACTATCTGAGATGCCCAGCTCAGACTGTCGGCGAGCACATTCCTCTGGCCTGGGATGAAGCGAGCTGATAGTGGAATCGAGCGAACTTCGGTCCATCTCAGTATCTCTACTGCAAGATGGGATAGCTGTTGTGAAAAGGTACCTCCCTGATTGTTGATGTAAGCCACTACCGTGGTGTTTTCGCTCATCACCACCACGGAGTGACCCGCCAGGTATTGTTGGAACTGCTGAAGGGCCAGATACACGGACTTCATTTCTAGCAGGTTTATGTGGAGGCACTTTTCTATTTCTGACCATAGGCCTGAGGTCCTGTGGTTCAGAACGTGGGGCCCCACCCTTTTTTTGAGGTGTCCGAAAACAGCATCAAACCCGGGGGAAGGAGGAGAAGATCCACTCCTTTTCGTAGGTTTTCCTCTGTCAACCACCACTGGAGATCCGTCCATTCCGCAGGACCCATTGGGACCAAGATGTCCAGGAATTGGTGTCCTTAATTCCACCAGGACTTGAATCGCCATTGCAGGGATCTCATCCTGAGATGACCATTTGAAACTAGACGGGCCAGAGAAGAAAGGTGACCGAGGAGACGTAACCACGATTGGGCTGGGAGTTCTTCTCGTCTGAGGAAAGGAACTGTGACCCTCCTCAGCCTTGCTATCCTGTCGTCTGATGGGAAGGCTTTGTGGAGATTGGTGTCCAAGATCACGCCTATATATACCAGTAGTTGAGTTGGAAGCTGGGAAGACTTCTCGAGATTTACCATGATCCGTAGATCTTGGCAAAGTCCCAGAAGCTTGTCTCGGTGTCAAAGAAGGGTCGACTCCGAGTCTGCCAGGATCAGCCAGTCGTCCAGATAGCGGAGGAGACGGATGGCGATCCTTTGTGCCCACGAAGAAATCAGTGTGAACACCCTGGTGAATACCTGAAGTGCTGTGGAGAGACCAAAACACAGCACCTTGAACTGGTAGGTCTTGTTGTCTAGGCTGAATCTCAAGTACTTCCTTGAAGACGGATGGATTGGGATCTGGAAGTACGCGTCCTTCAGGTCCAGTGTACACATGAAGTCTTGTGGCCTCACCACAAGTCTGACCGTGTCTGCCGTCTCCATGCTGAACGGGGTTTGTTTGACAAACCTGTTCAGGGCTGAAAGGTCGATGACTGGTCTCCAGACGCCTTCTTTACAAGAAAGTGTCGACTGAAGAAGCCTGGGGAACCGTCGACGACCTCCTGGAGAGCGCCCTTCTTTAACATGGTCTGGACTTCTGCCCATAAGGCTTGGCCCCTTGCCGATCGCATGGCAAAGGAGCTCAACGACACTGGATCCGCTGTCAGGGGAGGTAGAGATGTTATGAACAGGACGCAACATCCCGGACTGATTACGGAAATCGTCCAGGAATCGGCCCAGAGTTGCTGCCACCTGTCTGCGCAACATTGAAGGCATCCCCCCTCTGGTGGACATGCAGGGGGACTGCCAATCCTAGCGTTTGCGGCCTCGGCTGCTCCCTCTATGATTCTTCCCTCCCCTGGAGGACTTTTTGCCTTTCTTGTCTTTAACAGGAAAGGGCTTTGACACCGTTGCCTTCACTGCCACAGCCGGTTTCATTTTCTTGGACGGGCGAGGTTGTTGAGGTGCCAGAGGTTTATAGGGCTTTGATGTGAGAGCCTTATGAAGGAGGGAGGCCTGGTTGGACTTCCTCTAACTCTCGGCTGCCTGTTCCAAGTCTTTAGGCTCAAACAAATTCTTCCCCAAAATGGAAGAATGTCTGAGCCGGCTGACCTCGACGGCTGGGACCTTCCCGTGGAACCTCTCTGCCACCGCATCACAACGTTTCAGGATTGAGTTGGCCCACAAATTCAAGACTCAATGGTGCGGGTGCACGGGAGGAGGAAGGTCTCCAGAGCCTTCCTGGTGCTCTCCTTAGACAAATCTCCAGATCGCAACAGGATGCCAAGAGATCCCAGCCAGATGTCAAGCCATGAAGTAGCCTGCATGGCACACTTCGCGACCTTCTCCTGGCTTATGATCTCTGTCGCCGAGAAAGTCACTTTCTGGCTAGAGAGTCTCTCAAGAGGGACTCCCTTGATAAGCTCTTCCACAGAGTGGTGCAGGGGAAGAGCTAAACAAGCCTCCTCCGTGATCTCGAAGTACCTCCTCTGTTGGACGCAAGGAGGCGGGAGGAGTTTGTTGCCGGCCGTGGAATGGAGAGCTGGCTACCCCTCCCCTACCCCCTCGCTAACTAGCGAGGGGGGTAGTAAACACTCGTTAAAAATCTAATGGCTCGTCATTTCAGCTACGCCGAAAGTAATATCCTAATTAAATAGCGTGGTTTGTATTTCTGTTACGGAACAACTGAATATTAGATAACCATTTCTTACTCAAAATAATTTTCAGAGAGAGAGAGAGAGAGAGAGAGAGAGAGAGAGAGAGAGAGAGAGAGAGAGAGAGAGAGAGAGAGAGAGAGAGAGAGCCTTATTGCCTTATTCTATGTTTGGCTTCCCCCAGGTCCCTTAGTGTGAGGCACATCATGCAATATACATAGCCACTACAATTACATAAAAATACTTTGGAATAAGAATATACAACAATATTGATAAAAGTAATTAAATACTGCATCTTATTGCATAATCAAAATCACCCTATAGTCAGAATTTATCATTAACAAGGACCTGGAATTTCATATATAAATGCTGGTATATATAGGCATTTAATAAATTATTTGACAATTATGTAAGTATGGCAAATACATAATGGACTTTGACTAAAAGGAAAAATTCATTATAGTATTAAACAAGGGATTTAAAATCCCCTATGAATACTATCAGTGAAACAGGGGTGCTGTAGTTATTCACATTTTTCTTCATTGGTTGGTTTCTTTGTTACTCAACACCCATGAATTGGGAGGTCTCAAGTCTGCCTATTTCATTCATAAACTTTAGGTGTACTACGACGAGATTTTTATCAATTACAGTAAAAAAGACAATAAATTTCACCCAGCACGGTTGTGTCAGTAGTCAAAATAGAAGTAATTGTACCCAAAATCTACTGTAGAATCATGTCCTCAAAGCCTTACCTAATATCACAATGTTACAATCATTTTGTATCTTCTCAAACTATACAAACCTAAGATCTTTAATAGGAGATTAATTGCAAGAGGTTGAAGTCCCAATAACCGAGCTGGCTGGTTAACCAACCAGGGAAATGTCACATAATTTGGTCCTGCATTGGAGCAAACTCATGACTACTGTCAACCTCCAAACAACTTGAGCACAAAGATCTCACAGGTTGTCAGGCAAGGTCCTTCCCTACAAAGAGTCATGTAAGAACCTATATCCATAAGGGTATGGTGTCTGAATGTGGGATTATTATAAGAAATGGGCTGCATACATTTCATCCATCTCCACCTTGTCTGGAAGGATAAAGGTGATACTTCACAATACAAAACTTATCTATCAAGAAAAGTTACTCTGTTGTGAGGCTCGTCTGCATCTAGTGTAAATCAAAGCATAGTGCCCAAACAGGCAGAAGGCAATTACCATCTGACATAGCAGCCACCTTACCAATGGTCTTGTGTATCCCAAAGAAACACAAGGAAGAGGAATGCACTAAAAGTCCTCTAGATGGTTCTGCAGGTCTTCACAATCAACTACTTTGATGTGAAATTTGTCTGAGGCTCACTGACCCATCTCCTTCCTGTTCAAGAGGAAGACGGGAACCAAGTACTGTACAGTCTACTACCAAGAAAAATATTTATCACACTGTAGCGGTTAGTGGGCTGTGGCCAGATATAGATCGCAGACTGACTCCAAGTTGCTACCATACATTTGAACAGAAGTCCCCAGGAATTAGGAATGTTGATGGGTACCACCCCTGGTTTCTGCCTCTTTAGGAATGTCGAGCTCAAAGTGGATTCAGCAGATCATAGAAGTGGTCTCTATGGGAAGAGACTCCCGGTGCAAGATCAAAGTGTCGGAGTGCCTGAGTCTTACATTGGATCCTCTGTACTAACATTGTTGAATCAATGGACAGGGGTGATGGAGTCTCCAAAGCATCTTCAATATGTTTGGAGACATGAGAGAGACAATTGCGGCTGCCAACATCTAGTGTTCAATCTCGTTCAAGGCCAACGGGAGCGTGAGTATTGGTACAGTACTGCGCCTCCCACAAAACCCTGCAAAGGGATCGGTCAATGTCCTGTGAGAGACTTTTATCTGTGCCTCGGTGACTTCTTCCTTCTCTTTGGGTAGGTCTTTCAATCATTCTATATTAAGAGGGATAAAGTTATATCCTATTCACATAAAACCCAAAGTATGACTGTCAGTAGGCTATGGACATTTAACCCTCATAAACCATATCTTTTAATAGAAAATGTCGCTGAAACTACTTGCAAATTACTGTATCCATCATTGCTTCCCACTCTCCTGGAGAGAGAGAAAAGTCAAATGGCCAGCAAGGGGAAAGAAGGCCAGTGACCTTTATTACTACTGGTTGTGCATGAGCTGGTTCATGTAAGAATAGAGCATAGCCAGCAGGTGGACAAGCTCCAATAGAAGAATTCTTCCTCCGACAGGAGACTCACCAGACAACCCGAGGACAGAAAGGAGTGATAGAATGCCTGTCCTTGGCTGAAGAGAATTCTTGCCAACAACCTCAAGAGCAAGATGTGGCATCTTAAGTGCTTGTTTGAATGCAAAGAATAGATTTGAAAAGGCACATTCCAAACTCTAACTTGCAACCAAGTTTGAAGGTCTTGGCATCTGGGAAAACTCTGTCATGGAGCTATGAGTGTGGGCAGATCTATATCAAGGAGCAGTATAGGTCCGTTAGGCAATCTTGAGTCATGTCACCGAAGACTCTATGGAACACCCAGCATCAGGACTGAGATGATTGGGCAGCTTCCCAAGTCCCAACCAGCTGTGCTTAGGCCCATTGCTTGCAACAAGAGCATAAGCTCTTGTACTTCATACTGAAAACCCTTCCAGGGGGTTGGGTTTTAGATCCATGAAACCATGCACAGGAATAGGTCAAAGTCCCGAAAGACTACCAGACCGGTCATTCTGTGTTTGCCCTTTTCCTCCTTTCTCAGAAGGAACAGGTAACAACAGGAGTTACCTGTCGACTCTAAAGTTACGATTGCCTGTAAAATAATTGTAAGTCTCAATCTTGTGGTTTTTGATGGTGTGATTCCTGATTGAGGTTACCAATCCTAAGGTTTCTCATAGCAAATTTTTTTGAAATGTTTCATTTTTTTTTTTTTTTTAAATCATAATAGTTTGTGGTATAGTATCTGTGGGTGGTGTACAAATGGAGCACCCGTAATGTTGGGGACAAAATTGGGATTCCAAAACACTTCCAGCTATGCTAGAGAAGGTTTTGTGAATTTTGTCATTGGAACAGCTCTCAACTCGCAACTTTTCAAACAGTGATGTATCAACATAGATGAAGCCAATCAACTTTCTTTTTTTCTTTCACATAAATAATCAAAGGCTGTCAAAGGCAGATATAACTGAGTGAATATGACAAATTCGAAGATAATTTGTATTTTTCCTAACCATACAAACCTTAGCTATTTACAAAGGGTTACCTTCTAGCGCAGCTGAAATGGCGAGCCATTAGAATTTAACGAGGGTGTATTACCCCTGCGCTAGTTAGCGGGGGGAGTGGGGGAGTGGTAGCTAGCTACCCCTCCTCCCCCTCACACACAGGTGAATGCTCACTTTCACTTAGAGGTAGGACTTGTCTTGGGGGACAGGGCTGGCGGGCAAATGTGTGTAAATAGCTAAGGTTTGTATGGTTAGGAAAAATACAAATTATCTTCGAATTTGTCATTTGTTCCGTAACCGAAATACAAACCACGCTATTTACAAAGGGTGACTTACCCCTTAGGTAGGGTGGAAAGTCCGCAGCCATACTGGCTTTGGCTTTACCCGGGGACTCAGAATCCGAGTGAGTCGCACTCGAGAAAAGGAGTCCCTGCACCTCACAAGTTCCTTGCTCCGCAAGGAACCATGTGGCCTACGTAAGCTTGTGTGTGAAGGAAGAAGTGTGACCCGTCCTAGGCAGTTGACCTGGAGTTCCAGAAGGAACTCTGGGTTAGGACGTTCCCAATACCACCTTGTCAGGGTATGGGGGACACGACAGTATTGACTCAATACTCGGAACACAAGGAAGCATGGTTTACCTGCAGAGGTTCGAGGTCAGCTATGCAGAGACCAGAATGCTGCTTCCCCGTAGAGGGGATGATGAGGAAAGAAGTAAGGGCCAGACATACTTCTTTCGTTCATGCAGACTAAAACCTGATAACAATGCCCTCAACCTTCTGCTACCTGTCCAAAAAGGAGCCTGAGGTTAGACCAGCTGTTGTGTAGCCACCAGAGAGCGATAGAAAACGTATCGAGACTCCTGTGGGTCACGCCCTGCAGGAAGCGGGCTGCGAAGGTCATTAGACGCTTCCAGACTCCAGCTTGTAGCACCTGCGTCACAGAGTAGTATTACTCGAAGGCGAGGGACGTTGCGATGTATCCAACATCGTGCTGTAGGGCGACATGACGGGGGAGGGTCTGGAGACAGGTCGAGATGAATGTCCTTGAGTCCGGGCTGAAGAGGTATACTGGTGACTCTCCCCCATGTCCCCCTTGTGCTCCCAAATCGGCTGCAACTGAGGAAAAACTGCAACTGTTCCCAGCGCTAACCTCTCGATTCCTTTACTGGCAAGAAAGAGAAGGTCTTGGGTCATCTGATACAGAATGGAGACTCGAAATCTTGAATGAATCGGACCGAAGGGCCGGGACCCCCAGATTCTGAGTCTAGCCAACAACTCAGGAGCAAGCCTGAATGTTGCCTTCCCCTCTTCCTTAGAAAGGGGGAAGTCGTAAGAGACCAAGAAGATTGCTTACACACTGGCCGTGGCCAGGGTGAGCAGGAGACCCAAGGCGGAATACAATCCGAGGCCTGTCGTAAAGGGTCTTGAGAAGATCTCTTAAAGGACTAAAAGTCCGAGCCATGCTCCAAGTTGGAGGTCTTCCTCCGACTAGGGAAGGGACGATCGTAGCTTCGCATGAGCGAGGATAGATCCAGCGGGCAGGAAAAAGTTATTTCTTTAAGCCTGAAGGTCAGGGAAAGGCTGAGCGACAGGCTTCATTGCCGAGAGCGGAAAGGAGTTTCCTCCCGCCGAAAGGCAATAAGACCGTTATTGCTGGAGAAGAGGCCTCAAGGGAAGAGGTATATCTCCCACGGCACCAACCACCTTAGACTCTTCACTTTGCCTGGGAGACCCCTGTGGATGACTATCGCAGATGACGCGACCTCCGTACCGCGACTGTAGCGGGTTGTCTCTTCTTGAGGAGGAGGGGTAGTGTCTACAGGCATGAAGCCGAAGCGACGCCCCGGTTCGGGAGAGATGTCGCAGTGTGGTTGCTCGAGTAGTCTGCGCCGTGGGAGAAGCTCTCCCGGGAGTTCCGTCAGGGGAAGCAGAGAGTCCAGAAACTGTTCTGCGCATAGTCCCAGTGGAGCTCTCCCATTGAAAGGTTGACAGACAACCTGGTCTTGTTGAGACCCATTATCCACAGACAAAAAAAGAGGGAAGACGCAGGCGTCGAAGTTGTCCAACCATCACCGGAATGCATCTTGCCAGAGTCTCGGGGTCTGAGACTGGGGGGAAGAATAGCGGAAGCTTGAGGTTCCAAGCTGTCGCGATCAGGTCCCCCAGACCAGTACTTGCTGGTTACCCAAAGTCAAAGACCCCCAGGTACACTCTCTCTACGAGGCTCTGCTCGGATAGTCTGAGAGAACATTCCCCTGCCTGGAATGAGAGAGCCGATGGTGGTATTGAGAGAATCTCAATCATCCCGGTATCTCTACTGCAAGATGTAAAGGTGTGAAAATACGTCCCCTGCTGGTTAGAATACGCCAGAATCATGAAGTCGACGCGCACGGGGCGACTCGGCAGGAGCTGTAGGATCTGTAGAGGGGCCAGACTAAGGCCCCTAAGCCTGCCTGAATGATGGAGAGGTATCCTTCAGGTCTTGACCGCATCAAGAATGTGGGGAAAGGACGAGAATATCCACTACCATCAAGAGGCTCCATAGGTCAACACCCATTGCAGGTCTAATAGTTCCGCTGGTCCCATAGGGGCCAGGAAGTCCGGTTAAACATTGCCTGAAGCCACCGGAACTTGGATCGCCCCACATGGAACTTATCCTGAGGCGACCGTTCGGACTATAGACGGGTCAATGAGGAAAGGAGAACTAGGAAACGTTCCAAGGTAGGGCTGAAAGCTCTGCTTGACTGAGAACAGGTACTGCGACTCTCCTCAATCTTGCCACAGTCAACCGAAAGGAAGGCTCGGAGGATGTGGTAACAGAATCTGGCATCAACAGGTGGTCACCCATCCAAGTACCGACGTTGCTTAACCTCGCTGGACAGACGAGAAGCGGGGTTTCCAACGTGGTGAGGCCGTTGGCTCAATATCATGGCCAGATACTCCAGATGTTGAGGCAGAGGAAGAGAAGGCTCCAAGCAAAATACCATGAGCCCACACTCATGGTAAGCATCCGGAAGCTTGTCCCGGCGCTGAAGAAGGTAGAACCCGAGCCTACCGGAGTTGACCAGCCCTCCAAACAGCAGAGGAGGCGGAAGCCTGCACCTGAACGGCCAAGAGGAAGGCAGGGAGAGTTCTCTGGGGAAACAAACCTGCTATGCCACGGCGGGATAGCCACACTGCATCATAAGCAGGAATACTTGCAGTCTAGGCTGAATTCGACGAGCACCCTGGAAGATGGATGGAATGGAAACTGAAAGTACCCGTCCTTCCGATCCAGGGTTTAAGGAGTCCTGTCGCCTCGTTACCAGTCTGATCGATTCTGCTGGTCTACGCTGGCCGAAGTTTGTTCGACAAACTTGATCAGGGCTGAGAGGTCGACTACGGACATCCCCTCTCAAATCCTTCCTTACAAGAAAGGATCGACTGAGGGGGCCGGGGGTGAAGCCGTCGATGATCCTAAGGAAGACCTTCTCCTAAGGTATGGATCATTCTGCCCAACCGGGAAACTGCTGACGCTATGGCATAGAGGTTCAGAGACACTGAATTTGCTGACAGAGACGGCAGGCGCGATATCCTTGGCTGATCACAGAGATTGTGCGGGAATGGGCATCGGGAAGCTGTCATTCGGATGAGTAACCTTAAGCATTCTCCCAGCGAAAAACCTGCAATCCTAGAGTTCGTGAACTCTTTTTAGGACTATGCCCCCCCGGGGGAGTCTCCCGTGCCATCTGTTCCTGACAGGAGGAAACTGCAATTGGACACCTTGTCCCAGTTGTCGTAGCCGATAACTTAGGCCGACGTGGTTGAAAGAAAAGGGCGCTGGAGCCCTGCAGAGTCTGGAAGAAAGTGCCTTGGAGGAGTGAAACTGGAAGTCGATTTCCTCCGCACAGCAGCTGTCTAAGTCTCTGTCCTTGGGCACAAACAAACTCTTCTCAAGAATGGAAGGGTGTCTGAGGTCGTCGACCTCCACAGATGAGACACCCGAAGGAAGCCGTCAGTCAGCGCGTCCAGATGGTACAACATCGAGCTTGTCCGCAAGTTAGATACTTAACGACGAAAGGCCAAGGTGCCTGAGCTCGAGAGGAGGAAAGTACCCATGCTCTTCCTGTAGCTTTCTTGAACCAAACCTCGGGCCGTAACCGAGGAGGGAAAGAACCTGGTAAGCTCCCAGAGGAAGGGGTAAGCAGTCACCCCTTGTCCGATGGAGAAATCTCGAACGGAAAGCCCCCCCCTCCCCCCCCCCCCCCCCCCCGCCAAAAATCCTTCCAGGGAATGACGGGGAAGGGCTAACCCAGGTTCAGGAAAGAGGAGTGTTGCTCAGATCTCCCTTAAGTTTCTCCTATTCTTGCAAGTGCCATGCTCTGCGTTTACGGGGTGAGGCCATGTTCTGGAAATACGCTCCAGAAGAACTCGCCAGGCTGTCCATGCTGCGAAAACCCCATTGGGAATCGTGGTCGCAACCGCCCTGGAGCTCGCGCGACGGTAAATCAAAGATTTTCGGGTGGGCGAACGTGGAAGCGCCCATGCGCGGTAACGCAAACGAAGGTGAGCGAAGGAGCGCAGAAGGAGGGCGAGCGTGGTAGGAAGGGCGAGCGTGGTAGGAAGGGCGAGCGTGGTAGGAAGGGCGAGCGTGGTAGGAAGGGCGAGCGTGGTAGGAAGGGCGAGAGCTGGTGGTCGGCGAGCGATAACCCATAGACGAGCAATAGATACTGCAAGAAATAAGCCGACGTTTGTGCGAAGAAACACTGTAGGTTTGCGCGACGGAACACCATCCGTCCGCGCGATGGAAAAACCGTTGGTTCAGGCGTGGGCGAACATTGGAGAGCATGGGCGCGGACGCGCATGAGCGTAGACGTGCAGGCACGTGGGCGTGTGGGCGCGCAGGCGAATGGTCGCGCGGGCGCACAGGCAAGCGGTCACGCGGGCGCACAGGCAAGCGGTCGCGCGGGCGAGCGGTCGTGCGGGCGAGCGGTCGTGCGGGCGAGCGGGCGCGCGGGCGAGCGGTCGTGAGGGTGGGCAGGTGGATTAGAGCGAGTCCGAGGCGGCGAACGCAAGCGTTAGCGCGATGCCGAGGAAACGCGCTGCCGCGTGGGCGAGGAAGACCGCTGGCGATATGGATCAACAAGCGATCGGTGGTGAGCTGGTGAGCGCTAATGCACAGGTTGGCGATGGCGCGTTGTGTTATGCCGACGCGATGGTCGAGCAGCATGCGCAGGTGAGCGACCGTGCGTTGGCGAGCAGCATGTGCAGGAGCAGCATGTGCATGCGCCGGGTCGCGCGATGGTGATCAGTATGCGCAGGGTCGCGCGATGGTGATCAGCATGCCAGGGTCGCGCGATGGCGAGCAGCATCTGCAGGTGGGCGATCGCGCGATGGCGAATAGCATCCGCAGTTGAGGGTCGCGCGATGGTGATCAGCATGCGCAGGGTCGCGCGATGGTGATCAGCATCCGCAGGTGTGCGGTCGGGCGATGGCGATCAGCATCCGCAGTTGAGGGTCGCGCGATCAGCATCCGCAGTTGAGGGTCGCGCGATCAGCATCCGCAGTTGAGGGTCGCGCGATCAGCATCCGCAGTTGAGGGTCGCGCGATCAGCATCCGCAGTTGAGGGTCGCGCGATCAGCATCCGCAGTTGAGGGTCGCGCGATCAGCATCCGCAGTTGAGGGTCGCGCGATCAGCATCCGCAGTTGAGGGTCGCGCGATCAGCATCCGCAGTTGAGGGTCGCGCGATCAGCATCCGCAGTTGAGGGTCGCGCGATCAGCATCCGCAGTTGAGGGTCGCGCGATGGCGATCAGCATCCGCAGTTGAGGGTCGCGCGATGGCGATCAGCATCCGCAGTTGAGGGTCGCGCGATGGCGATCAGCATCCGCAGTTGAGGGTCGCGCGATGGCGATCAGCATCCGCAGTTGAGGGTCGCGCGAGGGCGATCAGCATCCGCAGTTGAGGGTCGCGCGATGGCGATCAGCATCCGCAGTTGAGGGTCGCGCGAGGGCGATCAGCATCCGCAGTGGCGATCAGCATCCGCAGTTGAGGGTCGCGCGATAGCGATCAGCATGCGCAGGTGAGCTAGTAGCTGGTGAACCATGTTCCTTCAGAAGTGTTGGAGAATGTTGGCGTGCCGGCTGTAACACACGCGGGCGATCCGGAGATCGCCAAGAGACAGGTGATCGCCGAGAGACAGGTGATCGCTGGCGAGCTGATGATCGCTGGCGAGCTGATGATCGCTGGCGAGCTGATGATCGCTGACGAGCAGAAGGCTACGCGTGGAAGCCTGCGCATAGAAGAAGAGTCCTTGACCCCGACCTGAACCGAAGTTCTAGATCGCGAGGGCGAACGTGGGCGCACAGGGCAAGTAACAGGAACCAACAGGAACAGCTGGGATGATCATCTTGAAAGCGCTGACGAACAGGAGCGCGCTGATGAGCAGAAGAGCGCCTGTGCGCTAACACTGAGCAGGAGAGAACACAGCAGAAGGGCGCGCAGGGAAACCCTGACACTCAAGGGAAGGACCCCTGTGGGGGCAACCCTTTGCCCCGAAGGGATCGTTGTCCGCCGGAAGACCGCTGTCCGTCGGGAAGACCGCTGTCCGTCGGGAAGACCGCTGTCCGTCGGGAAGACCGCTGTCCGTCGGGAAGACTGCTGTCCGTCGGGAAGACCGCTGTCCGTCGGGAAGACCGCTGTCCGTCGGGAAGACCGCTGTCCGTCGGGAAGACCGCTGTCCGTCGGGAAGACCGTTGTCCGTCGGGAAGACCGTTGCCCGTCGGAAGACGAGATCAGACTGCTGTCCATCTGCACCAAGGCGGAAGATCGAGAAAAAGGAGTTGTAGGCTGCAAAAGGAGATCCAAAAAGCCGCCTCAAGCACCCTTATAGGGAGATGAGAGGCCATTACGACGAGGCGGACGGTGGGCCTCACGGCGAGGGAGGCCAACAGCAACAGCAACAGAAGAAACCTCCGAAGAGGAGTCTCTATAAGTGTACTTTCTCGCGAACGAAATAGAAACACTTCGTAGAAGAGACTGGTCAGCCAGTGACCTAAAAGGAGCAATCCTCCGAAGAGGAGCTCCTGCAGTTGCCCAGCCCCTTGAGCGAAACTGCAGGTGCGACCGCTCAGCACCAAGAGCATAGTCGCACAAAAAATGGAGTTTTTATGATAAAACAAAGTTTTATGAATACTTACCTGGCAGTTATATATATATAGCTGATATCTCTAAATCGGCAGAATTTTTCAAAACGAGGCAACCGCCTTGTGGTGGTTGGGAGGTAGGTGGTAACACCCGTCACAGGGTGGTCCAAGGAATCATTCCCATGTCTAAGACTTCAGTTCATCTATGCCCGACCTGTCTCCTGAGCGGAGGTGGGTGGGCATTAGAATATATATATAACCGCCAGGTAAGTATTCATAAAACTTTGTTTTATCATAAAAACTCCATTTTTATGAATAGTACTTACCTGGCAGTTATATATATATAGCTGATTCACACATTTGGAGGAGGGAAACAGACAGTAAACATCGTTGTGGAAACAACAAAAGAGTTGTAGGAGATAAAAACACTTTGATTCCTTGCCTGCTAAGGTAGCTGATTCAAAGGTACAGCCTTTAGAGTGGCTTTCCCTTAGGAGTTATCCAGGAGTAAGCCTGCAAAGCTGCATTAAACTCAATCGAGTCTGTCAAAGAGATAAGACCAACAACTTGACTAGACTTCAGAAACTACCTTCGCCCCATATAATAAAAACTGCAACCTTACTCAAACTAACCACCTAACCCTGCAACATAGACATAAACTATCTATCTAGACTGAGGGAACCGCACCACAAGACGAAGTCCACAGACCATCATAAAAACACAAACCCCCATACATGCATATAAACCAAGGTTGAGTGGGGTTATTAACTCTTTTGCCTAATACAGAAACCGCAGCTATGTATGGGCCCAAGGTATAGCACTTGCCAAAGTCTACTCTCACCTCTCTAAGTTAATGAGAAGCGAAGACAGAGTTGCTCCTCCAGAAAATAGCATCCATGAATAGCCTAACATATATTCCTGATATGCCAGAGAGGTAGCAATGGCTCTCACTTCATGAGCCCGTAATTTCAACAGGGCGAAGTGTTCCTCCTCACATAAGAGGTGGGCTTCCCTAATTTTCTCCCTCAGGAAAAAGGACAAAGCATACTTAGACGGGTTTTGGCGGACCTTTCACTGAACACCAAAACAAGTTGGATGCACAGCTCACGTTCATAGTGTGAGCCAAAAAAAAACTTGAGGGACCTAACTGGGCAAAGGAGTCTTTCCTTCTCTCGACCCACTAGGTTCGTGAGGTTAATGACATCAAACGTCGTAGGACAGGGTTACGAAGGGTTCTCGCTCTTTACGAGAAAGATGAACCTTAAGCCACAAACTGCCCTATCGTAATTGAAGTTCATCCTCTTCCCAATCGCCTGGACTTCGCTGACCTCTTGGCATTCGCTAGAGTCATAAGGGAGAGGGTTTTCTTTGCTACAACCCGAAGAGAGGCTAGCGAGATAGGTTCAAAATTTCTTGGAGCACAGAAACTAAAACATCACATCCAGGTTTAAGAAAACCTATTACGTCGTCTGAAAAGACCCAATGAGGTCCTGCAAACCTTGATTTTGGGACAACTCTAGGCCTCTATGCCTAAAGATGGCGGAGAGCATACTGCTGTATCCATTGATGGTAGATACAGCCAGCTTAGCATCCTGTCTGAGGTACAAGAAGTAGTCTGCAATCTGGCTCAGAAAGGTAGTGGATGAGGAGACCTGTGCCGCCTGCACCAAGCTCTAAAGGTCTCCCACCTAGATCGGTAGACTCTTTGTGAAGAGATCCTCCTTGCTCTGGCGATAGATTTCGTCGCTTGTGCCGAAAAGCCTCGAGATCTGACAAGCTTCTAGTCAGTCTGAAGGAAGTCAGTTGAGAGCAAGGGGGTAAGATGATACCTCTCGAAGTGGGGCTGTTTGAGAAGATCTGGACTTGCCGAAGTCTTCTTGGGAAGTCCATCAACATGCCCATCACTTCCGAAAACCATTCCCTAGCAGGCCAGAATGGAGCCACTATGATCATTCGCCCCGAATCGAGGAGAGCGAATTTCCTGAAGACCAGATTGATGATCTCGAACGGGGGGAACGCAAACATGTCCACCCCTGTCCAATCCATCAGGAAGGAGTCCACTGCCAGAACTTCCTCATCCGGGACTAGGGAGCAGCAGTAGGGGGTCCTCTTCTTCCAGTTGGAGGCAAAAAGGTCTGATACAGGTCTGCCCCACAACATCCAGACACTGACAGACTTGCGGGTTGAGAGACCATTCTGAGGGAAAAACAAGTCTCTTCCTGCTGAGTATGTTTATCCCGATGATTCTTGCCCTAGAACAAACCTCCTTTCCAGATCTAAGAAATCAGAACGAAGGCGTCCTTGATCTCGACACACGATTCGACTAGTGTCATCATGAAGTCCTAGATTCTCATGTTCAAAGTCATGCCCCATGCTAAAACTTTGACATCGAGCGTCCTGAAAGACGAGGCGCCGATCGTCCCGTAAGACGTGGCGCCGATAGTCCTGTAAGACGTGGTGCCAAAAGTCCTGTAAGACGTGGAGCCGAGAGGTTAACAGAGCGAGACGCTGAACGTTCTAAAAGACAAGGTGCTGAGCGTCCTGGTGTCAGAAGAGACTCTTCTTGCTGACAGGAAGACTTAATTATTCGATAGGCTCAACATTATCTAAAAATCAAGATACAGGGACGCTCTGATTTCTCCAGAGAGCAGCATTCCGCTACATAAAGCAAAAGTTACGTGAACATGAGAGGGGCGGAGCTGAGATCAAAACACACGCCCGAAACTGACCCATTCTTCCTTGTAAACAAACCCCAGATAAAGTTTGATTGCATAGCCTGCCACTTAGACTCCTCTCTAGAACTGGGAGAGAGAATCGTTGTAGCTAAAAACTAAAGGAGGTTTCCCTATAAAAGGAAAAAGTAATCCTCCTTCAGAAGAAGTACTGACCAAAGGTCTGCTCCCCTCTTCTCCAAAGATTTTGATGTCTCCATGGAGGACTTTGACTTCTGAACGAAGGCGTAAAGAGCATTTACGTCCAGGACCGGACAAAAGACTCCCTCTCCCAAAAGAGAGACATTGAAGTTGCAAAGTCGGTTAGGCAGAAAAGTCTTATCGGAGTAACTAACAAAGGAGGATTCACTAGGAAAAAGATTTCGCATCCATCCCAGAAAAAACACGGACCAAAGGTCTGCTCCTCTCTCCCAGGCTCGCCAGAAGTAGCAAAGTCTGGATACTACTGTTGTTAGACATCAAAGGTTTCTGTTTTAAGAAACAAAAATTAATATATTCTTAAAGCTCCATTAATGACCACGTGAAAACTCAGAGGGTGGGGAACATGGAGCAACAGAACTTAGGATCCTCTCCTTCTGTTAACCTCAAACAATTCAACAGGAGAAAAGTGATCACTAAAGTCATCCTTGACAGAGAGCTTATAAGACGTGGCGTCACCCTGAAAGGACAAGGCGGCGATCGTCCTATCATCCCGAAAGACGAGGCTGCCCACGTCCCAAAAGACGAGGCTGCACTCGTCCCGAAAGACGAGGCTGCACTCGCCCCGAAAGACGAGGCTGCACTCGCCCCGAAAGACGAGGCTGCACTCGCCCCGAAAGACGAGGCTGCACTCGCCCCGAAAGACGAGGCTGCCCTGAAAGACGAGGCTGCACTCGCCCTGAAAGACGAGGCTGCATTCGTCCTGAAAGACGAGGCTGCATTCGCCGTGAAAGACGAGGCTGCATTCGTCCTGAAAGACGAGGCTGCATAAGTCCTGAAAGACGAGGCTGCATTCGTCCTGAAAGACGAGGCTGCATAAGTCCTGAAAGACGAGGCAGCATTAGTCCTGAAAGACGAGGCAGCATTAGTCCTGAAAGACGAGGCTGCATTCGCCCTGAAAGACGAGGCTGCATTCGTCCTGAAAGACGTGGCTGCATTCGTCCTGAAAGACGAGGCAGCATTCGCCCTGAAAGACGAGGCTGCATTAGTCCTGAAAGACGAGGCAGCATTCGCCCTGAAAGACGAGGCTGCATTCGTCCAGAAAGACGAGGCTGCATTCGCCCTGAAAGACGAGGCTGCATCCGTCCTGAAAGACGAGGCTGCATTCGTCCTGAAAGACGAGGCTGCATTCGTCCTGAAAGACGAGGCAGCATTCGTCCTGAAAGACGAGGCAGCATTCGCCCTGAAAGACGAGGCAGCATTCGTCCTGAAAGACGAGGCAGCATTCATCCTGAAAGACGAGGCAGCATTCGTCCTGAAAGACGAGGCTGCATTCGTCCTGAAAGACGAGGCAGCGTTCGTCCTGAAAGACGAGGCAGCGTTCGTCCTGAAAGACGAGGCAGCGTTCGTCCTGAAAGACGAGGCAGCGTTCGTCCTGAAAGACGAGGCAGCGTTCGTCCTGAAAGACGAGGCAGCGTTCGTCCTGAAAGACGAGGCAGCGTTCGTCCTGAAAGACGAGGCAGCGTTCGTCCTGAAAGACGAGGCAGCATTCGTCCTGAAAGACGAGGCAGTATTCGTCCTGAAAGACGAGGCAGTATTCGTCCTGAAAGACGAGGCTGCATTCGTCCTGTCTTGAAAGACTTAGCGCCGAGCGTTAAGGCAAAATGATATTCACTATGCCGCTCGGCGCGTTCGGTTCCGACCAGAGGGTTCATAAGGCCGACTGGCGCTCTGGGACAAAAACTGAGTCAATGATGGTTTGTAAGTATTGATATTAGCAGAGAATATCTATGACTTAAGAATTGCCATTAAAATCAAAAGTGATGCAATGCAAAATTCTAAAAGCAGTGTAAGAATCTTAACGTTTAACGCTCTTTGCTTTACCATGGCAAGGGCGAGCATTCTGGGAACGTTAACAGGAACGCTCGCGAGGGCGTTTGCTCGTGAGCTAACGCCTCTCGTTTCCTTTCGCCGATCGACGTTCCTTCTCCCATGGGCCGGGGAGCTTGGAAGAGGTCTAAGGCTAGGAAAACAACGTCCCTGTGCTGAAAGAATTCAATGCCTAATTTAGCACTGAAAACTTGCACTATTAAACTCTTACACAAAAAACCATAATTAGTCCTGCCCGTTGTGAGAGAACTTATTCTTCTGCCACGGGCTTGAATGAGAAAGCAAAATCGTCTCTAGTACTTGCTATATAAACTGTAACAAAATATTTTTATAGAATATAAAACTGACATTTCCATAATAAAATAAACTTTCAAACATATTTACCCGGCGGTCACAAAAAGAAAAAACCACCGGGCAAGAGTTGAGAATAAAAATAGATGTTGAAGACACTCACCCGGTAGTTACATATAACCACCGGTAAAATTAAATGTCATAAATACCTACCCGGCTGTTACATACAAACGCCGGGAAAGTTATACGTTAAAGATTAAATTGAACAGAAAAAAGGGAAAACAAATGTAATCCACAATTAATTCAAAGGGAATTAAAAAACAAGCGAGTTGTAATGATAAAAAGAACAGATATAGCAATAACGTATCTATATATATAAATGTAAACAAAAGGAACATATAAAAGAAAAAGCTACTAAAACTAGAATTTCCATATAAATTAGTTGTTGTTGGAGAATAATAGCCAACACTTTAATTCCCATATCGAAAAGAACGCTACCAAGGCATGTTGGGACTGCACCGATAGTAACGAGTAACAGCGCAAATTAACCATACGCTAGTTCTATTTAATTTATGAAATTAGATCGATGATTTAAAGAGCGAACACCAAATGGACAAACATTTCTTTAAAATTTTACATTAAAAGTTAAAAAACTTATATAAGTGGAATTCCTCCCATTCTTTGCATAAAACAAATACTGTAAAGAGAATTGCAAGACATACATGAAGATTACATCACACGACTGTGACGTCATAGAGTTGCCTGAACGTATTCCCGTCATCAGGATTAAAAACTTCGCAACTAAAATATAGTGCACAAACAAAACCTCTGCATACAAACTGTGAGGATCAACCGACACTTTCGGTAACCTCATGTTGCATACATCACTCGCACAAACACGAAAATTAAATTATCACTCATGATAACTCATGATAAACAAAGTAAATAATAAAAATAAAACACGATTGCCAAAACCCTAAATCAGTGTACTTCACCAAACGAAGTCCAAAAAAGCGAAGAAGGGAAAATGATTCGAAAAACTCTCAATGGTGGACCGACGATGTTTTCGATCCAGCCGGCAGAGATGAACTGAAGTCTTAGACATGGGAATGATTCCTTGGACCACCCTGTGACGGGTGTTACCACCTACCTCCCAACCACCACAAGGTGGTTGCCTCGTTTTGAAAAATTCTGCCGATTTAGAGATATCAGCTATATATATATAACTGCCAGGTAAGTACTATTCATAAAAAAAGGCAAGAGAAGAACCCCCCAAAATGGGAAAAACTCAAGCCTGGACAGGAAAAACTTCCCTCGGAAGGAAAGTTACCCGCCCAAGGAGGCAAGCCACCTGAGTTCTAAAATGAACTGGAGAGCTGTCCGTCGTCACGGGAGTACTTCCAGTAGAAGGAGACACGCCCCTGACGAAAATACAAGGGGGGAGGCAGCAACAGCCGAATCCCCAGGACTCAACCAGACAGCTCACACCGTTGCCATATTACAGAAACGAACTAGATCGGTAACTGTAAAAAAAAAAAAAAAATAATATTAGTACACATTCATTCCCCCGGGAAGGCTCCGAAGAGGAATCCCGAGGGAAAGGAACAAGAATTACACAACAGGCACGTGCCCTCACAACCACTTACACTCACGGAAGGAGAGCTGTAACCAAAACAGAATTATAACAATTATAATTATGTAACTATGTAATTATGTAATTTAAAAATGAATGAACACTAAAGAAAGAACGAAAACCCCGAAAGGAATCGTTCTACAAGCTGAAAAACAAAAAAAAACTACAATTAGATTCATAACTAATTGAGACAAACGTACGGCGTAGCAACCCCCCCACACGGAAAGGAAGCTACAAGGGCGTAGTAACACGTAGTTAAAGGGTGAACGACCTCAAGAGAGAGAGAGAAAGACATAAGTCAAACTCGATCGCCACCCATAAAATTACGCCGTGGAGGCCTAGCATTCACCTGTGTGTGAGGGGGAGGAGGGGTAGCTAGCTACCACTCCCCTACCGCCCCGCTAACTAGCGCGGGGGTAATACACCCTCGTTAAATTCTAATGGCTCGCCATTTCAGCTGCGCTAAAAGGTAACCCTTTGTAAATAGCGTGGTTTGTATTTCGGTTACGGAACAAACAGTATTTAATCTTATAGATGAACTCTAATTTTTTGTGAAAGATATGAGTGAATTTTTTTGCTTTATTTAATGATTAGGAATGGATTATAAGCCTTGCCTATTTAATTGGTATTTTTGAGCAGCTGAATCTTCAGATGCAAGGAAGAAATGCAAACATAATAAAATTCATAGATGCCTTGAAAGCTTTGACAAAAAAGATGGAAAAATGGGAAGAAAAAGGTCAATGTAAGAAATGTATCAGCTTTTGATCAAATGTCATCCATACATGTTGTTGGTGGTGAAGACAAGGTGCAAAGAATGAAACTTCTCAGCATTTGATGACATCAGAAAGTGATTCCAGCTGATATATTACTGAAATCAGTGACGATGAACTGGATTTAGTTAGTTAATCCATTTGAATTATCAGTTGAAAAATATTCCTGATGATTGAAAAGATGAATTTCTGGAGTTTTAGTACTGATCAGGAGTTTCAGAGAAATCCATTACATAATTCCTACCTATAAGTGGCAGGAAGAGCTATCCGTGCACTGCTTCCCTTTGTGTAGACATGTCTTTGTGGGACAGGCTTTTCAAGTCCTTTGCAAATCCTGTTTTATTAAACTGATGCCATCCTTTGTTATTGGCGTCCCTGGAAAATCCAATAACGAAGAGTCAGAGTAAAGAAAAAAATTCTAAACCAGAGAAGATTTTGGTTCCATCTGCATGAAACACATTATGTGGCGTTTTAATTCTGGATTTTCAGGAACATATCTATGATCTTTAGAGAATGCAAGTATGTGCAGATAAAATGTTACACCTAACTTGAGAAGGAAATCAGAGCTTGAGAATGTGTACAGTTACAGAAATATGACCCAGTGATACTCACATGCTGATACTGGCAAGAGTCCAGACAGGAGATGGTGTGACGTTCGGTTCACAATTGAGAAGTAGTTCTAGGAGGTTAGACTAGACCAAGCTTCTATGTGACCCGAGGCCATCGGCAGCAGCTTCCATGTCGTGTCGTGGCTTGTTTCCTCTCTGCTCTTGATAAACATTGAATTGGTTCCCTGGAGAATAAAAATAAGAATCAAAACATAATGTAATAAGGATAATCTGGTTAGATTGGATTAGAGAACTGGGGCTTGGGAAGCCTTCAAGCAGATGTGTAACATGTGGGAAAACCCCATAGTTGCAGTATGAAGGACAAGCAGAGAGGTTGGAGAGCCAGATGCAAGAAAGGAAGTGGGAAAGAGGTACTGTATAGCAGAAGGTTAAAAAGGATGCCTACAGTGAACCACTTGTAGTGTGTTGGTGGCACTATTCTCTCAGGATGATATACTGTATACAACATTAGAAAAAAAAGGACAAAAACATATTTTATGATGTGGAAAACTAAAAAGACACAGGGAAGACAGGAATAGGAAAGGAAACCAGTTGATCGTAATCCACCAACAGTTGTCCACGAAACAACGTAATGTTTGAAGGCAAATGTTTGAAAGTGAGGTTTGAACAAAGTTTGAAAGTGAAATTTGAACATACAGTTTGAAAGCGAAGTTTGAACATAAAGTTTGAACGTAATGTTCAAAAGCAAGGTTTGAACGTAAAGTTTGAAAAAGAGCTGAGAACATAAAGTTTGAAATGGAGGTTTGAATGTAGTGTTAGAAAGCAAGGTTAGAACAATGTTTGAAAGCGAGGTTTGAATGTAAAGTTTGAAAGCGAGGTTTGAATGTAGTGCTTGAAGGCAAAGTTAGAAAGTTATGTTTGAAAGCAAGATTTGAACATACAATTTGAAAGTGAAGTGTGAACCTAAGTTTGAAAGCGAGGCTTGAACTTAAAGTTTGAGAGCGAGGTTTGAACCTAATGTTTGAAAGCGAGGTTTGAACCTAATGTTTGAGAGCAAAGTTTGAACCTAATGTTTGAGAACAAGGTTTGAACATGTTAGCAAGCAGGGTTTGAACATATTGTTAGTAAGCGAGGTTTGAACATAAAGTTTGCAAGCGAGGTTTGAACGTAAAACTTGAGCGAGATTTGAACCTAATGTTTGAAAGTGAGATTTGAATGTAAAGTTTGGAAAAGACGTTTGAGCGTAAAGTTCGAAAGCGAGGTTTGAACATAAAGTTTGAAAGCAAGGTATGAACGTAATGATTGAAAGCGAAATTTGAACATAATGTTTGAAAGCAAAATTTAAACATACAGTTTGAATATAATTTGAACGCGAGGTTTGACCATGTTTGAAAGCAAGGTTAGATCGTAAAGTTTGAAAGTGATGTTTGAACGCGGTGCTCAAAAGTAAGGTTAGACCAATCTTTCAAAGTGAGGATTGAATGTAAAGTCTGAAAGCGAGGTTTGAACGTAATGTTTGAGAACGAGGTTTGAACGCGAAATTTGAGCATTCAGTTTGAAAACTAGGATTGAACGTAATTTTTGAGAGCAAGGTTTGAACCTAATGCTTGAGAGCGAGATTTGAACGTAGTGTTTGAGAGCGAGGTTTGAAAGTAGTGTTTGACAGAGAGGTTTGAACGTATTGTTTGATAGCGAGGATTGAACGTAGTGTTTGAGCGCGAGGTTTGAACCTGTTTGATAGCGATGTTTGAACGTAGAGTTTAACGTAGTGTTTGAGAGCGAGGTTTAAACTTAAGTGTTTGAAAGCAAGGTTTGTTCGTAGTGTTGAGAGCGAGGTTTGAACGTAGTGTTTGATAGCGAGGTTTGAACATAATGTTTGAGAGCGAGGTTTGAACGTAGTGTTTAATAGCGAGGTTTGAACGTAGTTTGAGGGGGAGGTTTCAACCTAATGTTTGAGAGCGAGGTTTGAACGTAGTGTTTGAGAGCAAGGTTTGAACCTAGTGTTTGAAAGCGAGGTTTGAACGTAGTGTTTGAGAGAGGTTTGAACGTAGTGTTTGAGAGCGAGGTTTGAACAAAGTGTTTGAGAGCGAGGTTTGAACGTAGTGTTTAAAAGCGAGGTTTGAACGTAGCGTTTGAGAGCGAGGTTTGAACCTAATGTTTGAGAGAGATAGATTTGAACCAATGTTTGAAAGAGAGGTTTGAACGTAGTGTTTGAGTGAGGTTTGAACCTAGTGTTTGAAAGCGAGGTTTGAACGTAGTGTTCGAGAGCGAGGTTTGAACGTAGTGTTTAAAAGCGAGGTTTGAACGTAGCGTTTGAGAGCGAGGTTTGAACCTAATGTTTGAGAGAGATAGATTTGAACCAATGTTTGAAAGAGAGGTTTGAACCTAGTGTTTGAGTGAGGTTTGAACCTAGTGTTTGAAAGCGAGGTTTGAACGTAGTGTTTGAGAGCGAGGTTTGAACAAAGTGTTTGAGAGCGAGGTTTGAACGTAGTGTTTAAAAGCGAGGTTTGAACGTAGCGTTTGAGAGCGAGGTTTGAACCTAATGTTTGAGAGAGATAGATTTGAACCAATGTTTGAAAGAGAGGTTTGAACATAGTGTTTGAGTGAGGTTTGAACCTAGTGTTTGAACCTAGTGTTTGAAAGCGAGGTTTGAACGTAGTGTTTGAGAGCGAGGTTTGAACGTAGTGTTTGAGAGCGAGGTTTGTACTTAGTGTTTGAAAAAGAGGTCTAAACATAATGTCTGAGCTAAGTTTGAACATAACATTTGAGCAAGGTTTGAACGTAATGTTTGAGAGCAAGGTTTGAATGTAATATTCGAAGGTAAGGTCTGAAAGTAAAGTTTGAAGATAAGGTTTGAACAAAATTTGAAAGTGAGGTTTGAACGTTGAAATTGAAAGCGAGGTCTGAACGTAAAGTTTGAAAGCAAAGTTTGAACGTAATGTTTTAAACCAAAGTTTGAGCATACAATTTGAAAGCAAAATTTGAACATAGTTTGAAAGCAAGGTTTGAATGTAGTTTGAAAGTGAGGTTAGACCGTAAAGTTTGTAAATCAGGTTTGAATGTGAAGTTTGAAAATGAAGTCTGAATGTGAAATTTGGAAGTGAAGCTTAAATGTGAGGTTCAAAATGCATCACATTTAAGAAAGGGAAAGAGAAAGAGAAAGAGAAAGAGAAAGGGAAAGGGAAAGGGAAAGGGAAAGGGAAAGAGAAAGGGAATGGTTAAAGGAAAGGGTAAGGGAAAGGGAAAGGGTAAGGGTAAAGAAAAGGTACATTCTGGAAATTTTGGAAACATTTGTAAAGTTACAACTTCATGAAACAAAGTACTCGGCTATTTGAGAGTATAGTACAGTATAACAAGGATACTCGAGTATTATATTTATTTCCGGATAAGTCCTCCCATTTCATAGTATTTTCCGCCTATTGAATAACTGTATAGAATATTAATTGCATTGTTCGCTGAACTTTTCATCTCATTGAACAAAGATCAGTTAAGGCCTTTTTGGGCTCAAGCCATGGCGTCCTGATGGAAGGTTCCTTTTTGGTAGCTTCCTTGGGTATAAGACTACTAAGATATTCCCAGAGAATTTAACCACAGGTTATCACAGAATTCTAACTTCTGGAGCGAGTATCTCAAAGGTTTCCCTTTAAGACATCGTAATACAACAGGGGACGCGCATGTCTGAACGCGCCACATAGCTATCTTCACCCCGAACAGAGTTAATGCTTCGGTGTGTAAGGACTGAGAATAGCTGGGAGCCGTTCCACAGCTAATCTCACTCGTGGCTACTACTGATACTCGAGACGTAAACAAACGGACGCCATTGCTCTAATGACGTCACGCCCGTCTTCATCCTTTGTTTAGTAGCTGCCCTACTTAGACGGATTTTCCCTGTGTTAACTTTATCGTTTTACATCTTCGCTATGTCGTTACCTTCAGCCTCGCCTTCTTCTGGAAAGTTGAGTACAAGGTTCCAGTATTGTTTAATTAAGCTCTGGCCGTAAAGTAAATATTACTTTTCGAGATAATTGCTGTTTTGTGGCAGAGCTGTGCCTCTACCGGACCCGCCATTTTATGGCGTCGTTGTTGTTATGCATGTCTTATTTAGTTAGCCACAACAACGTTTCCGGCTTTATATACTAATCGAATACATTAGTTTATTTAGTCTTCATAGCTAGGAACTTTTATATCGTGTTTAGACGCTTTTTTATCGGTCATCGATTGACCTCATACCAGTCGGCTACTATAGCCCCCAGGCCAGGAGCCTACATACAAGTGTTCATGCATGATTTATTAGTGATCCTAGACTAAGTTATGAAGATAGTGGCATTATTTTACAATACTTTTGACAGTGATGCAAATGTTTTCGCCTTCAGGGACCATATAGGGGATAGGCTAGTCAGTGACTCTTTCTAGCCTAACCTAATGCTAGGACCCCTATATGCTTCCTTCATCCCCTGCCTTGGCATTCCCTCTATTTAGCCTTGATTCCTTTTCTGAGTAAAGGGATTAATTGTCTAATAGAGTATATATCGCCTCTCTGTCCTCCCTAAAGGAATGAACCCCCTTTAGGGTTGCGTCCGAGAGTGAGGTTAGGCTAGCCTACCTCTATGGCTAGGATAGTCTATGACTTTCCTGCGATAGCGATATGTCTTCTTCCTTTCCTAGTTCAGGACTCTTAGCCCTGTTCTAGGTCAGGTTTGGAAGGTTTCTCTGTTCCATGCTGAAACTGAACTCTTGCACCGTTTTAGCTGATCTGCCTGATCTTAGGTTAGGGAGTGTCCTCCCTTTCCTTAGTGGCCGCTCTGGTACAGAAACCCTTCCTGGGAAGACTTCTCTCTTCTCCCTCCCCACCTATCTCTTGTATAGCCTAGCCTATGCTTAGGTTAGTTTATACCCATCTGTCCCCTGTCCTACAACTCCTCCTTAGGGTGGAATAGTAGGGCTACCCGAGCTTCCTTGTGCAGTCCGCTCTGGTACACATACCTTCATAGTGTCCTATAAGGTTAGTTACTAGTATAGTTCTGCATATGGGAGTCTCCCCCCCCCTTGGGTGTTCCCTAGCCCTCCCTTGGGCTACCTTGCTCCCAGTCCCTAGTGACCCCTGCTCATGGATGTTAGAGCCTGCCTCTATCATGGGTACACCCCCTCAGGGAGGGGGAGGGATGTTTGGAATCCTGATGGTACTTCCTACATCCCTTCCCCCCTCCCCCCTGTCTCTCTCCCTATCCGGGTGCCGGTCTCTTGCCGCCTCTACTGTCGGCAATACTTGCCTCCTACTTGGTGACTCTCCTTAACCTTGCCGCCAGCCCCCCGTGTACCGAGGGACTGCCGGCTGCCGCCGGCTACTACCGGCGGCTCTCCTCCTCCTAGCTTGTCGTCTGCTTGCCGGCCGACCTCCGGAGTGCCGGCATATGCTGCCGGCAACCCGGTACAGCCTTAACCATCCTTATCCCAGTCACCAATCTGGCATCCTCCGACTGCCGGAGCCGCCGCTCCCTGCCGGCGTGCCGCCGTTGTGCCGGCGGCCGCCATCCTGGTATTTGACTGACTTTGAACATTGTCTGTCCTAATGCCAGAATCTATGCTGGAGCGAGCTCCGGCATGCCGGCGGCTTGCCGGATGCCCCGGAGGCGTCAAGAATACTTGCACCCCCTTCCTGTAGCTATCATAGACTATGATAGCCCTATATCGCAAACAGATAAGCCGCTTCTGCTATTAAGATCAGTACCTAGTACTGCTCTATTAGTGATCATGCTGTCTCTTTGCATTCTTCTAATTCCAGCATGCTATGTGCATCTTAGCACGGCTGGTTGCCAGAAGCAGTTACCTTTTAAATGAGGCCTTCTGGCCCTTAACTGGGAACCGAATGAATTCGGGCCCAATCTTGTCCTTGGTTTTTTTCCATGGAATTCCAAATTACTTGGAATTCTAGGGAATTATATCCAGTGCCCTCGGTCACTCGGATTATCCAGGGACCAAGCTTATGGTAACCAGCCGGGCGAGATGCATGGAGCATGTTCTCCTTTACTATTTTTATTCCCTATGCATCACACCTTCATTAAGTTAAAATTAATGATTAATATTAACTTAGTTTAAGAGCCATTCTTATGACTCCCCCATACTCATTTTCTCTTTCTTCCACAGGAGGAGCAGATGAAGTGTGATTTCGCCTTCTGCGCTGTGAAACGCCCGCAGTTTTACGGGCATACGGCTTGCAGGACTCACGCCCCTTGTGCAGACAAGAAAGGGGATTTGAAGTTTTGGAATCCACTGGATTGTACGGTCTGCCAGGCTCACCTAGTTGAGGCCTTCCATAATCCTCCTTCAGCGGAGGTTAGAGACATTTCTCGTGAAAAGCTGCGCAAGTGGGTGTGTGGCTTCCAGAAAAATGCTACCGGACCGTACCTGGCCACCGAAGAACTGAGGTCACTATTGTTCCCTAAGGCCTCCCCTGACTCAGTGGTACCCAAAGATGTGATCCCCACTGTCCAAATTACGGTGGAACCTGATGTGGTCATGGCTCAGTCCATGCACGAGTGTCGTTTGGATTCCGAAGATGACGAACAGATTTCGGACGTCTCGGAAGACATGGAGAAGACGCTTATGGCTCAAGGAGCCGAAGATGACGAAGACAAGGTGGAGTACACCGAGTCGGAGCTAGAAGCCGCTCCCTCGTCTATCCCCCCTCCTACTCCTACACCGACGGAAATGTCTATTCCGTCTACCTCCTCGACTCCGGATCCTTCTTCTTCCACTCAAGAACTGATCCGGCTGATTAGAGCCATCATGGACGACAGGCTGAAGGAGAACCAGGAGTCCATCAGGTCGATGATAGGATCCAGAGAGCCGAAGAAGATTTCGGTCAAGGATCTCCCCGCTTGCTCTCATGCCAACCCGTGGAGGTATGCAGAGCATATGGTTATTGCGACCGGCAGGATCTTTGTCAGTGATAAGATCGGCACGGTCCCTTTGGAAGATGTGGAGTTCTTCCCAAGCTTTGAGGCCTACCCGGACTGTTACGTCCGGCTTCGTTCCGAACCTGCTTCGAAGGAAGAGACCGAACCTAAGGAAGAGATAGTGTTCGATCTCGCAAAGGCCCAGGCTATGCTAGCCTCCGCATTCAAGAGTAGAGGCTTTACCTGCTCTAAGCTTCCGGCATTGAGCAAGAAGCACCCTACTTACGTTGCACCTGATACTGCGGTTCTTCCATTCTTGGAAAAGGCCTTAGCTGCATGCCTTAAAGCGGCGGAAGAAGGGAAACCCTGCCCTGCACTGGAGGAGTGCAGACCCTTCTCCATCGTGACCCCCCCTGACGCTCGACACTGGAAAGATGTTCAGCATACTTTCGTCGTGGGAAGGCTCGATCCTGACGTCGCCGGACGTCAGTTTAATGAAGACCTCCCTAAGCTCAACGATCACCTCCTTCGCCGGGAACAAGACACGAAGGAGAGGCTTGCGGCATCTTTCTCATCAAGTCCAACTGGAAGTTATGGCCTGTGACACTAGAGTACCAGATCACTACATGGTACTCTCCAAATCCCACTTACTGACGGTAATGAAGGACTTGTACCACTTCATAAAGGCTCGAAGAGCCTGTCGTGAATTCGTGTTTGCCGGTGCCACCGTGAAACACGAACCCCGGAGGCTGATTTCCTCCAACATCTGGGGAAAGCACCTGTTTCCTTCTGACCTTGTGAAGGAAATAACTGACAGAGCCGCCACGGAGAATAGGAACCTTCTCCACAAGTGGGGCATGTCCAGGAAAAGGAAACCCTCTCAGGACGACGGACCTCAGCCTAAGAGGAAACCCCAAAAGTCAAAACCCCAGCAACGTCAGCAAAGACGTCAGTTTCCGGGACCCGCTACCTCCCAAGTGGTTGCCCAACCACAACAGACCTTTCAATTGGTCCCCCAACCGGTGTTGTCACAGTCACCGGTCTTCACCCCTGCCTTTGAGCAACCATCAACTACCTTTCATGCCAAAGGTAGAAGCTCATTCAGGGGTGCAAGCAAAGACGCATCTCGCCGTCCCTCCAGAGGTAGAGGAGGAAAGGGAGCTAGCGGCCGAGGCAGCAAGTCCTCGGGACACCAGAAGCAATGAAGTGCTTCCGGTGGGAGGAAGACTCCGCCAATTCCAGGATCGTTGGACCTTCGATCCCTGGGCACACAGCATCATCAAGAAGGGTCTAGGCTGGAGTTGGACGCAACCACCCCCAATCTTCCAGCAGTTCTTCCAGCAATCAACCCCCCTTCTGGAAGAATATGTTCTAGACCTCTTGAACAAGAAGGTGATAAGGAAGGTAAAGTCCACCAGGTTCCAAGGGAGACTGTTTTGTGTTCCCAAGAAGGACTCAGACAAACTCAGAGTCATTCTGGACTTATCCCCCCTCAACAAGTTCATAGAGAACAACAAATTCAAGATGCTGACGCTTCAACAAATAAGGACCCTTCTGCCTCAAGGTTCCTACACGGTCTCGATAGACCTGGCGGATGCCTACTGGCACATTCCAATGAACCATCACGCTTCCTCCTACCTAGGATTTCGACTCCAAAGGAAAAGCTACGCCTTCCGGGCCATGCCCTTCGGCCTCAATGTGGCCCCTCGGATCTTCACAAAACTGGCGGATGCCATAGTACAACAGCTCCGCCTAAGAAACGTCCAGGTGATGGCCTACCTCGACGACTGGCTAGTCTGGGCTCCATCGCCCGAAGAGTGTGCAAAGTCTTGCAACGAAGTTACCCAGTACCTAGAACACCTGGGATTCAAGATCAACGAGAAAAAATCTCGCCTCTCTCCAGCTCAGAAGTTTCAGTGGTTGGGAATCCACTGGAATCTTCAGTCACACCGCCTTTCCATCCCCCAGAAGAAAAGGAAGGAAATAGCAGGGTCTGTCAAGCGACTACTGAAATCCAAACGCATTTCAAGACGACAGCAGGAACGAGTTCTAGGCTCTCTACAATTCGCCTCAGTGACAAACCCAGTGCTTCGTGCACAGCTAAAGGATGCCGCGGGAGTCTGGAGACGCTCGGCATCCATCGCTCGAAGAGACCTCAAGAGACGGCTTCCAAACAGACTGCGACGCCTCCTAAAGCCGTGGTCGGAAGAAAAGGCCCTGAAAATTTCCATTCCTCTCCAACACCCTCCTCCATCACTCAACATCCACACGGATGCCTCACTGGAAGGCTGGGGAGGTCACTCCCACCAGAAACAGGTTCAAGGTACCTGGTCTCCACTATTCAAGACGTTCCACATAAACATCTTGGAGGCCATGGCGGTCCTTCTAACTCTGAAGAAGTTATCCCCGCCGCCCTCGATCCACATCCGTCTAACCCTAGACAACTCGGTGGTAGTTCGTTGTCTCAATCGCCAAGGCTCAAGATCGCCCCAGATAAATCAGGTGCTTCTCCCAATCTTCCGTCTGGCGGAGAAGAAGAAGTGGCACCTGTCTGCAGTTCACCTACAAGGATTCCGCAATGTGACAGCGGATGCTCTATCTCGGACAAACCCGATAGAGTCGGAATGGTCACTAGACGCAAGATTGTTCTCCTTCATCTCTCACCAAGTCCCAGAACTTCAGATAGATCTCTTTGCAACGAGCGACAACAATCAACTTCCTCTGTACGTAGCCCCGTACGAGGACCCCAAAGCAGAAGCAGTGGACGCCATGTCCCTGGACTGGAACAGATGGTCCAAGATCTACCTGTTCCCTCCCACCAACCTTCTGTTGAAAGTCCTCTCCAAACTGAGAACCTTCAAAGGGACAGCGGCCCTAGTGGCTCCCAAGTGGCCCCGGAGCAACTGGTACCCCCCTGGTCCTGGAGCTGCAGCCCAAGCTGATCCCTCTCCCGGGCCCAGTTCTCTCTCAACAAGTACAGAAGTCGACTGTCTTCGCTTCATCATCGAAAATCAAGGACCTTCATCTCATGATTTTCTCTCCCTTGCCGCAAAGAAGAGGTTTGGGATCTCGAAGAAAAGTCTAGACTTCCTAGAGGAATACAAGACCGAATCCACGAGACGGCAATATGAATCATCCTGGAGGAAATGGGTCTCCTTTGTCAAGGCAAAAAATCCTAAAGAAATCACAATTGATTTCTGTATGTCCTTCTTTATTCACCTTCATGGACAAGGATTAGCAGCCAATACGATTTCAACCTGCAAATCGGCCTTGTCTAGACCAATTCTATATGCTTTCCAAATTGATCTGTCCAACGACATCTTCAACAAACTACCAAAAGCATGTGCTCGCCTACGTCCAGCACCCCCACCGAAACCGATCTCCTGGTCACTAGACAAGGTACTCCATTTCGCCTCCAACTTGGACAATGATTCATGCCCCCTCAAGGATCTGACTCAGAAAGTTATATTTTTGTTTGCTCTCGCTTCGGGAGCTCGAGTCAGCGAAATAGTGGCATTATCAAGAGAAGAAGGACACATCCTGTTTACCGATTCAGGAGATGTGACCCTCTCCCCTGATCCGACGTTTCTCGCTAAAAATGAATTACCCACCAAAAGATGGGGCCCTTGGAGAATATGCCCCCTGAAGGAGGATGTCTCTCTATGTCCAGTAGAGAGCCTCAAGGTCTATCTTCGCAGAACTTCGAACTTTGGTGGAGGCCAACTCTTCAAAGGAGAAACATCGGGCAGCGACCTGTCACTGAAACAATTAAGAGCGAAAATCACCTACTTCATTCGCAGAGCGGATCCGAACAGTACACCCGCTGGTCATGATCCTAGAAAAGTGGCATCTTCTCTGAATTTCTTTCAGAGCATGGACTTTGAAAGCCTTAAAAACTTCACGGGCTGGAAGTCCTCGCGAGTTTTCTTTAAACATTATGCGAAACAAGTGCACGAAGTCAAACATTTTGTGGTAGCCGCAGGTAGTGTTATGAAACCTGCACCTAACTCTGCGTAGAACAGTGAGTTACTTGGGACTCTAACTCTTCGGGTGCCTATGTTGACCCTCGAGCGATTCATAGTGATGTCAAAAAACACTTAGTGCTTTTATAACTGTTCTTATCCCAGGTGAAATGTCATAGTGTCACACAAGTGCCGCATGCCTTGAGCATGATGTGTTTTATTTAAAGACTTGCGTTCCTCGAGAACGAGTACCTACTAATCTCCTGAAATTCCTTTTCAGATTCAAGAGCAAGCCTTTATTTCTATGTACTGTACATTATTATTACTGTAAATGAACTTTACTTTTGCTGTAAATTATTTAATCTCTGCATTGTGAAATAAAATTTCTATTTTATTACTTATGCGTCTCTATCAGCTCCTACTTACTATGAAATACATACCTGTCATAGTTTTATTTATTCCTCCTTTCTTATGGTTATGAAGAATTTAAGATGTTTAATCCTAAATTATATTCACCCTGACTAAGTAAGGTTCCTACACGAATACTTACTTCTGATAACCAAGAGATGAACTCTATACACAGTGCCCAACCACCACTGGTCTAATTTCAGAATGTTCCTATACAAATACCAAACATTCCGCTTCATCTCTAAAGTTCTTCAAGTTCTTCTCTCAGGATGAATAGCCCTTC